>NC_059356.1:37289413-37649413 GCF_019703515.2 Myxocyprinus asiaticus | reverse complement strand
TTCTCAACACAATTGTACAGATCGGTTATTTGAGTTGCCGTAGACTTTGTCAGTTCGAACCAGTCTGGCCATTCTCTGTTGACCTCTCTCATCAACAAGGCGTTTCCATCCACAGAACTGCCGCTCACTGGATGTTTTTTTGTTTTTGGCAAATTCTAGAGACTGTTGTGTGTGAAAAACCCAGGAGATCAGCAGTTACAGAAATACTCAAACCAGCCTGTCTGGCACCAACAATCATGCCACAGTCCAAATCATTGAGATCACATTTTTTCCCCATTTTGATGGTTGATGTGAACATTAACTGAAGCTTCTGACCCATATCTGCATGATTTTATGCAGTGCACTGCTGCCGCCACATGATTGGCTGAGTAGATAATTGCATGGATGATTGTTGTAATTTAATTATTAAATATTTAAATAATATTTTGAAAACACAAATAATATATTTATAAAAAAACAAATAAATAATTAAATGATTTAATCATTAAATAAATCAATAAATGTCCACTTGTATTTCATTATAGCACTTATTGGTGTTTATTATAGCATTATCTTTGGGTTGATTTAACATGATTTTTTGTGTCTTTTCTTTTCATTTTTCAGGGTTGCGGTTATTGGTGCGTCACTCAAAGGCAATGGGTGGCACCATTAAAAATCAATTCCTTTAGACTTCGTTAGTGACTTTAGGCATATTTTTTCAACGTGACCATGGCTCGGTAACAGATTATTCCCTGTAACCCTGATTTGAAAATAAAAAGACATGAACTCATGCGTTATTGAAAACTCAGTCCAAATATAATGCTAAAATGAAATACAATGGGCATTTATTGATTTTAGTGATTCAATTATTACTTTATTGATTTTATATGTATATATATATATATATATATATATATACAGGTGCATCTCAATAAATTAGAATGTCGTGGAAAAGTTCATTTATTTCAGTAATTCAACTCAAATTGTGAAACTCGTGTATTAAATAAATTCAATGCACACAGACTGAAGTAGTTTAAGTCTTTGGTTCTTTTAATTGTGATGATTTTGGCTCACATTTAACAAAAACCCACCAATTCACTATCTCAAAAAATTAGAATACATCATAAGACCAATAAAAAAAACATTTTTAGTGAATTGTTGGCCTTCTGGAAAGTATGTTCATTTACTGTATATGTACTCAATACTTGGTAGAGGCTCCTTTTGCTTTAATTACTGCCTCAATTCGGCGTGGCTGCTGAGGTGGTATGGAAGCCCAGGTTTCTTTGACAGTGGCCTTCAGCTCATCTGCATTTTTTGGTCTCTTGTTTCTCATTTTCCTCTTGACAATACCCCATAGATTCTCTATGGGGTTCAGGTCTGGTGAGTTTGCTGGCCAGTCAAGCACATCAACACCATGGTCATTTAACCAACTTTTGGTGCTTTTGGCAGTGTGGGCAGGTGCCAAATCCTGCTGGAAAATGAAATCAGCATCTTTAAAAAGCTGGTCAGCAGAAGGAAGCATGAAGTGCTCCAAAATTTCTTGGTAAACGGGTGCAGTGACTTTGGTTTTCAAAAAACACAATGGACCAACACCAGCAGATGACATTGCACCCCAAATCATCACAGACTGTGGAAACTTAACACTGGACCTCAAGCAACTTGGGCTATGAGCTTCTCCACCCTTCCTCCAGACTCTAGGACCTTGGTTTCCAAATGAAATACAAAACTTGCTCTCATCTGAAAAGAGGACTTTGGACCACTGGGCAACAGTCCAGTTCTTCTTCTCCTTAGCCCAGGTAAGACGCCTCTGACGTTGTCTGTGGTTCAGGAGTGGCTTAACAAGAGGAATACGACAACTGTAGTGTCTGTGTGTGGTGGCTCTTGATGCCTTGACCCCAGCCTCAGTCCATTCCTTGTGAAGTTCACCCAAATTCTTGAATCGATTTTGCTTGACAATCATAAGGCTGCGGTTCTCTTGGTTGGTTGTGCATCTTTTTCTTCCACACTTTTTCCTTCCACTCAACTTTCTGTTAACATGCTTGGATACAGCACTCTGTGAACAGCCAGCTTCTTTGGCAATGAATGTTTGTGGCTTACCCTCCTTGTGAAGGGTGTCAATGATTGTCTTCTGGACAACTGTCAGATCAGCAGTCTTCCCCATGATTGTGTAGCCTAGTGAACCAAACTGAGAGACCATTTTGAAGGCTCAGGAAACCTTTGCAGGTGTTTTGAGTTGATTAGCTGATTGGCATGTCACCATATTCTAATTTTTTGAGATAGTGAATTGGTGGGTTTTTGTTAAATGTGAGCCAAAATCATCACAATTAAAAGAACCAAAGACTTAAACTACTTCAGTCTGTGTGCATTGAATTTATTTAATACACGAGTTTCACAATTTGAGTTGAATTACTGGAATAAATGAACTTTTCCACGACATTCTAATTTATTGAGATGCACCTGTATATATATACATAGGCCTGGACATGCTCATAACAGGATTTGTGAAATTCATCCAGTTAGCATGCATGCTTCATACACACTGAGCCATAATGCTCATGAAAAACACTCAGGTTTCAGTCATGCATCATATCCTGATTCCATTCCCATCTCAACTTTCCATTATGTCCTGTCATATGTCCCCTTTCATCAATAAAATGGCAAAGAGTCCCAAAAAGAATGAAAAATAGTAAATTAAATGCAATTATACCAGCGAAAGTGATTAATCTCAAGCAAGCACTTTCCAATGAACTTTTGAAAGGTTAATCAAGTTTTTTCCCGTTCCTTCCCCAGACACGTTTACAAACAAAATACTTTTTTGTAAGGGTTTAAAAGCTGTTTTTCTTTGGGTTTTTTTTTTTTTATTTTTTTATTTTTTTATTTTTATTTTTTTTTTTTTGTGTTTTGTTTTTGTCCTCCCTGTTTACTTCAAATCTCTTATGTTGGAAAGCTTGTGCTTGTAACCTGTTTTTTGTGGCTGGTGACCGCACCATGACCTTTTGCATTGGGGAAAGTTCTGTCGGCATGGGGAGCAAGTGCTGCAATTAATGCAGTGTGTTTGGGGGCAACAGCATAGTGGGGTTAGAGAGAGTTCAGTGTCTCTCCCACACAAACACACACCGAGTAAATGTCGTTAAAGGCCATTTTTTGGTGTGCGTGATAGTGCAGTGTGAGTGCCCTCGGGGTGCTGAGCTCAGCGAAGATGGGAGGAGGGGATCTTCTGAGGTCTCAGGTGCTTCTGAATTGTGTTCTCAATTTCGTGTTTCTTACAGGATTTTGTTTTGCAGTGGAGGGAGGTCATCGTTTCCTTCAACAAAAAAAAAAAAATTTTTTTTTGTTGTTTAGTATTTATGTCAACAAAACTCTGTTTGATTTAAGTTTAACGCTATCCTTATAAATTAGCGGGGGGTGTACATTGCTTTCAAAAGGTACTTATAACAGTTGTTGGCTGACAATTAATGGTCATACAAATAATTGAATTATGACACTTAATTGTCTGTTTTAGGGCTTTCACGATTAGTTGTCATACAAATTTTATACTACTTTAGGTGTATGTGTGCTTCATACACACACCTTAAGGACTCCTATATATATTTGACTTGGAATCATATAATAAAATAGGGAAATAGGATCTCCTTTAAGGCTTTAAAAAATATTGCACAATATTGCATAATAGAGGGCATCTTGGGGTGGAAATCTGCAGTGACATGTAGAAGTAGACCAATATATTGGTTTCACTGATTAATCGGGGACGATAGTTGCTTTTTGGAACTATCGTTAAAGGCGAAAATGTATGCGATTAGTTTTTTCATCATTTCATCATTTCAAAATAAGAGTCCCTGGTGTGTTTTGGGCATGTTTATACTTAAAAGTCCTGCGTTATGCACCAGTCTTAATTTTGGTTGAATAATAAACTGCATCTGGACTTTTATTTATGTAGGAGTCTTTGTCTGTGCCCGTCATAGTAAGGAAAGAATACGAATATTGTTTGATATTCTATAAATTTGTTTTAAATCCATTGACTAATTAATCGGTTATCGGCCTTTCCCACCACCTTAATTATCGGTATCGGCAAAATCCACTATCTGTCAACCTCTAATTACATGTCGATACAATATTATATCAATATGTGGGTCACAATACGATGATATTGTGATCTGTGATCACAATGTTGTCTTTAACTCCAGTCTTTCTCATTCAGCTGCATTGGCCTTTTAAAGCTTTTGATTTGCACAATTATTTTTTATGATTTGTATTTTGGTGAAATAGAATTAATCAAGTCTGCGTTAACCTAATGCTGCAGTTTTGTCTTTTCACAGACTTGATCTGAGTGGTGTTTAATCTTTTTGCCACAAAAAATAAATGTGAAAAATTTAACTTTATATATTTATTCTTGTTGTGAGAATATCGATACTGTATCAAACCGTACTGTGAAGCTGATTCAGCAATAATAGACACTCTTAACCCTGTCTAAATATGTCTCTCTCTCTCTCTCTCTCTCTCTCAGCCATGCATCAGACGTGATGGAGACCTCGGGCTGGAAGTCCATGGTGGCGTCTCATCCCCACCTGGTTGCTGAGGCGTATCGCTCCCTGGCCTCTGCCCAGTGCCCTTTCCTGGGCCCTCCTCGCAAACGCCTCAAACAGTCTTAGTGTCATTCTTTACCATAACCCAACCCCCACACCTACAATCACACTCACACAACTGCCTACAAGGGGGTGCTATTTTAGATTTACATCCCCCTAGCTCTGACCCTTTAGATGCCTAAAACCAGCTCTTGATATGCCCCTCCCTTCCACGTTATCCAGACAGAGCCTCCAGAGCGCCAATGACCCTCTTGTTGCTGAGTTCCTTACTGTCGGGGAGTTTGAAGGCTGCAATAGGGTAAACCCTCAACAAAACTTGGCTAACCTCTGCACCGTTGTCTGTCCAGAAGAGAAATTTAATTGTTGTTGCGGGACTGGGTTGGCGCTCATGAGCATGGACAGATGAATCAAAGTTAAGAACAATATAGGACTGAAGCCTTTGGTCGGGCAGGTAAACATGAGATAAATTGTTGAAGCAGAACTTTTTTACACAACCCCTTCTACTGGCGCTACCACGTGCTATCCTTCAGTGTGTGAACTGGTTCTTCATCTCTGCTTCATCCCTTGTTCAAAAATGCTCAGTCTATAGATATTCCCCTTAACAGTCATGGATTGAGGGATTTTTATGGAGTATTAAAAAGAAATTGAGGACAAACTCCATTATTGTCGCAAAATAACTTTTTAATAGGTAGCATGTGTCCTCGTAATGATGACATTAGCATTGAGTAGATTCCTGTGTGACTGTGTGACTTTTTCCAGAACTGTCCTCTGTTTCTAGAGAAAAATCAACATAAAACTTGCCACCTTAATGAACTTTGACTTTGACCCAAGAGCTATCCTGGTTTCTGAACGGAGAAAAAATTAAGATGGACTTCCAGTGATTTAGTCTCCTATTACAGGACAAATAAATGGACAGACCCAGCGAGGAGTTTACAAATGGGGAAATGCTCATCAACTTTTTTATTTTTATTGTGATGTTTATTTGAGATTTTTCTTCCTTGTAGCACTTGTGTATTTGAATCCAGGCTTTCTGTATGAAACAAATGCAAAAAAAAAAAAAAAAAAAAAACAAAAACCTTGGCTGTGTTTGAGTTCTTTTGTTCTTAAACAGACACAATGTATTGTTTGTTTTTCAGTTATATCTTAACTGTGATCCTGCTTACTGCTGATTCAATTTTTCTCTTTGGTCTCAGTCTTGGATTACACAAATCTGGAGCTTTTGCTAGAAAGGAGAATCAGCTTTTACAAAAAAAAAAAAAAAAAACCTGTCTGTCAGACAGCATAGAACCAATCTTTGTTTCCATAAAAAGATAAAGCAGAAATTTTGTACTGTCCTTGGTCCAAGTAAAAAAAAGAAAATGCAGAAAATAAAAAAATTATTGCTGCACATCCTTATAAAAATTAGGAGAAAAGTTTACAAACATTAACATGATTGTCATAAAATGTCATTATTAAAATTTGGACTGTGTTGTTCAGTGGCTGGATGCCTGGAACTAACGGAAATTAAAGTGTTAAGATTTTCGAAAAAGCAACCACAAATGGCCGCAAGAACTGCAGCAGTGAAGCGAGATGGCTGGATACGTGCAGTACTAAAAACTGTAGCACGCATCTTATATCTGGTAGGTCAACACAATTTTTTTGTTAACTAATAGTTTGATAGGTAGAGTTAAGCTGGATTGTTAAGTCAGAGTATTTCTTTATAAAAGTGACTATAGATCGCTCCCATTATAATGAATGAAACTGATCAAGTCATTTACATTTAATAATTTAGCAGATGCTTTTATCCAAAGCGACTTACAAATAAGGGACAAAACATGCAATTTGTCACACGAAAGTCAACAATATCTGCAG
This sequence comes from Myxocyprinus asiaticus, assembly GCF_019703515.2. Classification (NCBI taxonomy): domain Eukaryota; kingdom Metazoa; phylum Chordata; class Actinopteri; order Cypriniformes; family Catostomidae; genus Myxocyprinus; species Myxocyprinus asiaticus. The sequence continues at coordinate 37,643,000 of NC_059356.1, read as the reverse complement.
TATCAAACTGCCAAGATCTCAGAATAGCTGGAGTAGTATAAAAGCTAGCATAGAAGAAAGAGACAGACATGGACATTATATATATATATACAGTTGTGCTCAAAAGTTTGCATACCCTGGCACAAATTGTGAAATTTTGGCATTGATTTTATTGTCTTTTATTTAAGGATAGTGATCATATGAAGCCATTTATTATCAGTTAGTTGTTGTTTAACTCCTTTTTAAATCATAATGATAACAGAAATCACCCAAATGGCCCTGATCAAAAGTTTACATGCCCTTGAATGTTTGGCCTTGTTACAGACACACAAGGTGACACACAGGTTTAATTGGCAATTAAAGGTTAATTTCCCACACCTGTGGCTTTTTAAATTGCAATTAGTGTCTGTGTATAAATAGACAATGAGTTTGTTAGCTCTCACGTGGATGCACTGAGCAGGCTAGATACTGAGCCATGGGGAGCAGAAAAGAACTGTCAAAAGGCCTGCGTAACAAGGTAATGGAACTTAAGATGGAAAAGGATATAAAAAGATATCCAAAGCCTTGAAAATGCCAGTCAGTACTGTTCAGTCACTTATTAAGAAGTGGAAAATTTGGGGGATCTCTTGATTCCAAGCCAAGGACAACCACACCGTCTTTTTCCAGAGCAGCCTGTATTTCTCCTGAGGTTACCTGTGGGTTTTTCTTTGTATCCCAAACAATTCTTCTGGCAGCTGTGGCTGAAATCTTTCTTGGTCTACCTGACCTTGGCTTGGAATCAAGAGATCCCCAAATTTTCCACTTCTTTATAAGTGACTGAACAGTACTGACTGGCATTTTCAAGGCTTTGGATATCTTTTTATATCCTTTTCCATCTTAATAAAGTTCCATTACCTTGCTACGCAGTTCTTTTCTGCTCCCCATGGCTCAGTATCTAGCCTGCTCAGTGCATCCACGTGAGAGCTAACAAAATCATTGACTATTTATACACAGACACTAATTGCAATTTAAAAAGCCACATGTGTGGGAAATTAACCTTTAATTGCCAATTAAACCTTTGTGTCACCTTGTGTGTCTGTAACAAGGCCAAACATTCAAGGGTATGCAAATTTTGAGCACAACTGTGTATATGTATGTATGTATGTTTGTGTGTATATGTATATATATATATATATATATATATATATACAGATCTAGTCATGACACTAAAAGTATACGCTAGTCATTCTATTTTGACAGTTCAGTGTTATAAAAATGCAGCAACTGGAAATGCTTCAGGTCCAGACATGCACAGTAGTGTTCTTATTCATTTGTTATTGTTTATGTCCTTCAAATGGTCTAGACTGTTTGATAGACCTTCCTATATTACACTGAATTAAAAATCATGTTGAATTATTACTCAAAATCATTAACTCAAAGGGGGAGAGTGGTTTATTAACTTGACATAGTTTATTGATTAGTGGTCCAGACTATAACAGTATACTACAGGGATAGTCTTAGACTCTCTTCAGAATAGAAGTATGTATAATGTGTGCAGTATCCATTTTTTATGTGTGGAATGCCCCAGTGACTTACTACATTTGACAAAATATGCAGTATACAACAGAAAACACTGTCGAATACTGTATTCCGTAATGCAATGCACTCAATGTGATATTCCTTTTCTAGTGTGACAAATGGACAGTAAATAATATTAACTGTGATTTTTAAAATGTCCTTATTGACCCATTGTAATAGACTGCCTGATAAATTTAACACAAAATCGGACAACATTTTCTGAGATGACAGCTCGTCAAACTCTGCAGCAATTGTCATTTCCTGCATGAAATGTGGCCTTTTTCAGCCTTTTGATGATACTCTTTATCTCTGTATTGTATTTATTTTTATATATCTTTTTGCTCTTAAATGTCTTAAAAGGGATTGAGATTATATAAAGAGACAAGCAATTGAGACAGCCAAAATAGATCCACACTCTTGGAACATCCTGTCTGCCAACAACCAAGATAAACTGTATCTAGGTATACATAGGAGAATTGGTGCTGTTTTGAAGGCAAAGCTGGTCACACCAAATATTGATTTAGCTTTTTTTTTATGTTTACTGGACTTTGTGTGACGTTAATTGATAAATGAAAACTATTTATGGCATTATTTTTGAAGACATCCCCACTATGCAACCTTTTTCCCATGTGCCTAAAACTTTTGCACATGTGTATCTATCTATCTATCTATCTATATAGGTTGAAGTCATTAAAACAAATTTTTTAGCCACTTCACAGATTTCATATTAGCAAACTATAGTTTTGGCAAGTTGTTTAGGACATCTACTTTGTACATGACAAGTCATTTTTCCAACAATTGTTTACAGACTGATAGTTTCACTTTTAATTGACTATATCACAATTCCAGTTGGTCAGAAGTTTACACACACTAAGTTAACTGTGCCTTTAAGCAGCTTAGAAAGTTATATAAAATGATGTCAAGCCTTTAGACAATTATACAATTAGCTTATGATAGGAGGTGTACTGAATTGGAGGTGTACCTGTGAATGTATTTTAAGGCCTACCTTCAAACTCAGTGCCTATTTGCTTGACATTATGGGAAAATCAAAAGAAATCAGCCATGACCTCAGAAAAAAATTGTGGACCTCCACAAGTCTGGTTCATCCTTGGGAGCAATTTCCAAATGCCCGAAGGTACCATGTTCATCTGTTCGAACAATAGTACGCAAGTATAAACACCATGGTACCATGCAGCCATCATACCGCTCAGGAAGGAGATGCACTCTGTCTCCTAGAGATGAACGTAGTTTGGTGTGAAAAGTGCAAATCGATCCCAGAACAACAGCAAAGGACCTTGTGAAGATGCTGGAGGAAACAGGTAAACAAGTATCTATATCCACAGTAAAACGAGTCCTATATTGACATAACCTGAAAGGCTGCTCAGCAAGGAAGAAGCCACTGCTCCAAAACTGCCATAAAAAAGCCAGACTACAGTTTGCAAGTGCACATAGGGACAAAGATCTTACTTTTTGGAGAAATGTCCTCTGGTCTATTGAAACTGTTTGGTCATAATGACCATTGTTATGTTTGGAAAAAGGGTGAGGCTTGCAAGCCGAAGAACACCATCCCAACCATGAAGCATGGGGGTGGCAGCATCATGTTGTGGGGGTGCTTAATTGCAGAAGGGACTGATGCACTTCACAAAGTAGATGGCATCATGAGGAAGGAAAATTATGTGGATATATTGAAGCAACATCTCAAGACATCAGCCAGGAAGTTAAAGCTCGGTTGCAAATGGGTCTTCCAAATGGACAATGACCCCAAGTATACCTCAAAGAAGCTTGTGGAAGGCTACCCAAAATGTTTGACCCAAGTTAAACAATTTAAAGGCAATGATACCAAATACTAACAAAGTGTATGTAAACTTCTGACCCACTTGGAATGTGATGGAAGAAATAAATGCTGAAATAAATAATTCTCTCTACTATTATTGTGACATTTCACATTCTTAAAATAAAGTAGTGATCCTAACTGACCTAAGATGGAATGTTTTCTACGATAAGTGTCAGGAATTGTGAGTTTAAATGTATTTGGCTAAGGTGTATGTAAACTTCTGACTTCATGTGTGTGTGTGTGTGTATGTATGTATATATATATATATATATAGATAGATAGATAGATAGATAGATATGGATATAAAGGTAGATAGATAGATAGATTGTTGTAATCAAAATCATGCAACAAATGCTTTACTTGTATTGAACCTGGAACATTCCTTTAAGTATTTTTTAAAAGTTACCTAGAGGCTGTTTCATATAACAGGCCTGTTGTGCTACAGTAACCATCAGGATTATACATGAAAAGAAGGTACTCACTGGTGTTTTGTGTGGATTGTTCCCCCACTCGTTCCTCGTGTGTACATCCTGAGATGCTTCTAATTGAGTTTTTTTTTTCTTCTTCTTCATAGAGCCTCTTGAAATTCTAATACTCTCTCTGCTCTGTTTAACAAGACTCAGGGAAAAAAAGCAGGAAAAAAAGCACATACGAATATTAGATACGCGTAGCCCGTATAATCTCTGTGTGTGTAGAATGTGTGTATGTGAGGTTTTTGTTTATTTATTTTTTCTTACATATTTTTGTTTGTATGGCAGTGAGTGTGTAAACTCATAAAAACATGTGTGCCGGCATGCGTGCAGGTAAGCTCATAAAACTCTATTTGTGCTGGTGGCGGTGTGTGTAGCATGTACTGTCCTTGAGCATGCTGAATGAATCGTTTGTGTATTGATGGCTCTCAGTTCTGCCATTATGAGGGTCTTGTTCAAGGTTTCTGAAGCCATTCTGTTATAAACCACTTTCCAGAGACTGCACCAAAGTTCCTTCAAGTCTGAGATTTTATTTTATTTTATTTTTTGCTTTTTGGCATGCTTAAAAGTGCTGTAAGCAATTTTAGCCTTTCTGGAACTTTCGCCAGACTTAACCACTGACACCCACCAAATCTCCCACCTGCCCTCCAAAGATGGTGTTGGACTGCCTGTCCCAGAGACCTTATTCAGGGTAGACACCATATTTTATTTATTATTATTATTGTTGTTGTGTGTGTGAGTGTTTCAAACCAAGACTGAGTAATAGATGTACTGTCTGTTTGATGTGTTAACACAACCAATATTTTCTGGAGTTTGTCAACTTCATTTCTTTTAGCATGACATTTTGAATGTTTCATCAGCTGGATGATGGAGAAGATATTAAACCATACAAACCATTTAACTAACTGCTTATCTTTCCCCTCACAGCCTTGTTTTCAATGGCGAAAATCAAATATAACATGCGTCCACCCTGACTAAGGTCAGTTGTAATGAGAGAGAGAGCAATGGTGGCTATGTAACCTTATTGCGCAACAAACTGATAACAGCTTATAAAGCTAAATATGCTGTTCGACTTGAATGATCAGCTTCAACTTCCACACTCATGTAAGGGCTGTCCAGTAAATGTGCTAATTGATTGAGGTACTTTTTAACTGTCAAATTTTTCTGATTAGCTAAAGAAAGAATCTGACTGCGGCCCGCTGCTGTACTTTAGTTTGCTGTTTACAGAGTCTTGTGCTCTCAAAGAGACAGGTGTTATATTTTAAGAGCATCAATGTCAATGAAATCTGTCAGATAATTCCATTAAAAAAAATCACTTGTTGAACATTTTAGGGTTTGTATTTACATTATTTACCTCTGTCGCAAATGTCCAATTTGCAATCAAGAGTGCGGTTTATGTGGCTATACCACAAGATCAATACGACATATGCTAATCAATTGATACAAGAGCACAAATGGCCAATCACCAGCCCTCCTCCTCTCTCTCCATCACTCTGCCTCTTTTATTGAATAGAGGGTTGCAGAAGGTCAGCTCTGCAAACAGGATGAACAGCTCTGTGTGCCTGTCGTTCTCCCAGAGAAAGCCTGAGTGAGAGGGGGAGATGGATGGATGGTGTTGTGCACTGGCTGTAGAGAGATGGGCAGAGACTAAAGAGGTGAAGAGAGGGAGGACTAGTGGGTTAGTCTGGTGTGAAAACACCACCACAGTTATGTTTGATACTGGTAAAAGGGCTATAAACAAGTAGACATTAGTCATGCATAGCAAGTGTTCATTATTGCAGCTTATTCTGGTGACAAACCATCCACTTTGATAGGAAGGGGCAGTTTATTCTACATAGCGAACAACCAGTTTTTGTTTGTATATGCCATTTAGAGGCAAAGTTATCTGAAATCAATTATGCCAAAATAATATTGCAGCTTCAAAAAATTAAATTAATACTGCCTTTGCGTGCTTTTGGAATTTTAGTAAATGCAAGTCTTTCTTTGATCTTGCACATGAACGCCCCCACAAATCGCAATTACGACTGGGAAACTCTAAGGTGATTTTGATACCCGAGTTTCCAAATTTGGAGGAGACAGACTTTTAACATGTCAGAGGAAAGTATGGTTTCTGTAGTGAATGAGTTTTTTTTTTTTTTTTTAAATACATCCACCATGTTGTCAAGTCAAGTCAATTCATTTTTTACTTGTATAGCACCTTTCACAACACACATCGTTTCAAAGCAGCTTTACAGAAGATCAGGCATTAACAGAAGATAAAACTGTAATATCTATAATGTCTTAGAGTCATCATTGTGTAGTTTGATAAAATACGATTGTGAATTGTGTTTAAAAATAAGTAATTAAATAATAATTGTATCTATAACCCCAGTGAGCAAGTTGAAGGCGACTGTGTCAAGGAACACAAAACTCCATAAGATGTTGGTTAATGGAGAAAAATAACCTTGGGAGAAACCAGACTCACTGTTGGGGCCAGTTCCCCTCTGGCTAACATCATGAATATAATGCCAATATTAGTAATTTGTGTGCAGTGTAAGTCATGGTTTAAAATTAGTAAACTAATTGTTAAGGGTCAGTGTTTAAAACAAAGATTTTGTACAAACTTTAAGATTAATGACTAATGCCCTTGAAGTCCATCCTGGATTAACTGCAGAAATTCACATAGATGCAATTGTCCTTGTTAGTTGGCTGATGAAGGCTTTTGTTGGCAATCAATTGATAGTCTATGTATTCCATTTCAAGAGTGTAGTCCATCATTAGACTGAGGTGATGCAGGCAGAGATCAGTTAGGTGCATCGCAGTTTAACCTGGCCGGTAATTTCGGTGAAGTCTATCCTAAATCCAAGGTTCAGGCTATGGCATATGAAGTATCCCATGTCTTATGGTTGGAGTTGGCATCAGTTCATCCTCTGAAGTCCATCGTAATAGACTGAAGTGATGTTTGGCTGGCATCGGCTGCTATTAGTCATCATCACACAGCGACACATAGCAGTGAAGTCCAACACCAAGCAGGAATAGAGCTGGATCTGGCTGGTTCTGGTGACCTCAGGATAGTAGTCCCGATGTTGAGACAGGGAAACAAATAAAATAATATTAGCATAGATGCCATTAAATTTATTGCAGAGTTATAGATCATGATCACTGTTTCTGGTTCCGGCAGACCTAACTAAAGCAGCCTAATTGTGAGTTGAAGGATAAATTAGGTGTATGCCTGGCTAAATAGATGAGTCTTTAGTCTAGACTTAAACTGAGTGAGTGTGTCTTCATCTCGAGCAGTGTTAGGGAGACTATTCCATAGTTTAGGAGCCAAACATGAAAAGGATCTACCTCCTTTTGTGGATTTTTATATTCTAGGAACTATTAACAGGCCAGAATTTTGCGATCATAATGAACGTGATGGAATATAGCGTGGTAGAAGGTCTTTTAAGTACTGCAGAGCTAGACCATTCAAAGCTTTGTACGTAGTTAACAAAATTTTAAAATTATTACGAAATTTAACATGTAGCCAATGTAACAATGATATAATGGGGCTAATATGATCATGTTTCTTGGTTCTTGTCAGCACTCTGGCTGCTGCATTTTGAACCAATTGAAGTTTATTTATTGATCTTGCTGGACATCCTCTCAGCAATGTTTTTGAATAATCTAGTCTTGAGGTCATGAACGCATTAATTAGTTTTTCGGCATCAGCAACAGAGAGCATGTGTCGTAATTTAGCAGTATTTCTTAGGTGGAAGAATGCTGTTCTACAAACATTGGTAATTTGATTTTCAAAGGACAGATTGGTATCAAATACCACTTGCAGTTTCGATCATTTATGTATATAGTAATATTTTTAAGCCTATTGTACATTTTTATCCAGAGAAAACAGCATGTATTTGAGCAAAATTCCATTATTTTCTGCAAGCAGTGTCAAAATAAGAGTTCTCCAAGAATTATGCAAGAACTTGGCGTCCTCTACATTTCCTTTTCTCTCCGACAACAATACACTTGAATGTACTGTAACACACTCGTCATTACATCTTCAGAAGTAGGAAGTTCACTCCTAATTTTCTAATTGTTGAATTTAATTCTGATAACTTGTAAAAGCAGCAAAAAATAATGGTGCAGTGAGTGAGCATGTCTGCTTAGTCTCAACCTTAGATCTATGACTCATACTAAATTCAGTGCCAGTCATAGCCTTTTGGGGGCCCTTCTGATGTCACAGTGTGTCCATGCTTTGCTCTGCTATTCTTGTAAAGCACCGTTGACTACCTGCATAACCCTAAATACTGGATAATTTGGATTTTCTGTTTATTATTAAAAAAACAATAAACTGTTTTTTTTTTTTTTTTTTGCAATAATAAATTAATAACAAAAAAATCAGATTTTTCAGGCTCTTCTCTGGCCACCCACTCCCGCACACAACTCCGCTAATACATTCAACTTGTAAATGTAATCCCGCGCCGCAAGAAATCTGATCGGGTCTCACGGGAATGCAGACCTCAACTCCCTGGTGAATCGGGGGCCCTAAGCAACTTTCTTAGTTTGCCTATGAGGAGGACTGGCACTGACTAAATACACTGACCGTCATGGCATAGCACACAGAAATGTCATGCGCTGTCGGAATCGATGATTCCAGTCTGATTGGATGTACGGTAACAAAGGTTTTTAAACAGTCTGTCTGAAAACAAAGTTGTGTGAACAGAGTTTGAGTTTTGTTTGAGGCACTTGGTTGCATGCTAACCAGATATCTACGAGCATAATTGTATATTCCGTTTTGTTTTCTGATACTGCAGTTACATTGTGTCAGAATTACTATAGTTATGAGATGACTAGGGTTGGGAGGGTTACTTTCGATTACAGCATACATGCTGTAAAATGTAATTTGTAACGCATTCCATTAGATTACTCAAGGTCAGTAACGTATTCTAAATACTTTGGATTATTTCTTCAGCACCGGTAGATTTTTTTCACTTGTTTTGACTATAAAAACTCTGCCAGTACAGTAAGACAAAATACACAGTGTTAATAATACATTCTCTGAAAAACCTAAATATCTTATGCAGTGCTGTTTCTAAAACAAGATCAATCAAATTGATCTTGTTTTAAGGATTTTTAGATATTTTTACAGGAAAACAATACAAAAATGATGAAGAATATGATTTTTGCCCTAATATCAAAGGTCTTACTAGAAAAAAAGAAATTATGATCCATCGTGAATTTTCTTGATAAAAAAATATGATCGTGCCTGGTAACATGTGCATGTAAAATGGCTAGAAATAGCATTTTAGCTTAGCGTAAAGCTGACAGTTTACACAAGGTTTATTTCTATTTCTTCTGCTCCAAACTTACTTCAAACTTACTTCTCTGTCTGCTTGTATAAATGTAACACATCATAAGGAAGTGTTTCACTGCTGTTCAAATGCACTTTGGATCGCATCATTTATATGTATAAATGTTTTCCATCTGAAAGAACTAAATATTAAATGAAAAAAATGACAATAAAATGCAAAGTAATCTCTTCAGTAATCAGAATACTTTTTGAATGTAACTGTATTCTAAATACCAGTGATTTAAATTGTAACTGTAGTGGAATACAGTTACTTATATTTTGTATTTTAAATACGTAATCCCGTTACATGTATTTCGTCACTCTCCGACCCTGGAGATGATGACTCTATGATTCTCTTCATATCTGTTGATGTCCTTGGACCTCGGAAATTATTTGTTTCTATGGCAACACTCATAATGCCACAACAGATCCCTGTGTGTGGGTGTTTTTTTTTTTGTTGTTGTTTTTTTTGTAGATTACAGCAAAATATTTTATAACTACGTTAATTCAACTCAATAGAAGGAGTTTAAATACAAAGAAAGCGCTCCAGGTAACAGTGGTTATAATATATGTGAACTATCTTGAACTGTTGAGGCCGCTTCTTTTTTTACATGTATTCATGATGGTCAAGTCAGAGCTTAAGTTCTACAAAAACAAAACTTTTTTTTACAAGTTAATAATGGTAATTTTAACAGTAATAACGTTAATCCTAACATGACATGAACGCACCATTAGTTTTGTCTGTGGAATAATCAGTACTGATTACTTCGACAGAAATTGTCATGACAATGTCTATACACATTTCCCACTATTTTGTGTTGTTTTCTTCACAATAAATTAAAACCCTGTTAACACAACTTTGTTTTCTGGTGTACTGATAAAAAAAAAAATATACAGGAAGTTGCACAAAGTCAGCCAATCAGACTAGAACTGTCGGTTTTTGACCAGCGCTGGTAATTTTGATTTGCAATATGCATCAGACGATCTGTGAACGTGTTGTCTGATACTGAGTACATGTGCACCTTTTCTGCATTTCCTGTTACTATCGCATAAATACTACATCTTTGGCTCAATATCATACAAGAACATTTGATTTGTTGATTGTCTCAACATATGCTGCAGATAGATGCCCTCAGACAGTTCTGTTCCTATGATAAATGAAGGATACTGTGGCCTTGTGATAGAAAAGAGATGGATGGATATTTAAGGGAAAGGGTAAAAGATAAACTGATAGAAAGTGACACAAAGCAAGAGAGAGAAAGTGGTGGATGAGACAGCTCAGGAAAGAGGAAGGGACAAAGATGTATGGAGAGGGATGTGGGGAGAGCAGTGGTTGTTTATCTCTCTGGGTGTGCATGTTACTTAAGCGACATATAGACTACAGCAGGGCAGTCAATGGTGCTGAATAAATGCGACCATAGATCATTATCCATCGACGCCTCTGATTTTGTGGCTTCGGGCCAGTGCCACTGTCCCTCAGCCATGAAAGACTATTGTCAAAGTCTAGATGTGAGAGAAGATTTTGAACTCTTCACAGCTTTTGTGTTTGCTGAGATAGCTGATAGCAAGTGTATAATGGATCTGCTCAGATTTTGTCATCTTAACCGCAGAGCTGAGGATTGCCGTTGCTGTCAGTGTTATAAAGTCTTATGAATGAACCCACTAGAATAACCAAATGAGGGCTGTTTTCAGACATGATTTTTATGTTTGCTTATTAGTATTCTTGTTAGTATTCTCCTCTGAGTCTAACTTTGCTATTTAATGCTAGCTAATTTAACCCTTCTGTTTTGGAGAAAATCCAAACAATGGTTTTGTTTGGGTCAAAAAAGTCCTGGTAGAGTACAGTAAGATTCTGTATACAGCACTTCCTTTTTGATTTTAAACATGAACAGTGCCATATGCTTGTTTTTCACACTAATCACTATCTTTTCAAAATAGCATTTCATCCAGAAAGAGCGCCACCTATATCTATGATGGAACTATTCTTTTACATTAGATATACAGTAAACACATTTTGAGTAAAAAAATATGATAATTACAATACTTACAAATTTTATGTTTGAAACGAATACAGAATAATGGTTTTTATTCAAAAACATTTTTATTTCAGAATGTAAACATCTGCCTCGTGAACAAAAAATGAGTGAAAAATCATTTTCAATCACTGACTTTCCTTGAAATATTCCCCACACATATCAAGGGATCAGGTTATCTGTCAAGACTTGGGAATGGTCTCTTTTGACATGGGCCTATAAGCAACCATTTTTTAACCATTTAGTAATGTCCTAGCAATCACCTGTCAACACCCTGACACTGCATAGATATAAACAAGTATCATCTATTAAGTGTTGTGGAGAATTCAAATATTTATATTGTGTTTTATTTTTATTTTTTTATTTTTTTATTATTATTTATTTTTTTGCAAAATACAGGATTTACAAGAATAAGAAGTTTTCCACAATTTTTAACTTTAAACGGGTCAAAAATGACCCAAAAATCAAAGTAGGGTTAATGTACACATTTATTTGGTTAGCTATGCCATTAGTGATATTGTGCAACAGGGTTACAGAGGTATAAATCTGATTCATTTTCTTCATAAAGAAATGTATGAATTATTTTAAGCAAAATTCATTTACGTCTTTCAAGACAGACGAACATATATACTTCTTAAAGGATCCTATATGCACCTGTCGAAGCCACAATTCAGTTTGATTTCAACCTCATTTAAAAAAATTAATAATTTTTTTTACTGTTTAATTGCAGTGGAGAAGAACCTACTTTACCCTGAAGAGAGCTCAACCAATCAGAGAAGTTGCTGCTACCATGGAAACAGGAACCGCACCTTGAAGACCTCAGCAGTGATCACCCACTCCCATAAATTGTTTGTCACTCTTTTAAATGTCAAATTTTAAGTAAGAAAGGATTTATTTATTAATGATTTACACATATTTATTTAGCTTTTGTTATGAATAAAGCCCTTTGTGCTTTGAATCAATTTTGATTCATGGCATGAACTCTGAGGAATTGTTTTTAAATGCCTATAGAGAAAATGAATGGGGAAAAATACTTATGGAACTAAGGCTGGTGAAATAATTGGGCAGTCACAGTCAAGTTTAACATTCGATTTTGGCAAATATTCAATATTGTACCAAATATTTTCGGCATTGACATGCAAGAGGTAATTTATGTATTTGTATCAGTAATTTATCGTCATTTCGGTATAAAACTTTTTTCAGATTTTCTTCTAACACTATTCTCAGTGGGAGATAAAGAGCAAACAGACTTTTATCCTTCAGCAAAGCCCGCTGTTTGCGAGAGACACTCCAGAAGAATACAATTAAACCAAAATGCTCTGAAAAGTAATGAAAGCAGGCGGTTTTACGCTCTCGAGGGCCGCATGTATGTTTCTTTCACCCTCTCTCCTTCGTTTGCTTGACACATTTCACACATTCCTATTTATCTTCATACCTTTTCTTTCCCAAACATTTGATTTGATTTGTTCAGCATTTACTACCTTACTATGTTCCACACACATAAACAAGTTCACAGTTCACACTGCATGAATGCCTCAGTCTGATTTCTGTTCCTCATTCTAGCTTGTGTTTTTGGGAGTAATGGCTGTATGTGTGTGTGTGTGTGTGTGTAATGCGGCTGGTGCAGACGTGCGTATTAAGTGTGTATTAACTCTGCTATTGAACCCGATGTGCATCTCCCCAGTGGATGCCACACTGGCTGGCACTGCATGCAGTCGGGAGATGAGATTCAAGTCTAATGAAGCAAAACTCCCATAATGCTGCTGCAAAAAGTGATAGATGGGATATGGAGGGAGGGAGGGAGGGAGGTATTGTTATCGCCTCTCTCCAATTCTTACATGTCTTGTGAGAATGTTCATGGGAGTTTTATTTTGCTTAAAGGGATAGTTTGTCCAAAAAATGAAAAATTCTGTCATCATGTACTCACCCTCATGTGCTCCAAACCCATGTGACTGTCTCTCTTCCATGAACCAAAGTGAGAAGTGCACAAGTCATATGGACCACTTTCAACATTGTTACATCCCTATAGGATTTTGTATTATTGATATGCTGCAGAGTTGGGTGTTCTATGTATGTTCTGCTCTCCCTCTCTCTTTTTTTCTCTCTTGCTCTCTTTTAGTAGATGCAGATGAACTTGAGAGCGATGTCCACGTGATTTGAATCCGCAAATAAATTAGCTTGCCGGTTTAAAAGGCCATGTCAACAGCTCATTCTAGAATGGATTGCGTGTGAGAGCTCCTGGATTCTCTACCTTTTTGCCAGACCAAACTGAGTTCTGTTATGGGTTCATTTCTGATCATTTGTTCTTTGGCTTTGCTTTGATATAAGATTCGTAAGTTTATTGAGTTTGGAGTGTAAGAGTGATCAGCCATTTTGGTTTGTCCTAAGTTTGTATTTGTTTATGGTTAGGAAGTCAGGTAAGACACCTGTGTTTTATTTATGCATTAGGTAACTTACTTTGAAGTTTTTTTTTATTTTTTTATTAAGCAGTCATGTTTATTATTTTGGCCTTAGGACAAAGTGAAGAAAACTTCAGAATGACCAATTTATTTAATAAACTTACAATTCTTTGATTTTGATTGTCATTGTCTTTTTGGTATGACGTTTGGGATGGGAATCCACACGCACATTTCATTTTTTTTTATTTTCTTTTATTAAGTAGTCATGTTTTCTCCACTTTGTCCTATTTATTTAATAAATGTACAATTCTTTACAATTCACCCCAACCCTAGACTGGGGAACGTAATATTTGGGGGCTCGTCTTGTTAAAATTTGGGAGTTAATCCATTTCATCACGCCGTTGTTGGGGGACTTGTGGTGTTTGTGTGATTCACATGCTTTGCTCATTTGTTTTTTTGTTAACTCGCCAGTTTAATTCTTGTTGATGAGTAGTTTGAGACTCGTCCACCTTCATTTTGGGTTTATTCATTTGTCATAAATATTTCATTTATTTGTTTGCAACAACAACAAAATTTGTCAGTAGGTTACTAATTATTTGCCTAATAATTAGGAATTTGTTTGTTATTTATTTTATTTTTTTATATCTAGTGGATATTCATTCAAATGTAACATTCATTTTGTTGTTGTGAGTTTAATAAGGACTTGCCTCTTAATGAAATTTGTTGGCTGTGGCTGACTACTGTACTGGTGAGTACTGAGTTAAATTTTGATGGGCAGTTTTCTCATGTGTAATGGGGAAAGTGTAATATGGAATTCAGTATTGAGACATTTAGACAGTCACCATCTGTTGAGCTTTTAGAAGCATGCCGTAAATCAGATTTGTTTATGATAGCTGATTTCTATGACATTTCTGTTCCAAAGGGTGCTAGAAAGAAGGAATTATGCAGTGTGGTGTATGGTGCTTTGGCGAAGGAAGGTATACTTCAACCTGTGCAGGGGCCTGAGTAGGAGGAGACTAGAGATGTTGTCGGGACTGCCATGCAGGCTAATGTCGAGGCCTCAGTGCCTCAAGATGACTCGATGCGTCACTCACTCAGTGGTCTGAGCACAGAGGATTTGAAACTAGCTGTTCAGCTTAAACAATTGGATCTTTAGATAAAGCATCAAGAGTACAATACACAGCTCTTGCGTGTTAGACAGTGCTCACGCTCCGAGTCTAAGAAGACGCTGCAAGTCCCTGCAGTTTCCGTTTCTCATGAGTCGCTTCCTCACCAAACACAGATATCTTCTGCTGGTATCAGTAATTTCTAAATTAATAGACACATTGCCCTTGTGCCACCTTTTCGAGAGGCTGTAGTGAGAACTTTTATGGTATTCTTCTATACCTTTGAACTTCCCAAGGTTGTGCAGACTGATCAGGGAATGAATTTTATGTCACGCCTTTTCAAAAAGGTGTTATCTCAGTTGTCTGTGAAACATGTTGTCTCAAGCGCATACCATCTGGAATCACAAGGCACATTAAAGTGATTTCACCAAACCTTGAAATCCGTGTTGAGAACATACTGCACTGATTTGAAAAAAGAGTGGGACGAAGGTTTACCATTGCTGTTGTTTGCTGTGAGAGAAACTGTGCAGGAATCTTTAGGATTCAGACCGGCTGAATTAGTCTTTGGACATTCTGTGAGAGGCCCGCTTAAGATGCTCAAGGAGAGCTGGCTATATGAGGTAAAACCTGAGAGTAGTGTGTTGGACTATGTTAGCTCATTCAGAGAACGCATACATCATTTGTGTGATTTGGCTCGATCTGCCTTGAGTAGTTCTCAGTCGAAGATGAAAACCAGATTTGATAAGAATGCTGTTTATGTAGTACGAACTCATGATCGGAGGAGAAATACTTGAGTATGTCTTATTAATATGCTCAAGCCTTATGTCACCAGAGATGAGGTCACTGACTCAAAAAGCTCAAAGGATCCTGTTGTTTCTGTTGCTGTGGTAACCACTTCAACCTGTCTTGATGAGGATGGATTGAAACCCCGAAGCATGCCAGTATCTGGAGTTAAATTGGATAACTCAGTGTTTTTGCGGGAAGTAAATTCTCATTTGTCACATTTGGATGAAACCCATAGATCTGGTGTTGTGAAGCTGCTTAACTCTTTTTCTAGTTAATTTTCAGATGTTCTGCCTAGAACTCATGACATTGATGTGGGAGATCATTGTCCTATCAAACAACATGCCTATCGAGTGAATCTGACGAAAGACAGTTAATTGAAAAGGAAGTGAGATGTTTGATTGGCAATGGTTTGACAGTTCCTAACTCAAGTGCCTGGAGCTCTCCAGGTTTGCTTGTTCCCAAATCTGATGGTAGCATGTGTTTTTGTACTGATTATAGGAAGGTTAACAAGATTACTAAACCTGATTCATTCCCTCTTTCCCGAATGGAAGATTGTGTGGACAAAATTGATTCCACCCAGTATGTTACAAAACTGGACCTGTTGAAAGGCTACTGTCAGGTTCCTTTAACCACCAGAACAGCGGAAATCTTTGCATTTGTTACGCCGGATAACTTTCTTAATTATTCTGTTATGGCTTTCGGCCTTTGGAACATGCCTGCTACTTTCCAGAGATTGATGAATAGAGTTAGTGTTGGGTTTGAGTCCACCTTAGTCGAGTCAGAGTCTTTAAACAATCGAGTCCGAGTTGAGTCAGAGTCCAAAAGGGGTAGAGATGGACTCGAGACCAAGTCCATAACAGTCCGAGTCCGAATGAATCTGTTCATGAATCTGATTTAAATTTGTTACCATGAACACAATATCAATATTTTAAGCTTATTTTAAACTTCACAACTAAGAAAAACAGTTTGTCAATATAAATGTAACAAAAACACCTTGCCTTTCATATATACATTTTATTAGTATCCTGCTGAACAGACTTCAAAGTGGTTTCAGAATGAAAGCATATGCTTTAGGTGTATGAAGACAAAACTGTCCTTCAACACAATTCTTATTGCGTTCTGTTGACATTTCAATTATTTGTTGCTTTTTCCCCTCCACTCAAACATAGACTAAAGAAAGTGAAAGCTGCGTTAGTCATTACAACCGGAGTTATTGTTTCGAATTTTTATTTAGTTTTTATTTCTACTTTATTTTCAATTTGTCAATTCAATTTCTATTAGTTTTATTTAAAACTATCCCTATCTAAAGAAATAATAGTCTATACTGAGATTTCTTTCTGAATCTTTTTGCTCTGTCTGCTGATTGATTTGGGAAAATACATACTGTGCAAATGAGTCAACATAGTAGTAATTAGCACTCGCTGAGATGTTACCTCTCACAATTTGACTGCAAATTCTACATCCAAAAACGCTGGAAAAGCCCACTGATAGTATTAATGCCATGTCATCACACCAAACCGCACAATGCAGGGCAGTTCTGCGTGCTGCTCGTGTACCTAAATCCCTGATGTGTCCATGTGCATCTCACAGCAGCTGCCACAGAAGATTAAAAAAAATTAAATAATAATTGATATTTGCTTGAGCAGCAGCCATGTTGGTCTGTAATCAGTCTGAAATCTTTAAATACCAACCAAAGAAAATTTCATTGAGTTCTTCTTTAACTGCAAAAACATGGAGAATAATAATTTTGAGTCATACATTTAACAGAATTGGCTAAAAAAGACATGCATAAGTTTATGTTGGTTTACAATAAAAATTAAATCAAAATGTTTTTTTTTTAAATAAAAACATAACCAACTAAATTCATCTTGTAACATGAAGTTTAGCTTCATACACAGACTTTGTCATTGAATGATACATTTATTTTATAGTCTAATTAAATTATAAACATTTCACTGCCCAAACTATCCTAATATTTTATTGTGCATGGTTGAATGTTGTGAATGGTGGACAAATGCTGTAAAAGAATGTGTTTTAAGCAGCTCCTCAATGCTTTGAAAATAGTCAATCAATAATAAATAGGTGCTGTTTATCTGTTTAGAGTTGCTGTCTGCTTTAGCAATAATGCTTTTTTCCCCAGACTAACTAAAGTTAACTAAAGTTAGTTAATTCATCAAGCTATTATGGACCAGTTCAAGCTGACAACCCTGCATGGACCACAAGAGACTACAGAAGCCTACATGTGTAGATACATTATGCCTAAAAGGACTTAATATCCAATATTAATACTATTATGTATTTTTATTTCAATATGCTGTTTTTAATAACTGTGATAGACATGATGTGGGTGACTTGAGTCAATGAAGTTCTTGATTTTAAGTTTTTAACCACGATGAAACCGCAATGCGAGCACCTTCTTGGCTGCACAAACGGCAGGTGCAATTTTACTAGTTGTCAGGTCCCGTGTCATGTGAAACTGCCTTGTTTAGTTTCTATTACACTGGATATATACAAGTCTTTATGTTTTTGCCATGCCAGCCACCTTGGTAGTCGATGTTATACAGTAGTCTCTGTAGTAACATTAAAGCGCATTGGTTGACTGATGAGTGTGCCTGTGCATATGTGTGTTTGCTTAAACACAGTGAAACAACTCTAGCTACGTCTATGACTTCAGGGGCTAATACAGCTGCATGCAGACAGAGATGTGTTCATTAATTTCTGTTTTGTTATTTATTTTTTTCATTGCATCACAAATGCCATGGACTTGGAAAAAAATCCAGAGTCCTAAAGGCTCAAGTCCAAGTCAGGTCTGAGTAAAAAAAAAAAAAAAAAAAAAAAAAATGCATCGGAGTCCGTGACAAGTCCAAGTCCATTAAAATTGGACTCGTGACTCGGACCAAACTGGAGTACCTCAACTCTAAATAGAGTCTTAGCTGGTGTGAAAAATTGAGAAGCATATTTAGATGACATCATCATATATTCATCTGATTGGAATGAGCATGTGAAGACTTTACGAACCGTTTAAGTTATTGCAAAACGCTAACCTTACTTTGAACTTGACAAAATGTGAGTTTGCGAAGGCGACAGTCACATATTTAAGTAAACAGGTGGGATTGGGTCAAGTTCGTCCCATGGATGCGAAGGAGCAAGCTATTGTTGACTTCACTGTACCGAAAACCAAAAGGGATCTTAGGCGATTCCTTGGTGCTACCCTGCTCTCTGCCGAAATTTCTGATGTCATGTTACCCTTGACCAATTTTCTTCGTTCATCACAGGAATTTGTGAGGGGTTACGATTCTCATATCACCTTTGAGTTTGTGAAAGCATTGTGTAGTTCTCCTGTTTTGTCTGCTCCAGATTATTCACACCTATTCAAGTTGGATGTGGATGCAAGCACTACTGGCACAGGTGTGGTACTGTTGCAGAAAAATTTGTCTGGTGTTAAACACCCTGTTTGTTACTTTTCGAAGAAGTTTCTGAAACATCAACTAAACTATAGCACCATCGAGAAGGAAGCCTTGGCTTTACATTTGTCACTACAACACTGAGGTTTACATTGGTTTGAGCTCTTTGCCTGTCGTCATTTATACAGATCATAACCCGTTAACTTTGTCTAAGATGCGAAATTCCAACCAAAGAATTATGAGATGGTCTTTGTCAATTCAGGATTTTAATCTTGAAATTTGTTAACATTACATCCCTCAGTAGTCTAGGGGAGCTACAGAATGTAAACAAACTAAAGCAAACTAACAAAACCACTCTAACAAATGATCAAAAAGAGCAAAAGGCTCGAGTAAAAAAAAAGGATCTGAGGCAATTTACATATTTACAATAAAAACGATTCAAATCAAGAAAGGGAAAAGGGAACAAAAGAGTTGCCAAATCAAAGAACCAAAGAAAACCTTAAGCAGACTTACTCAGGAAAGCTGTACTTTTCTAACAAAACCAAAATAAATCAAAAGAAATCTGCCTACTCTGACTAAAACAAAAACATACAAGTAGTGGCAAACCCTCCTTACCTATTGAGTCTAAACATTTGTAGTCATGGTGTTGCAAAAAAATATGCAGAGCCCCTGACCTGTTCCCCATTCAGAGAGAAAACATCAAAAAGGTCAGGTTTAAAAAAAAAAAAAAAAGTGCATAAACTCATGCAACAGGCATGAGTCTCTCTTGGTCAGCCATCTTGTGATATATATATGCTCCAATCCCTCAGGTTCCCACGGCTGATTGGCTGGATAGCAAATGGCTTGGCAGTGATTGGTTGAAGCAACTGCATTTGATTGAACCAATGGAATGAAGAGACCTGGAGAGCAAAACACACATGCAGAGAAAAGAAAAACACAAACGTATGCCTAGAAGGCATTACACCTCACACAAGAACAAACTTACATCGTTTGTATTTGATAAGATTAAACACGGGACAGTGCATCAGCAATGATGCTATCAATTATGTTTAATCTCTTAATTGTAATCTTATACAATTAGAGACCATCTCATTAGGCGCTAGTTGTGGTTATACATGGGAGACAAGAATGTTAGCGAATTGTGATATGTAAAGACTACTATAGGTACAGGAGATGAACCAACATAAACTTCAAAGTGTTGCAGAGCAAGTAGCATTGCCAGAGCCTATTTCTCAATTGTGGAATACTTTAACTGATGTACACTGGATGGTCAACTGCATCCTTGCCCTCTTGTAAACAGGACTGCTCCTGCACCTAAAGCGCTGGCATCAACATACAACTTAAACGGTATACTGAATTTAGGAGCAGCAAGTATAAGAGCACTACACAGAGCTTTTACAGTGACAAATCCCTGCTGGCATTCAGATGTCCACTTAAAGTTTCTAGAGGGACTCAGTAAATTGGTTAATGGGGTAACAACAGATGAGAAGTTCTTACAAAAACTCCTTGAATACCCAGCCATACCAAGAAATCTACGGAGCTCTTTCTTTGTAGTGGGAGCTGGAAATGTAGTGATCGCATCAACCTTCTGTTCAACAAGCCATACCTGTCCTTGTCCAACCTGCTTCCTTAAATAGGTAACTGTGGCTTTCACAAATTCATACTTAGCAAAATTTAAAGTTAAAACAGCTCTTGCAGACATTTGAACACTTCCCTGAGAACATGGTGCTTCCAATCAGGGGAGTAAATGACTGTGACAAGGAGGGCGGGGCCGGGCCATGACTAGGCACGCCTGGCCCCCAACTGGGCTAGTCAGCAGAGGAGAGGGATAAATGCAGCGGAATGTGGCAGTTCGAGAGAGAGAGAGCCACATGCAGCTGCCATGTGTGTGTTCTGTGTTAAGTTCTTATTAAATATTATTTTGACTGCTCAACCAGTTCCTGCCACCTCCTTTCCCCATTCCAAGCTTGTTACAATGACAAAGTCATCAAGATAGGCATTACAATTCGGTACATCAGCCAGAACCAAGTTTACCAACCGTTGGAATGTTGCTGGGGCATTTCACATTCCAAAGGCCATCATGGAGTATACTGTAGGAAGGGATAAGGTGTCACAAAAGCAGAGATCTCTGAAGCTTGAGCTGTTAAAGGAACCTGCCAGTATCCTATCAGAAAATCCAGTTTAGTGACATATTTCGCTGAACCAGCATTATCTACACAATCTTTAATTATTGGCAGCGGTTAGGAGTCAGGTACAGTAACAATTCACCTTCCTCTAATCTGTAAAGAAATCTAAAGGTACGGTCTGATTTAGGAACTATCAAACAGGGGGAACTCCAAGGACAGGAACTAAGTTTAGCTAAACAGTTCTCTAGGAAGAACTCAGCCTGTTTCATAATGGCTCTTTTTACAGCATTGATATGATATAGGGGCCACATTTGTAATGTCTATATCATGCTGCAACACTGGTTTGGGAAGGCACATCACCAAAGAGAGTTGTGAAGTCTGCAACTAGCTGCAGGATGTCATCTCATTCAGTTTCTGACAAATACTGTAAATAAGTCAAGACAGAGAGCATTTGAGTTTAACAGTCTAACTGACTGTTGTGAAGCACTAGACAGTACCAGGTCATCTTCAATCTCTGTCTCAGTTGGAACTGAAACTATCACCACTGAAGACTTAGGGGGCACATCATCAACAGAGACTAACTTAGCAGAGGTTGATTTGGAACTCACCTTTGTGTGGCATTCTTTTAGCATGTTAATGTAGCAGACACAGGTCTGACATTTCCTTTCAGGAGTACTAATTTCATAGTATTGTTTTTCAACAACTACGTACGTACCTGGAAAAACGTGCCGACAGAAGAACCAGGGACATGCAATAAATCCAAAACTTTGTCACCAGGTTTAAATGATCGAGCAGTTGCCTTGTCAAAGTGGCTTTTCATGGAGCCTTGTACAGATGACAGGGTTACTTTTGCTAAAGAAACAGCATCATTTAGGCATTTTTGCAACTAACTGACATGGTCTAACACATTGGTCTTAGGGGCAGAGTCAGCAGACATCAACTTATCTTTGAATACACTCATGGGGCCACAAAAAGTATGTCCAAAGACAAGTTCTTTAGGGCAAAATCCAAGTGACACTTTTACAGCTTCACACACAGCAAACAAAGAAAAGGGAACACCATCATCCCAACACTTATGTTGCCATGCAGTACTTGTGTAGCAAAGACTTCAACGTCTGATGCCAACGTTCGAGTGCACCTTGCGATTCAGGGTGATAGGCACTAGAGACCCTGTGCTGAATTCCTAACGTCTCAAGAACTTAACACTTTCAAAAGGAAATTTGAGCCCTGATCGGTCTAGATGACTTTGGGCAGACCAAATGTTGAAAATGTTTTGGTCAGCGCTCTTATCACTAGTGTAGCAGTGATCGTACGCAGAGGGATGGCCTCTGGAAACCAAGTAGAAATACACATTATGATCAACAGGAACCGATTTACTGATTTAGTTTTGGGTAAGGGACCTACACAATCAACCACAACATGCTTGAATGGTTCAACAACAGGGACTGGACAGAGGAGCATGCAGGACCTTTTGGTTTGGCTCTCCAACAAGCTGGCAGATAGGACATGTTTTACAGTAAAGCACTACCTCAGATTTCAAACCTGGCCAGAAGAAATGCTTCAAAATGTAGTTGCAAGTCTTTGTGATTCCTAGATTGGCTCATGATAGTGCATGGTCTGGCAAACACAACACCTGCTGTCTTAAAACTGAAGGAACTACAACTTGATAGATAACGTTCCAGTCTGAATCTGCAGTACTAGGAGTAGTCCAGCGCATTAACATCTCATCTATGAAGTAGGCTACATCCATATCTTTCAATGTGTCAAGAGGGACAGCTACTGAAAAATACTTGGCCAAAGATGGATCAGATTGATGGGCTGCAATAAGCTGATCACGAGAGACTGAAAATTGAAGTAGGTCAAAAATTTCAGGCAACTCTGAGGAAACTGGTTTATACTTCCCGTCAGTGTCTGAAGAAAAGGACACTTGCTGACTGTCAGGGACTGGTCATTCATAAAAACCAGGCCTAGAAAAGATTCAGACAAGTCAACAGAGTGCTGCAGTTTCTGTGCCTGAGCATGAGTAAATAACACAACTAGAACACACTTGGAAAGTTGTGAAACAATTCATCCATTGCACAACACTGATCTACTCAGTCTGTTACCTCTAGCAATGGCATAACCTTACCACCTGCTATGTCATTCCCCATGATGAAGTTGATACCTTTGACTGGTAGGGTTGAATGCACTCCAACTCCGAAGAAACCAGTGACCAAGTCTGACTGTACATGAACATTATTTAAAGGTATTGGCACAAAACCCATCTCAATTCCCTGCACCAAAACACTAACCCAACAGAAATGTAGAAGGCAAGCAGAAGTGACTGAGCAACCTGTGTCTCTCAGAATGCAGACCAGCCTTTGATCCTCAGGTTTGCCAGTTAAAGAAACAAACCCCTTAAATATAAATGGGCTGTAAGTAGAATCTGGAACAATGTTGTTGCTTGGGACAGACTCTTTGACAGGCAGACGGACATTTTTAATCAAGGCCATGCTTTTTGTTGAGCCTAAACCCTGTGCTTGCTTCTGCTTGAGGGACAGACAGTCAGCTATAACATGACCAACTTTGTGGCAGTAAAGTTATTCCCTTTCTTTTAAGTGGACAGGTGGCAACTTTAACAGACTAGGTGTCACAGGAGAGACAGACAATAGAGGTGAAGACACTGATAGTGACTTTTCTGAACGAGTTGATGAAGACACTTTTGTAGGTTAGTACAAACTTATCTGTGAAAATGGCAGCTTCTGACAGGGAAAAAAAACCTTCTGTTCATTCAAATAAACCACAATGTGCTCAGGCAGACAATTCTTAAAATCTTCCAGCACAATGAGTTCTCAAAGAGAACTGTAATATGCAACTTTGTTAGCAGCACACCACTTGTCAAAGAGAGTTCCTTTCTCCCTAGCAAACTCAATGAAAGTCTGACTATTTGCCTTTCTGTAACTCCTGAACCTTTGCCTGTATGCTTCAGGAACTAGTTCATAGGCACACAAGACTGCTGCCTTAACCAATTCATACTTTAGACTATCATCTAGTGATAAAGCAGAAACTACCTCCTGAGCCTTTCCAGACAATTTACACTGCAGTAGAAGAGGCCATACATCTTTTGGCCACCGAAAAGCAGCAATGCGTTCAAAAGCACTAAAGAAAGAATCCATTTCAGTGTCTCGAAAAAGAGGAACTAAAGCAATGCGTTTACACACATCAAATGAACTGGTAGGTTGGTCCGGGGGAGATAAATTGGATCTTGCTAATACTGGAGCTCTTTCAGATTCAAGTTACAGTTTATGCAGGTGCACAGCTGTATCAGCTCCAATTTCCAACCTATGTACTTAGAAATGTAGCTCCATCTCATTCTTAAGAACCTGGGCCCTTTCGTAAGATTCCAACTGGAGACATGCCATACGGACCTTCAACCTGGCATCACCTCTGACTGAGATAAGCCAGATTAGCCCGGAGAGAATAGATCAAAACCAGGTAAGGTAGCTGGGGTCTTAGCCTCAGCCACCATCTTGGTTTCATTAGTATCAGCCTGCAAGACCTTTGGCTCACCCTAAGCAACATTAGCTTCTTGAGTAAATCCTTCAACAACCCTCAACTCCACCAGCATTTCCAAAGTCACTAGTTTTAACAGTTTCTCAATAAGACCCTCTTTTACAGATAAACTAGAGCAATGATAACAAAAACACTAACAAATTCTCTCAAAAAGACCACCAAAGACCTGAGTAAAAGGGAACAAGAGAGTTGCCAAATCAAAGAACCAAAGAAAACCTTAAGCAGACTCACTCAGGAAAGCAGTACTTATCTAAAAAACCAAAATACATAAAAAGAAATCTGCCTACTCTGACTAAAAGAAAAACATACAAGTAGTGGCAAACCCTCCTTACCCATTGCATCTAAATATCTGTAGTCACTATGTATTGCAAAAATGTGCAGGGTCCCTGACCTGTTCCCAATTCAGAAAGAAAATGTCAAA
This sequence comes from Myxocyprinus asiaticus, assembly GCF_019703515.2. Taxonomy (NCBI): domain Eukaryota; kingdom Metazoa; phylum Chordata; class Actinopteri; order Cypriniformes; family Catostomidae; genus Myxocyprinus; species Myxocyprinus asiaticus. The sequence goes on along the minus strand of NC_059356.1, from coordinate 37,618,019 downwards.
AAAGTCAGGTAAAAAAAAGTTGTATAACAAACACATACAAAAGGCAGGCAGCTGTGAGTCTCTCTTGGTCAGCCATCTTGTGTGTTTTTATATAGGCTCCCATCCCTCAGGTTCCCACGGCTGATTGGCAGGATAGCAAATGGCTTGGCAGTGATTGGTTGAAGCATCTGCATTTGATTGAACCACACAGAGAAAAGAAAAACACAGAAACATACGCCTAGAGGGCGTGACAGTTACAAGAAAGGAAAAGACGATGTATTGGCAGATGCCCTGTCTCGTTCCCTTTTGTTAAAGAGTTGATCAACGTATATGTTTATTTTTAGGGGGTGGAGGTGTTAGGTCCCTATAGAATTAGATGGTTGTTAGTATGGTAAAATCTCTCTGGCCATGGTGTAAGTGTCTTGCTGCTTTGATTGCATTTGTATGTATGTGTGAGACTCGTTAGTAATGATGCAAGGGCTTAGTGATTAAAATCCCCCCTCCGAACCTCCGGTGTCCCACAGTCCCTCAGCAAATGCACTGCAAGCTTCCACTTAAGCTGCCTATTGCTCTACATTATATAAGGGCTTGCACACACTGGCAATGTTTTAAAACTAACAGCTCACAAGGTTTTGTGGCAGCCACATATTTTCAACATTGACTTAAAGAATCCCGTTACTACACCTCCGTTTTTGCAAAATTATTTTTTGCATGGCTGGTTGTACATGCAGCAGTTTTGTGGTTAAATGAACACTAGAGGCAATGGCTTTTCTTCACTTTCACTTAAATCACAAGTAAAATGGGTGATTAGTGCATGACTTTTAATGCAAAACATTGTAAGGTTTGCATTACATAAACAACTACAAGCTTGTTTGAATGCAAATTGAGCAGTAGCTTAACTGAATGAGCATCGCATTTGTGATGCAAAGGACTTGGATTCAAGTCCTGAAGAGCATGTGAGTTAACACATGAGCCGAGAGTGTCAGAAGCACCACAAAATGCTTGCTTCAGCAACTGCATTTTGTTATTTTTTTTCTTTTTTTATGTCACATTTGCTTTTTATGACACTATAATTTAGGTTTAGGGTTGGGAGGTAGTTTTTGCTGATTTAAACCTTGATAGTGCATTAACCTTAAAAACTTTTCAGTTTGGGAGAACATTTAACTAGCTTTTTTAGCACCACTCAGTGGACATTTCACCTAGGAACTGCAGTGATGTGTGTAAGGAACTATGTAATATCATTTTGCAAAAATGTTGAGACAGTCACAACATTTTCATGAGATTAGGCTGCATGTTTTGAATGTTCAAACATCAGACACCAAAAAAAAAAAAAAAAAAAGCTGTCCATGTTGGCAGGACATAGGATTTGATGAGACAGTCATGAATTTCAAACATTTGAATGCATTTGTGATGCCTAAAAATGCAGCTCACTGGGTTTTGATGCACAGCCGTGATGTTCGGATGTACCTACAGTGCTCAGAAATGCTTTTTAGGTGGGCCACTCACTAGAATTTAAGGCCCAGTTGTGAATTCCAAATGTTCAACCGCATATACACTCATTAAAAATAAATAAATAATAATAAAAAAAGGCTTTTTGGCTGAACTTGATTCAGTCATGCACAGTGGTTCCATGTGTTTGAAATGAGTTTTGTTACCTTTAAATTAGTATGTAATCTCAACACAAGCACTTCATGTAGTAAGATCGTAGCTGAATTGGGTAAACCCCATAAAATTAAAGAATAAAATTAATATTAGCATAAATGCTGCTTAGGTTTTGAGACATAGCCTTGCATTTCGAACACACCCATGGATTTTAAATATTAACGTTTGAATCCACACATGATGCCCAAAAATGCTGGGTAGGCAACTCACTTGGTTTTTAGATGCAGTGATTAATTTTTAACATTCAAACCCAAATGATGCCCAAAAATGCTGATTATAGGTGAGTAGCTCACTAGGTTTTGAGCCACAGACACAGCATATCTCACCTTTACAAAAGCTATTAAAACACGCTATAATCAAACCTACCATACTAGGTCAGACTAAAATACACCTCACTCATGTCGACCATTACAGAAACATGCTTACACACACTTCCTTGTGTACACACCCTTTGTTAATGCTGACTGTATCCAACCCTCACCTCTGTATTCCCCTCCATAATGAGCCTGTTTCTGAACTGCAGTTTGAAAGACAGTGAAAGTGCACTCATTTAATCTCTGTCGCTCTCCTTATCTCCCTTGTTTTTCAACACTGGAAGCATTTGAACCATCAAGCTTGTTGATAGCTTCTTTGGCAGCACAAAGAAGCTGTTTTTTCTTCTTCTTTTTTAATATGGCCTTCACATTCTTGACTTTTGACATTATTCAGAATGAAAGTGTGTTTTATCCTTTGCAATAACCAGACACAATGTGAAAACACATACCGCTTATACTAAATCACTCTCTCCCTCAATCATTTGTATGCAATATTTTATTTTATTTTGTATAAAATAGATGGGTGTTGATATTTTTTGAATGTAACCAAGTAATTGTTAAACCCTTTTCTCTCTCTCTTTTCTTGGTGTCCTTTTCCCCCGTGCTGTTTTCTGTATGTCTGTCCACTACCCTTCTTTACCTCTCTCAGTCCAGTATTCTGTTTCTCCTTGTTCTCTCTCTCTCTCTCTCTCTCTCTCTCTCTCTCTCTCTCTCTCTCTCTCTCTCTCTCCTCTCCCTCTCTCTCTGGTAGGTCTTGGAGGTGTAATTGGCTGTGCTGCTGTTGGGGTTTTGTATTGAGAAGGGCTTTAATCTTTAGTTTTGCTCAAAATGCAAAGTGAAGGCTGGAGGCAGTCAGGGATTTCACTCACCTGTGTGTGTGTGTGTGTGTGTGTGTGTGTATGTGTGTGCTCTCCTCACATTCTGCTCTAACAAACTGCACAAGGTCTGAGTGTATTTTAATGCATGTTCCCAACAAACTCTACAAGGTGTGTGTTTGTGTTTGGCACAGTCAGCTTACTCATAAACTGCATAAGATATGTACGTGTATGTGTACTGTAAGTGTTTGGGAAGGTACTTTGCTACCGTACTCATAATTTAAAGTAGTTAAAACAATTGTGGTAGCTGCATTAATATATACTAACAAATGTAGCTGTACTGAAGCTACTTAAGGGGGCAGTATATTAATGGTAACATTTTACATTAAAGTTCCATTTGTTAACATTAGTTAACAACACTAGTTAACATGAATTAACAATGCACAATGCATTTATTAATCTTAGTTAATGTTAATTTCAATATATACTAATACGCTTTAAAAATCAAATGCTGGCAGATACATAATGATACATAATGCATTAACTAACGTTAATGAATGGAACCTTCATGTAAAGTGTTACCATATTAATATATTACATCTACAAGATCCAATCACTTTCCAATAAAATTAAGTCCAAGCCAGCCTACTTTTTTTCTTCTGTTATTTTTTAATTTTTTATCATTGAATATCTTCTTTCACTTGGAAATACGTCAGATTACGGAAGTAAAATGGATTACAAATGCCATCACATGTTGGCTATAATTCCGTTTGTTTGTACATGTAATGTGACACAAAACCTGCACTTATTGGAAAAAGTAGCTTGCTACTGGAAAAGCTACATGTTTTTAGAAAACAGCTGAGCTACAGTACATACACGCTACTGAACAATTATAAGTTAGTAGCGTCACTCCTTTTGATTTTATTGTTTTATTTACTCTTCAACAGAAATCCAGAGTACACTTTCCTGTGTTTTCTTGCTGTGTGTTTAAAAATGATCAGTTTATTATATTCCAGCATGAATGCCTGTTGAGAATGTGTCTGTTCTTGTGTGTTTAGTCACTGATTGACAGATGAAACCCACACAAGTTAAGTGTCAGGAATCTCCAGACAGCCAGCGTCATGGCAACTTGCAGTCGCTCACAGCAACATGTATTTAGATGGTCAGAGAAATAAGATGTGTTTAAAGGACTGCAAAACGTAAGACAAGGGAAAGAAGAAAGATAAAGAGGGAGATAAATGGTGACAAGAGCCAAAAAGAAAATCCATCCAAAGGATCATCCATTGTTATTCCTAATGATGAGATGCAAGGCAGTTACAGTACATGAAGACTGCTGTCCTTGAGAAATTTGACAAACACACACACACACACACACACACACACACACACACACACACACACACACACACACACACACACACACACATACACACACTGATCTAATAGGTCATGGCCAATAAATGAATGTGTTTGTTGTCTCATTGAACAAAGATCTTTGCATTAAACCTACCTTTTTACTTTCACCCATCCAGCATCCCTGAAACTGCTAGCTCTTCTTTCATTCTTTTCTTATAATTTTATTCTCATTGCAATGCAATTTTTTTTTCTCTCGATGTTATAATCCCCAGATCTTTGTTGTACTTCGATGGTAATAGTTTCTTGTTCTTTTAATAGTTGTGGTTCTTTAAATTAATCACCACTGACTAACAAGCAAATCTAAAAAAAAAAAAAAATTTTGCAAATGAGCTCTTGGTCACAAAGAAAAAATGACCCATTCCTGGAAATTGAACAAATTCTCTAGAATATTCTTATTAGTAATTATATTAATCAATCTCCCACAGTACATTTAATAGGGAAGTTCATCTTTTAACTATGAGTGAATGGATTGTTTTAATGCATACAGGACATTATATATACAGTATATGTATATTTTATTTTTAGTACAAGTAATTTGAAAATAAAATCGGTGTGGCTGAATGCAAAATTTTGAATAATTTTCTATACTATAGTCTTAATGTGGAGCAGTACTGAGGGTCAAACTAGACTTTGTGCTACGTTTATGGGTGCTATCCCATTTCCATGTTTTGTTTTTAAACCCATTATCTTCCATGCTAGTGCATAGCTTTGTGTGTGTATGTGTGAGTGAGTGAGTGAGTGAGTGTGTGTGTGTGTGTGTGTGTGTGTGTGTGTGTGTGTGTGTGTGTGTGTGTGTGAGAGAGAGAGAGAGAGAGAGAGAGAAAGAGAAAGAAAGCATGTGCACTCTTCTGTCTGACTGGGTATACAGCTGATAAACTGATAAAAGCTCTAATTAAGGGATTTAATCTGCACAGCATTAGTTAATAATATTGTAGAGTGGCACACACCTACTACAGGTGTTAGATCACAGCTGAGACAGATCCCAATGATCTCTTTAGTTGTATGTGCTTCACAGTCTTAATAGAGGACCATTAGAGTCTACGTGATCACGTTATTATTTGTTGGTTATTTGTACATAAAGTTAACACAAACTTTTTTGTACATTTGTATAGACACCAATACATAAAATTTCAACTTATGGACAGATTCTAAATGGTAAACAAATTTTTTCATATGTGCATCTAGAAACATGTAAAGTTTTACAAATCCTATGTGCTTTTCCGAAAGCCTGGATAGAACTGGAATTCAAAGAACCTTTAGCCGTTTTTCCACCATTAGGCCGAGCGGTTCTGAGCACGGCGAGGAATGGTTCCAGTAGTATTTCCACTTGAGCACGATTACAAACCGTTCTCTGCCCGGATTTCTCGGCATGGTCAGTTAACCATTCTGGTGGAATGGCTTTAGTACATGGCTGGCGACTCACTATTATTAGTTTTGCCAATGGCAAGGTAACGTCATGGTTACTTGTGTAACCTCCGTTCCCTGATGGAGGGAACGAGACGTTGTGTCGATGTAGTGACACTAGGGGTCACTCTTGGGAGCCCGAGACACCTCTGGTCTTTGATAAAAGGCCAATGAAAATTGGCGAGTGCTATTTGCATGCCACTCCCCCGGACATACAGGTATAAAAGGAGCTGGTATGCAACCACTCATTCAGGTTTTATGCTGAGGAGCCGAAATAAGGTTCGGCCACTTCAGCGGGTAGTTCAGCATTGTGGCAGGAGGGACACAACGTCTCGTTCCCTCCATCAGGGAACGGAGGTTACACAAGTAACCATGACGTTCCCTATCTGTCACTCACTCGACGTTGTGTCGATGTAGTGACACTAGGGGTCCCTATAAGAAATGCCACAACTGGCTGAACTGTGTTACGTGAACTGGCTGTGTGTGGTGAGCAGACTACTGTGTGCCTCATAGCCAGCACACCAGGTCGACACGTAACCTCCCCCAACATAGTTATGAGTGTCGAACGGCCCTTTTTGGGGACAAGTCAACTACCCAAAAGATAGAGACAGGCTTAAACCAGTCGTGGCCTCTTTTCCCCTTCTTTTTTTCCACTCCCTAAAAAAGAAGGGGGATTATCCGACTGGGCCGCCAGGTCTAGTCGGGGGGTGTCCCTCCCAAGGGGAAGACACCGCGGAGACCACACCTTGCCAAAGAGAGGGGGAGATATTTAAGTGGAAGAATATATCACATGGTCTTTCCAACCATGTGGAGAGTCTTCAAGGTAGATCCTGCCCAAAGGGGGAGGAGTTACTACAAACATGGAGGCTGGGGCAGAGGGGCTCTGCCCAAGGAAGACGCAGTTTGCCAACAGGGAAACGAACTAGCGGAAGATATATATCGCATGGGGTTAGCCTTACAGGGAACCGCCACATGCGGAGCACCTACCTCAGAACAGGACTCTTAATTAGCACGTGTACTGGGATGGTCAACACTTGACTGCCACAGGGCTCGGAGGAAGTCAACCAGGGAACAAAGTTTGTGCATACTACTGGGAATTAATGCCACACATCTTCAGCTCCAAGGGAGGTGGAAGGCGCTATGTACAAGCGATACACCTGGCCAGGTATCCCGGGCTTATCCACTTGTGTTGCATGCCACTACCTGGGACGAAACCGGTTCCACCCGGAGGTTGTAGAACCTTGCAAAGTTGTTGGGTGTTGCCCAGCCCACTGCTCTGCAAATGTCTGTTAGAGAGGCACCCCTGGCCAGGGCCCAGGAAGCCGCTACACCTCTGGTAGAATGGGCTCGTAGCCCTACCGGGGCCGGCATGTTCTGGGTGAGATATGCCATAGTTATGGGGTCAATGAGCCAGTGGGCGATCCTCTACTTGGAGACAGCGCTTCCTTTCTGCTGTGCACCAAAGCAGACAAAGAGCTGCTCAGAGATTCTAAAGCTCTGCGTGCGATCCAAATAGATGCGTAAAGCGCGCACCAGACACAGCAACGACAGGGCTGGGTCTGCCTCCTCCTGGGGCAGCACTTGCAGGTTCACCACCTGGTCCCTAAAAGGGGTGGTGGGAACCTTGGGCACATAGCCCGGTCAGGGTCTCAGGATCATGTGAGAGTAACTCCAGGCACGTTTTGCTGACAGAGAATGCTTGCAGGTCACCTACCCTCTTGGTGGAAGTGAGCGCAGTCAGGAGGGCAGTCTTCAAGGAGAGTGCCTTGAGCTCGGCTGACTGCAAAGGCTCAAAGGGGGCTCTCTGTAGACCCTGAAGAACTAAGGAGAGGTCCCATGAGGGAACGAGGCACGGTCTGGAGGGATTCAGCCTCCTGGCACCTTTTAGGAACCTGATGATCAGGTCGTGCTTCCCTAAGGACTTACCGTCGACTGCGTCTTGGTGTGCTGCTATGGCGGCAGCGTACACTTTCAAGGTGGAAGGGGACAGCCTCCCTTCCAGTCTCTCCTGCAGGAAGGAAAGCACTGATCGCATCGGGAAGAACACCACTTAGCGAACAGATGCCACTTCAAGGCATACAGGCGCCTCATAGAGGTGGCCCTAGCCTGAGAGATCATGTCTACCATGAGGAGTGTGAGGTCCGAGAACCACGTCTGAGTGGGCCAGTAGGGTGCTACCAGGATGACCTGCTCCTCGTCCTCCCTGACCTTGCACAGGGTCTGTGCAAGCAGGCTCACTGGGGGAAACGCATATTCACGTAGGCCAGGGGGCCAGCTGTGTGCCAGCGCGTCTATGCCGAGGGGAGCCTCGATGAGGGCGTACCAGAGCGGGCAGTGGGAGGATTCTTGGGAGGCGAACAGGTCCACCTGTGCCCGTCCGAATCGACTCCAAACCAGCTGGACCACCTGAGGGTGGAGTCTCCACTCTCCCCTGAGGGTAACCTCCCGTGACAGCGCGTCAACTGTAGTGTTGAGGTTGCCCGGGATGTGAGTGGCTCGCAGCGACTTGAAGTGCTGGTGACTCCAGAGGAGGAGATGGCGGGCGAGTTGTGACATACAACGAGAGCGCAGACCGCCTTGGCGGTTGACATATGCTACCGTTGCCATGCTGTCTGTCCGAACTAACACATGCTTGCCCTGGATCAACGGCCGGAACCTACGCAGGGCGAGCAGAATTGTCAACAACTCGAGGCAGTTGATGTGCCAATGCAGTCGCGGGCCCGTCCAGAGGCCGGCGGCTGTGTGCCTGTTGCAAACAGCGCCCCAGCCCGTTTTGGAGGCGTCTGTCATGACCACGACGCACCTGGAGACCAGTTCTAGAGGAACACCTGCTTGTAGAAACGGGAGGTCGGTCCAAGGGCTGAAAAGATGGTGACAGACCGACGTGATGGCCACGCGATGTGTCCCGTGGCGCTATGCCCATCTCGGGACTCGAGTCTGGAGCCAGTGCTGAAGCGGCCTCATATGCATCAACCCGAGTGGGGTGGCCACCGCCGAGGATGCCATATGCCCCAGGAGCCTCTGAAAAAGTTTCAGTGGAACCGCTGTTCCCTGTTTGAATGCCTTCAAACAGGCCAGCACCGACTGGGTGCGCTCGTTCGTAAGGCGCGCCGTCAAGGAGACTGAGTCCAACTCCAAACTGAGAAAAGAGATGCTCTGAACCGGGAGGAGCTTGCTCTTTTCCCAGTTGACCCAAAGCCCTAGTCAGCTGAGGTGTGAGAGCACCAGGTCCCTGTGTGCGCACAACATGTCTCGAGAGTAAGCTAGGATTAGCCAGTCATCGAGATAGTTGAGAATACGAATGCCCACCTCCCTTAACGGGGCAAGGGCAGCCTCTGCAATCTTCGTAAAGACACGAGGAGACAGGGACAGGCCGAAAGGGCGAGTGTGCTGGGGAATGGGAGGTCCGCGGGGGATACCCGGCGGAGACGATCCCATTGGGGTCCCCAAATCGCCCCCAATGCTAGCCGCGCTGGCCTCATACCCGTAGGTAGAAGGACCGAGGCGGGGAGCCGCTAGGGTGGCTTGCTTTCTGAACCATTCACAAACGCTGCCTCCGTGTGGGTCGCACCCAGACACGAAAGACAGTGATCATGACCATCCGAAGTTGAGAGATAACGACCGCAACCAGGAATAACACACAATTGGAAAGGCATCTTTAAAAAGACAAATCTTTTAAAAAGACGTTACATGTGTGCAAATATATGCTCTTTTAGAGGGGAAAAATGAGCATGACCGTTCGGCTCCGAAGAGAAAATCTGAATGAGTGGTTGCATACCAGCTCCTTTTATACCCGTATGTCCGGGGGAGTGGCATGCAAATACCACTCGCCAATTTTCATTGGCCTTTTATCAAAGACCAGAGGTGTCTCGGGCTCCCAAGAGTGACCCCTAGTCTCACTACATCGACACAACGTCGAGTGAGTGACAGATAGGGAACAGATTTCTTACTAGGTAGCTGGCAAAGTTCGCTACGATTAATAAAATGTAATAAAAAATAATGTATGTTTGGTGTATCTTCATGATTTTATGATGATGGTTTAACTATAATACATACTTTTTCTACAAGGCTTTTTTCATCAGGGAGTTTAAGCTAGCTAGCATCCTTAAACTTAATAATTATATTATATGTAGTGTTGGGTTCGAGTCCACCTTAGTGGAGTCCGAGTCAAGTCAGAGTCTTTAAACAATCGAGTTCGAGTTGAGTCCGAGTCCAAAAGCTGCCGAGTTGGACTCAAGACCGAGTCCATAACAGGCTGAGTCTGAGTTGAGTCCGAATTAATCTGTTCATGAATCTGAATTAAAATTGTAACCGAAAACTCAACATCAATATTTTAAGCTTATTTTAAACTTCACAACTAAGAAAAACAGTTGGTCAATATAAATGTAACAAAAACACCTCTGTTGCCTTTCATATATAAATTTTATGATTAGTATCCTGCTGAACAAACTTCAGAGTTGTTTCAGAATGAAATCATATGCTTTAGGTGTATGAAGACAAAACTGTCATTCAACACAATTCTTATTGCGTTCTGTTGACATTTCAGTTATTTGTTGCTTTTTCCCCTCCACTCAAACATAGACTAAAGAAAGTGAAAGCTGAATTAGTCATTAGAACCAGAGTTATTATTATTTAAATTTTTAATTTAGTTTTTATTTCTACTTCATTTATTATTTGTCAGACACTCCAGTAATCAGACACACAATACTATGTAAGCAGATAAACCTAGATCCTTATTTATCAATTTGTTAGCAACTTACCTTTTAAAGAACACAGAGGCTTAAAAATTTATCTCACCTTTTTCTCTTTGCTTTCATTTTTGCAACATGGGACGTGTCTTTCCTGTGATTTAGCAGATTAAAACCAGGGGGAGAAGCAGTCCTATAAACTGGAATATGTGATCATCCTCCATAGTGCAGTTGCTCCAATGTATCACTCACGCCGTCGCCAACTTACATATTTGTTACGTACATTCTAGCACCACAGTGGAAAAATAAACCATAACCATGCCAACACAACCAGATCAGCACGGAACTGCATGGTTTTGCAATGAGAACCATTCGGCCCGATGGTGGAAAAGCACAGTTTGTGTAAAAAGGACCTTTTTAAATAGCAAATGTATTAATAGCAAGCATGAAGCATTACTAGTATTGCTCATACTAGGGGATAGGTATTTAATAAAGGCCTAACCATGTCTATCAAACTTCAGCATGTAACTCAAACTGTGCACCTTGATGAGGAGATGTGTGCTATTACTTGACTAAGTAATCAGACACACAATACTATGTAAGCAGATAAACCTAGATCCTTATTTATCAATTTGTTAGCAACTTACCTTTTAAAAGAACACAGAGGCTTAAAAATTTATGTTTGAGGTATGTCTGTGTAATCTGTGTTGTAGAACAAAAAGCGAAAGTCTCTTCAATTCATGTTCAAGGTGCAATTAGTAATAATAATAATAATAATAATAATAATAATAATAAAACAAATAAAAGATTTACTTCTAAAGAAAATAGTGCTCACATGAGATGAAGACATGAAGATGAAGAATGCCATGTTAGTATTACATGACCAGCCGAATACTGCTCGATTAATCTCAGTAACTGCCCTCTTATTGGACACTTTCATTCTTGGATTAAATTAATCCTGGCTGACTGTGAATAGAGAATTTCTACAATGGCATATTTAACTGAAAACTATTGTGTTTAAGTAATTATGCATCCATGTCAGTGTAAGTCCAAGAGGATTAAATATTACTGAGTGTGCCTTTAAACACACCTTATTTTTTTTTATTATAACCCAAAAACCACTGTTCAAAAAAAAAAAAAAAAAAAAAAGAAAAGATTGGAAATTCCTTACTGAACAACATGATCACACAGGAAGTTGACATGTTGTTTCGGAGAGTTCCAGAACTCCAGGATCGGCCACAATACACTGACTTATTGACAATCACCATCTCTTATCAGTCATTTTTGCATTGGCACCAGCATGTTTGTCTTCCTTTGTGGTGTGACCAGAGGCATGTTGCATTAGCAGCATGGAAGACCCAGGCTCAGATCACGTATTGAAACCAGGAATTAATCATGTTTGCATAATCATTGTCAAGTAGGATTCGGAGGTTGCATTTTTCCCTCTAACATTACATTTTTTCTCCACTGATCGTTAGGTTTAGGTTTGGGGTTTGAGATTCACACATGCCCATACGTCCAACAACACTTACCACTTTGGCCACTGGGGGCAGTGTTTCGAATTTCGGTAAGCCCAGACCAATTTTAGCTCCAGAAAATTCAACCTGCTGTTTTCTGATTTCACTGTGAGATCAGTCTGGACTTAACAGCTCTACTTAATGCCAAAAAGCTTAAAATTATATTTATTTATTTTTGACAAGAAATACAATAAAATTAAGTATTCCAGGAATTAAATGTGCTGTAAATGTTTTTTGTTTTTGTTTTTTGTTTTTACTGAAATTACATGCAGAAAACATCCCTATTACTTGTCAAATGTCACTGAAATAGGTGCCATGAAATATCACACCTGTCTCTGTTACAGCCCTTGGCTCGGTAAACAGTAGGGTAAAAGATGACCACAGGCCGTGGTCAGATCCTTCAGTTAGCCATTCAGAAGACTTTCTGCCTGTCAATCACTGTGCGTGTTCACAGGGCAGCCCATATTTGCTCAGAAGAAATACTCAGGGGGACACTCCCCCCTCCATCTGCTCCAGCACAGCAGTCTCTGTGTGTGCATGCGTGTCTTTGGAGTGCGGGGTTTGGAAATAGGGGCCGTTGCTAATTCAACGGCTGGTCTGGTGGAAGTTCCAGAACAGCTAAAATCGCTCACAGCACCTTTAAATATTCTATGAACCCAAACAGAGGATTTGTAAAGATTTGTATGTGTTCATAAGACTGTACGTACAAATAACTAATGAGATTATATTGCTAGAGCACATAAACTGTGTGTGTGCGGGCCATTTTATAGTTGGATTTTTTCTAGAACAGAGTATCAGAGGCTTTAATTTAGCTCTGATTTAGTGTGTCCTGGATCAAGAGCAAGTCTGATATCAGGGGAGTCTATGGGGGGCTCTGAAGTTTCTGCATCGGTTTGCGGAACTGCAGGAAGTGGAAAAGGCTTGTGGTCCCTGCAGTGCAGTTGAGTTGATTGGGTTTGATTTTGAGTCGTGTTCTGCAGAGCCAGCGTTGTTCAACACACTGCAGAGATGTTGCCGCCTCTAATCTCTCCTGATGCTGCACAAAAATAAAGCACATATTTAATAGTTTAATCAAATATGTTGGGTTTGGTGTAATTTTATATATATATATATATATATATATATATATATATATATATATATATATATATATATATAGTGTAGGCATATTGTGCAGATACGCATACGGGCCAGTGTTAATATGAACTTTATTACTAAGGGCCCAATATTTTTATGCCTGATATAGCTATTTTTAAACAAAATAATGTGTCCTGTGTGAACTTGGGGTTGCATGAACTAGTTAATTAGTTCAGCCACCAGTCAACATGTTGGATCTTAGCTGTGGATCAGACATGCAAGCCTTTGTTGCAATGGCCCCTTAAAACACATCTAGCTTTCATGTTATTATGGGAATGGTTTGTTGACTGTGTTATACAGTATATTGTGCAAAAAAGGGGCATTTATTACTGGGATACTGAACACAGTTCATGCTTAGAAAGGTTGCGAGGTTCGTCAAATGTCCTTTTTTTTTTTTTGTTTTTTTTACTGTTCTTTCCCTTTTCCCACAGGAGTTGAACAGGTGGCACATGGGTACATGTGTTTGTGTGTTTATTAGTGTATGTGGGCAGTCGACTGCACTTGGGACATAATGCCTACAATTCACACTTGACTGACCAGGCAACATATTCTTGTTGTCAGATGATATGCTTTTTTAATCAAGCAGCACTACTCGACTGCCAAAATATGAGAATAAAGGTGTGGTCAAACTAGGCTTTGTCCGTTCACTTCCATTCATTTTAATGTGAGAGAGTGGAATTACAAGCTCATGTGTAGAAGATTTGCCACAGATTGACCTCTTGGCTCAATACAAAGAATGTTAACTTCAAAGTTGCATGGTTTGAAATGTTGCAGGAAAGTTGAGAAGATTATATATTTTAACATTTTGAATGTATTATTATTTGTGATTTATTAAACTTGAAGCCCTAGTACATGACATCATATACTGTTGCATATTTATTGCGATGTCCAAGTAATTTCTTTGATGTTGACATCAATAATGGCTTTTATTTGTTGAGTACAGAAGAAACTGACCTTGTTAACTTGAGAACTGTTGTGACCAGATCATAAAGTCAGAGTTGAACTCGAGAACCAGATCAGATTAATGAATTAGTCATTCTTTTGAGTAGATATTAAGCCATTAATCAGATTCCCAGATTGGACTGAACGATTCTTTCACAAAACTGAGTGATCCTCCAAATATATTCTTTGTTCTACAGATAAAATGAAATGGAAAAAATCCCACACACTATACTGGCTTGCAAAGAGTATCAAAATTTATTAAGCAACGTTTTGGTCACTTGACCTTCAACAGGCACAATGCTTAATATGCTTAAATATGGCTGTAAACTACACATAACAATAGATGACACTCTGAACTGTATCACAACAACAGTTTTGGCGGTAAAAAATAATAGCATATTAACGGTAAGATCTTGCTAATGCCACAGAAAAAAAATAAAAATAAATACTTTTGAAAGAAATGTAGCAATTTTACAATAAGTGATTGACCTGTAAAATATATATATATATACTGTATATATATATATAATTCACAGCATGCTTTCTGATGTAGTGATGTTATTACAAAACAATTTATATTGTTTTTAAATTATTTTGATTATACCTGAAAATATATAATCTATATCAATAGTCATTATTAGTTTAAAAAACAGTGCTGCAATTTTGCAAAATTTTTCCAAAATTCACCCCAAAACAAAATATGCATAAAAATAACAAAATCACCTTTTTTGTAAAGGCCATTTAAAAAATAAAATAAAACAACAATGACTTCCTAAAAACAATTCAAGGAGAAAATAATTCATCAATAGCATTGGGTCTCTGATGGGTTAACAATGTTAATCCTGATGCCTGGCTGCTTCAGGCAGAAGGAATCTGCAGATGATGACATACAGCAGAGGTTCTCTGTGCTGAGGTTTGGCTTCTCTGTAATAATATTGCTCTTTCACAGTCCAAGCAGCCAGCCAATAGGATCTAGCTGAAAGAGTTTTCTATGTGAATGGAAACCAACTTGTTATGGTCCAGGGTGCAATGCTGCTGAGAGTGTACGGATCGCTTACACAGCAGAGTCCCAAGTGTGCTGTGAACTTTTTACATGTTATTTATTCTTGTTTTGCCGGCCTCCTCTGGTTTGGTTCAGCTTGGGTATGTGATTTGTGATTTACAGGTTGCAGATGTGTCGGAGTGAATCACTTCTTAAAAGTGAAAATAATACAAATTTTACATAGACACCCTCAAATTAAGCCAGCTGGGTCTTGTTTCTGGCAAAGTGAGCAATGATCGGGCTGCTTTTCTTAATTTCCACCCTGCCTAGGTTAAATATCAATTATATTAACAAGGATTTAACATTAGGACAAACACCTAACAAGAACAAAACCTTGTGCCTAACTGCTGAAATTGCACAATTCCACTTCTCTTATTTTTTATTTATTTATTTATTTTTTTAATCTGGAATGTGTAATATATATGGAACTAGCATCACCAAACTAAATCAGACAGATTTCCTGATACACTGCACCGTTCCTGTGTAAGGCTGGTCAGGATGCTTAAACAAACAGAGCTATGTTTAGATATATATTTTTGGGGGAAATCAACCTACAGATGGCTTACTTATAGTTGTCTCTGCACATTAAACTGGGAAAGAAGTAAGTATTTTAACACTGAAAAACGTACACACTTCAACTTTAAGGCACATGCCTGCACTAATGCTTTACTAAGTATAGTGATATGACACTGATTAGCTTTGTGATGCACTTTCACAGTGTCTTTCACACTGGCATTAGCTGTATGTCTATGTTGAGTTTTATGTAACTCCCCCTATGGCTAGCCCTCTGCTGGGGGTCTAATTTTCCCAGAGTGCGTTGCTACTCTCTGTGGCCTGTGTTAATATTGATGTGTAAAAATAGGTATTGCAGTGGGCTGATGATATTTGCCCACCCAGCATGCCATAATCACAGGCTGTGTTTGCTCTGCGATACCGACCGCAGGACATGGGTGGGAAACAAATTAAAGAAAAAAGTGAGAAGGTATTAGCGAAGAAGCATTTTGTAAGAGCCTACTCTGTTCATCCTACTATGTAAATACAGAGGAGGAGAGAGGGATGATAAGATGAGAAAATGACAGAGAGGGAGACTGACAGACAGTGGAATGGGCCAAGAGAGCAAAACTCACAGAAGAATGGAGTCTAGAAAATTTGATTGGGACATGGTTAAAGGAGAAAAGGAGCCAAGAGAACGAGGGATATAAAGCCTCAAGGACAGATGTGAAACTTTATGAGGACAGACAGATATATCACAGCACAGAAAAGACAAAGAACAACAACAACATCAACAAAAAAGTGGTGAAAAGATAAAAATAATAGAGAGGCAGAAAACTCTCTTATTAATTTCACTTAAATTTAGCAGTTATTAAGGTAGGGAAAAGTTTATTTTTCAGCTCCATGTGTATGGATGGGAATCACAAGATTTTAATGATTCTGGTTCCGATTCTAATTACGGATCCTATGCAAACAATTACAAAAATACCAAACAAAAACAACGTTTAAATCAAAGTAATGCTACAAATTTATCCCACTTATTATAACAACTATGTTCCAAATGTGGATCTTTTGTTTTGAAATGGCATTCGATGATGCTACTTTCGCAAAAAAATCCCACTTCAGCATAAGTTACATGTAACAGTTATGGTTCTTGGTTCATACATGACGAAATTTAGAAGGTTTAGTGAGTCAGTGAGGTTCATTACTAGGGATGTTCCCAGAGAAGAGTACCTTATTCGGAAAGGCAAGAATAATGACTTTGAAAAGAATAACATATTCATCAGAATAATTAAAAAAAATATTTGTTAGACTGATTTTACAAGAAGTACAAGAATAAGCGATATTTTAAGTAAACATTTCCAAAATTACAATTAAATGATTAGTCTGTGAAGCCAATATTACTAAAGTGTAAACCTTATTAATGAGGTCTTGACTCTGTTAATTGTGTGCATCTCAGAAATCTGAGCTTGTAAGGAGTAACAGTAACTTAGAAACTCTATCATATACACACGTAATGATTCCGATGTATTCATTTCTAAACCAGAGCAATGTTAAATTCCTGACCTGAAGTGATGATTTCACAGTGGAGCTCAACTGTCTGTCTTTTAACACTGACCACATTTAAATCCACCTCAGTGATTAAGGTAATTAATTGGTTAAGCCTCTATTCCAAAAAAGTTGCAATGCTCCATAGAGGTTTAAATGCTCCATAGAGTGTACATCTATTCAGAATATTCCTACACACATTTTTATGGAGAAACTAAAATATGCTCGCTCTTTTAGTATTGTTCTCTTCTAAAGCAAACATAAATGAAAAATATTTTTCAGCAGATATTATATCAGAAATATGAGCAGAAACTACAGTTAATAACATGTACAGTTAATGATGCCTACATATTCAGCTTCATCTGGTAAGAATTAAGAATAAAATAATATAATTAGAAAATAATAGCTTAATAATAATAATAATAATAATATTAATAATAGTTATTAATATTATGAACAGTACTGGGTAAGTTACTTTCAGAAAGTAATCCAATGCGGATTACTAATTACTTCTGTAAAAAAATTATCAGATTACTTTACTAATTACTTCATGGGAAAGTAAGCAGATTACTAATTACTTTACTTTGAAGTTACTATCTAAAACCAATCAAACCTGTGAAAAAAAAAAATGTGACACAAATAGCTCTTTTAGTACTTTAATATTGACTGAAAACCATAACAAAATTATAGCAATATGACAAAGACAGCAACTTGGCTAAAGAGATCCAATGCATTTCTAAAAATGCAACTTAACTTTCTTATCTCAAATATGCTGTAGTAGTATCTTCAAGTATGTGTGTGTGTGTGTGTCTGCTGTCTACAACCTTAGCTGTGTGTGGCATATATGTGTACAGTATGCTTGTTTAATTGTGTTTGTGTAAGTGTGAAAGACAGAAAATAATACTAATGAACTAGAAACATTTCTGAAAACACATTTGCAAACAGATTTGATAGTAAAAACCATTGTGTATTTGAATGATTGTTGTTTATTTTTTGGTGTGAATATACTGGTTTGCTTGTGTGTTGCATCATGTATGTGTGCATGTACAGTATGTCTGTTTGTGTGTGTACATGTGCAGCATGTGTGTGTTTACACAACTTTACAACGAGTGGATTATTTCTACCTCCCTGCTTGTGCTCGGATGAATTGAGTTTCCTTTATCACTTGGGCATCTGTAATCTATTGCATTGTGTTTGTGTTTATTGTGTACAGTACATAAAGAGCATAAAAGAGGCGTTTGCTTAGCGATGTCTTTTTCAAGACGCCGTTCCGCAAATGTTTTGTTTCCGCCTTGTGAGCGATATATCCCTCTGTCAGTTGGGAACGAGTGCTGTTTTCTATATGCACCTGAAGCCGATCCCCTCTCCTCCCGTGGCAGCTGCAGAGGGACACCCGAGGGAGGCACGCGAGGATGGGGTAGATCGCGTAGATTTGAGGAGGATTTGTTGGCGGCCCAGCCTTGCGTGCCTCTTTCCTCCAACCAGGGCTATGAGCACGCTGACACAGCGCTCGCTGGGATTGATTATGAGTGCATGAAAACTTGAAACTCTTCGCTTTCAATTTAAATAAACAACTACACTCCACTGCGTCCATAGTAACGCCTTTCACTCATCTGCCGTCGCCTCCATACGTGTCCTCTATAGGCCATGGTGGTTTGTTAGAGCGCATGCTCATTAGCTGACACAGCAACACATAAAAGTACTAACATAGGAACGTAATACATTTTCAAATGCATTCTACATAATTAATATTATTGTCTTAGTATTAAATGTGTTATCCAAGTAACGTAATTTTATTAATATCTGTAATCAGATGACTTCATTTGTAAAAGTAACGCATTATATTACTGCATTACAAAAAAATGTACTGTTGGGTGTAACATGTTACACCCAACACTGATTATGAATATACATGTACAAAGCATTATTTATTTATAGAAACTATGAATTAAGTAGTTACATTTAAAAATGGGTTTCATTTTATTTTGATACACTTCCAGTTTAAGCCCCACCCACATCCGTTTGTATCCCAGTACAGATAGAGATAATTTTGCCATAGCAACAGATACAGATACAGATAACTGCTTTGCTGCGCACCCCTATTCAGTACAATAACTTTTCCGACTGCTTCATTGAGCCACTGAGTGATTCAGTGGGAGAGTGGCTCATTACACCGATTCCAACCGAAGAAGCCTGTCTTTTGAGACCAATTATTGAGTCTTTTTGACTGGTTCTTTTAAAAGAACTGGCTCATAAGAGTTATTTAATCACAAATCAGACTACAATGGTCATACTGTGTTTTTGTTGTGTACAACCAACGAGGACAGCGAAATACAAAATTTCTGTTTTTTGTCTTTTTTCGTTGCTCCTATTTATTGCATTATTTACTGTATTGAAAAAGAACCAGTTCTCGATTCCCAATCCTATGCATGTGGCATGGTGCGTTAGAGTAGGAAGAGGTAAAAAAAAAAAAAAAAAGAAGATGGAGAGAGTGAGAAGGAGACAAGGAAATGAAAAGTAAAGTCCTTCAGGACTGTGGGGTTATACTGAGGCACTAGCATAAGCAGCTGTTTGTTAGGGCGTGAAAGTGAGACAGATTGAGAATTCCTCCTTACAGATTCTCAAGAGCATGATTTGAATACCATAACAGCTGGGAAAGAATACCACAATGGCAAATGTCAACCTTGAAAAGCAATATGTTTTTACGTGGTTATAGTTTAGCTATTACATTGTAATAGCAAAAGTCATGCGCATGTGCAGCTGTTTGTTAAGGTGTGAAATTAATGCAGATTTAGAATGCCTCCTTATAGATTTTGAAGGACATGATTTGAATACCATAACAATTGGAAAAGAGTGACTCGAGGACATATGACAACCTTCAATAACAATGTGTTATAACTTATTTATTTTATAGTCAGGCAACATGTTGTGACCACTCATTTACTGATATAAACAAATGTTATTGCCTACAGATTCCTCACATCATTAACTTAAAGGGATAGTTCTCCCAAAATGTTAATCTCTTTGAACAGCTAATGTAGAGTAGACATAGACTTGTTCAGCTGAAGAGTAGAGGTTTGTCTTCTGAGTTTCTTCACACAATCAATCAATTGATTAGCTGGTTGTGGCTCAACTGTACAGGAACATCATGATCACACTGGAACTCAATGTGTTGCTTCGGAAAGTTCATGTACCCTAAAATCAGCCTCATTCAGCCAATTACAGACAAGCGCCATACCACATCACACATTTAATTCGTGCATTAATTCAAGCTTAAACACATTTTCCTATGGCGAGCAACCTCCAAGACATGGGCTCTGGTTCCGTGGAAATCAGGAAGCAATCATGTTTCAATTATGAATCAATTATTGTATCTAATCGCTGATAAACAACACTTACTGTAGGTATGAATGCTTTTGGATAACCTGCAGGGCTATTAAAATTAGGATTGGCAGTATGAAAAGTACTGTACATAGTGACTGTGTGTGACAGGTAAAGAATGAAAGCGAGAGAAAATGCATGCCGCTGATTTACAGACTGTGTTGCCCATGGCGACAGTGCTGGCTAGTCGCCGTGATTCCCTGTGGTTGAAGGTCGATGCTAGCAACCAGGGCTAAAAGCTGCTCGGCCAGTCCTGCACACGCTAATAGAATTAGCGTGCCATCTGTTAGCATGCAGCGTGCCAGCCTGGACCCCTGCTAATTATGATATAATATCAGGAGTAAGCGGCAGATGACTTTTTAGGGGCCTCAGAACTGCTACCAATTAAAAAAAAGAGACACTGTGAGAGTGAAAAGAATAAGAAGGAGAAATATTTTGTAATTTCATGTAAAAACTTTTTGAGAACTTTATGAGATATTTTAAGAAGGAATATTCCAGGTACAATACAAGTTAAGCTCATTTGAGAGCATTTGTGGCATAATGTTGATTACCACAAAAGCTACAATAAGTCACTTACAGTGGAAATGAATGGGGCCACTTTTTGGAATGTTTAAAGACAGCAATGTGAAGCTTATAATTTTATAATGACACTTGCATTAATTCTTTTGTTAAAACTTGTGTATTATTTGAGCTGGAAAGTTGTTTAAATCGTCATTTTTATTTTATTTTATGGGGGGGGTTATTGTGTTATGCCGTCACAACAACGAAGTTGTAAAATTGTACATACTGTAACTTTACTCAGAAAAGGTTAGTAAGCGATTCTATCACACTAAAATCATGTTAACATGCATATTGTTTACGTCTTGTGGCTATAGTTTTGAAGCAGTGAGTATTTTAAAGTTTATGGATTGGCCTCATTTACTTCCATTGTAAGTGCCTCACTGTAACCCAGATTTTTGCTTTTTATTTTTTTAAGAAAAGGAGGGAGAAGAGAAAAATTATTTTTGAGGTTGTCAAAATGCCAGTTCTGTCGATTGAGATTCACTTGTATATTGAACCCGGAATCTACCTTTAAATTCTAACATTTTGTTTGTTTCCAGAATTGCCAGACAGTACACTTGCTGGACAAAAGGTAGAATAACACTATAAATAAAACTCAGAACAGAGTGGGAAAATCCCCACAGTCTTCCTCTAAGTCGATAATGCCCCGTTGCTGATGACACGACGGTGGTAGGTCTGATCACTGACAATGATGAAACAGCCTACAGAGAGGAGGTGCACACCCTGACACACTGGTGTCAGGAGCACAACCTCTCCCTCAACATCAGTAAGACAAAGGAGCTTGTGGTGGACTTCAGAAGAAAAGACAGAGAACACAGTCCCATCACCATCAATGGAGCACCAGTGGAGAGAGTCAGCAGCTTCAAGTTCCTGGGTGTCCACATCACTGAGGAACTCACATGGTCCATCCACACTGAAGTCGTTGTGAAGAAGGCTCATCAGTGCCTCTTCTTCCTGAGATGGCTGAGGAAGTTTGGAATGAACTGCCACATCCTCACACGGTTCTACACCAGCACTGTAGAGAGCATCCTGACTGGCTGCATCTCCACCTGGTACGGCAATAGCACTGCCCACAACCGCAAAGCACTGCAAAGGGTGGTGCGAACTGCCAGACACATCATCGGAGGTGAGCTTCCCTCCCTCCAGGAAATATATACAAGGCGGTGTGTGAAAAAAGCTCGGAGGATCATCAGAGACTCCAGCCACCCGAGCCATGGGCTGTTCTCACTGCTACCATCAGGTAGGCGGTATCGCAGCATCAGGACCCGCACCAGCCGACTCCATGATAGCTTCTTTCCCCAAGCAATCAGACTTCTGATCTCTTGATCTCCCACGATCAAATACATCAGCACTGCACTTTATTACCCTTACTCTTATATCTCACACCGGACTGTCATAAATTATATTATTATTATATTATATTCTCTCTTAACAACTGACTATCAACCGACAGCTGAATGTCAATACAGTACAATACTGTACATTCTATATATACTATAAATACTTTTTTATATATTTGTATTTTTTATTTTTATTGAATAATGTGTATCTATATAGTGCATATTGTATACTGTACAGTGTATGTTATTATTTGTATATTGTTGAGTGTAATTATGTGTATATCAGATGTTTAAATTGTGCTGTGTTAATTTGATGTTATTGTAAATTGGTACTGTCTCATCACTGTCACGACTGCTATGTTGATCGGAACTGCACCCAAGAATTTCACACACCATTGCACTTGTGTATATGGCTGTGTGACAATAAAGTGATTTGATTTGATTTGATTTTGATTTGATCTTAAACACATCTCCCTTCAGTCTGGCTTAATCATGTCACCAGGTGAGGATGGCTGAAAATGGCAGTCTGATAGTCCGACAATGACAATATTTTAAACACATCAGCCTGCAGCCTCACTGCAAGGCACATGTTTATCTAATGCTTGAGGCATGCTTGAGAACATTTTTTGTTGCAGGTCCAGAGGAAGAGACGGCCAGAAGGAACAGATGACAGCAGTAAAGAAAAAGAAATCAAAGGAAAATCAGAGGTTTTGGGCCTTAGTCATCTTGTGATAGGCTGCATCAGTCCAAGGAGTGAGCCTATGCCATGAATCCAGGGAGACATGTAATCAGCCACTGACACTAATGAATTCTGAACACCTTCTGTCCAACCATGAAGTGTAGTAATAGTACACCCAGAAATGAACACTCCAAGCAGCTCTTTTCCATTAAAAAAAGTAGATGGTTATTTTACTGTACAGCTAAAAAAAGGATAAAATAATGATGGATTGATAAAATGTACTGTATACCCCAAATGTACTGAAGTTGCTTTGGATAGATGTTTGCCAAATGCATAAATGTAAATGTAAAATTTAAGCAGTTATTTATAGACAGTCTTTCCCTCTGCTGTAGTCACAATTGCCCACATGCCACATGAGAGTCAATCCAGTTGGACATCATTGACATTAAAGATGATGATCTAATGCCAAACATCTCATTGTGCATTTCACAGAAGAAGAAAGAAATTAAAATAAAATGTCCTGATTACTTTCATAACCTCCGTTCCCTGATGGAGGGAACGAGACGTTGTGTCGATATAGTGACTCTAGGGGTCACTCTTGGGAGCCCCAAACACCTCTGCTTTTTTTGAATAAAGGCCAATGAGAAGTGGAATTTGCATGCCACTCCCCCAGACATATGGGTATAAAAGGAGCTGGTATGCAACCACTCATTCAAGTTTTGTGCTGAGGAGCCGAGACCAGGTCCCGGCCATTTCAGCAGCTAGTTCAGCATTGTGGCAAGAGGGACACAATGTCTCATTCCCTCCAACAGGGAACGGAGGTTAAGAAAGTAACCAGGACGTTCCCTATCTGTCACTCACTCGATGTTGTGTCGATGTAGTGACACTAGGGGTCCCTATACAAAATGCCACAACTAGCTGAACTGTGTTGCGTGAACTGGCGGTGTGTGATGGGCAGACTGCTGTGTGCCTCGTAGCAGCACACCAGGCCGTCACGTAACCTCCCCCAACGCTCTTATGAGCATCGAACGGTCCATCAGGAACAAGTCGACTGCCCAACTATAGGGACAGGCTAGCCCAGCCGAGGCCTCTTTTCCCTCTCTTTTCTCCCCAAAAAGAGTAGAATTTGTTAACTGACTAAGAGCCATAAGTGTCTGTGTCAGGGGATGTTCCTCCCATGGGGAAGACACTGCGGAGACCACACTCCGCCCAAAAAGAGGGGGGGTTTTTGAGTGGAATTCACCTCATGGTCTTAACGAGTCTTGTTGGAAGTATATCATGAGGAGAGGTCCCATGGTAGGTCCTACCCGAAGGGGGAGGAGTTTCTACAGAGCATGGCGACCGGGCGGCCTCTGCCCAAGGAAGACGCAGTTTGCCGTCAGGGAAACAATTTTTGTAGAAGATATCACATGGGGTTGCCTTTGGGGAACCAGCACATGTGGAGCACCTACCTCAGTACAGGGGCTCATTATCGCACATACTGGGCCGGTCAGCGAGTTTCTCCGCAAACTCAGCTGCCAGAGGGCTAAGGAGGAAAATCATCTAGGGATCACAGTGTGTGAACACGACTGGGAGTCAAGAGAGCACGTCTTCACCTCAAGGGAGCGGAAAGGCACTATGCGCAAGTGGTACACCCAGCTATTTGTCTCGGAACTTACCTGCTCATGCCTGCCAATACATGGGATGAGACCGGCTCAACCCGGAGATTGTAGAACCTCACATAGTTGTTGGGTGTTGCCCAGCCCACTGCTCTGCAGATGTCTGCCAAAGAGGCGCCACTGGCCAGGGCCCAGGAGGCCACCACACTCCTGGTGGAGTCGGCTCATAACCCCACAGGGAGTGGCACGTCCTGAGCCTGATATGCCATCGTGATGGTGTCGATGACCCAGTGGGCGATCCTCTGTTTGGAGACAGCGCTTCCTTTCCGCTGTCCACCAAGCAAACAAAGAGCTGCTCGGAGCTTCTAAGGCTCTGCGTGCGATCCAAATAGATGCGTAAAGCTCGCACCTGACACAGCAACGCCAAGGCTGGGTCTGCCTCCTCCTGGGGCAGTGCTTGCAGGTTCACCACCTGATCCCTAAAAGGAGTCGTGGGAACCGTGGTCACATAGCCCAGTCTGGGTCTCAGGATCACGTGAGAGTAACAGAGAACTGACAGAGAATGCCTGCAGTTCCCCTACCCTTTTGATGGAAGTGAGCGCAGTCAGGAGGGCAGTCTTCAAAGAGAGCGCTTTAAGCTCAGCTGACTCCAAGGGCTCAAAGGAAGCTCCCTGTAGACCCTCCAGCCTCTCCTGCAGGAAGGAAAGCACTGATCCGATTGCACACCTCTGGGAGTCTTCACGTCGGGAAGAACACCACTTAGTGAACAGACGCCACTTCAAGGCATACAGGTGCCTCGTAGAGGAAGCCCTAGCCTGAGTGATCGTGTCTACCACTGCGGGTGGTAGGCCAGTTAGGTCTTCCACATCCCGTCCATGGGCCAGACGTGGAGATTCCAGAGGTCTGGTCGTGGGTGCCAGATGGTGCCCCATCCCTGAGAAAGAAGGTCCTTCCTCAGGGGAATTTGCCATGGGGGGGCTGTCGCGAGGAGTGTGAGATCCAAGAACCATGTCTGGGTGGGCCAGTAGGGTGCTACTAGGATGATCTGCTCCTCATCCTCCCTTACCTTGCACAGGGTCTGTGCAAGTAGGCTCACTGGGGGAAACGCATATTTGCATAGTCCAGGGGGCCAGCTGTGTGCCAGCACATCTATACCAAGGGGTGCCTGGGTCAGGGCGTACCAAAGCGGGTAGTGGGAGGATTCCCGGGAAGCAAACAGGTCTACCTGTGCTCGACCGAATCGATTCCAAATCAGCTGGACCACCTGAGGGTGGAGTCTCCACTCTCCCCTGAGGGTAAACTGATGTGACAGTGCATCCGCTGCTGTGTTGAGGTTGCCTGGGATTTGAGTGGCTTGAAGTGACTTGAGGCGCTGCTGACTCCAGAGGAGGAGACAGCGGGCAAGTTGTGACATTCAATGGGAGCGTAGACCACCTTGGCAGTTGATGTACGCTACCAATGCTGTGTTGTCTGTCCGGACCAACACGTGCTTGCCCTGGATCAACAGCCGAAACCTCCGCAGGGCGAGCAGTACTGCCAACAACTCTAGGCAGTTGATGTGCCAACGCAGCTGCGGGCCAGTCCAGGAGCCGGCGGCTGTGTGCCCATTGCATACGGCACCTCAGCCCATCTTGGAGGTGTCTGTTGTAACCATGACGCGCCTGGAGACCTGCTGTAGGGGAACCCCTGCCCGAAGAAATGCAAGGTCGGTCCAAGGGCTGAAGAGGCGGCGACAGATTGGCGTGATGGCCACGCGATGTGTCCCGCAGTGCCATGCCCATCTCAGGACTCGAGTCTGAAGCCAGTGCTGAAGCGGTCACACATGCATCAACCCGAGCGGTGTGGTCGCTGCTGAGGATGCCATATGCCCCAGGAGCCTCTGAAAAAGTTTCAGTGGAACTGCTGTTCTCCATCTGAATGCCTTCAGACAGTTCAGCACCGACTGTGCACGCTCGTTCGTGAGGTGCGCTGTCATCGAGACTGAGTCCAACTCCAAACTGAGAAAAGAGATGCCCTGAAATGGGGAGAGATGCCAGAGCACGAGGTCCCTGTGTGTGCACAGCAACACTCGAGAGTGAGATAGGATTAGCCAGTTGTTGAGATAGTTGAGGATGCGACCTTCGTGAAGACACGAGGGGACAGGGACAGGCCGAAGGGTATGCCTGGCCTTCGAAGGCAAACCGCAGGAAGGGTCTGTGTTGAGGTAAGTCCGAGACTTGAAAGTACGCGTCCTTCAGGTCTACCGCTGCAAACCAATCTCGATGCCGGATGCTCGCTAGAATGCGTTTTTGCGTCAGCATCTTGAACGGGAGACTGTGCAAAGTCCGGTTCAGTACTCGCAGGTCCAGGATTGGTCGCAACCCACTGCCTTTCTTCGGTACGATGATGTAAGGGCTGTAGAACCCTTTCTTCATTTCGGCTGGAGGGACAGGCTCTATCGCGCCCTTTCGCAGAAGGGTAGCGATCTCCGCACGCAAGGTAGTGGACGCTGCTGAACCTGGGCAAGCACCTGGCGAACTGAATCACGTAGCCGAGTTGGATGGTCCGGGTCAGCCATCGCGACGGGTTGGAAAGCACGAGCCATGCGCCCAAACTCCGGTGCCACTTCGAGGGGACTCGAACCCCGTGGCCGTGCTGAGTCCAGGGACATCGAACCACTTACTTGGCTCCTGCTGCCCACCATAAGATTGGCCGAGGAGGGGGGAGGAGGAATCTCGTCCCCGTAGTCCACTGGAACCAATCCCGTGTGTGTTTGTGCCACAGCTGGGCACACAGGGGCGGGGGTCCACCGCTGGAGCGCCGTACCTGCCAAAATGGGACGGTGGACGGTGGTCGTGATGACGGCTGTGTGCACCGGATATGTGACCCAGGAGATGAGGGAACCATTCTTTTGTCAAGCTTTTGGGTGCCGCAGCCTCCTGGGCATGCGGCGACAAAAGATTCTCCTCCCGGCCCTCCACTGGTGGATAGAATGGTCTGTCGACCAGCCCCAGAGAAGTGGGTCTCCTCACCACTGGGCCACGGGGGCAGGTTGCGGCGGAGCCTGTGTTTTTGCTGCAGGAGGACGGCTTTGGCAACGAGCAGACAGGGTGCGGGGTCTTAAGCCGCACCGGGGCAGGATATGTTGTAAAACCTCCGTCTGCTTCTTCACCGCCGAGAACTGCTGGGCAAAGTCCTCGACGGCATCACCAAACAGGCCAACCTGGGAAATGGGGGCGTCAAAGAACTGTGCCTTGTCCGCCTCTCCCATCTCGACCAAGTTGAGCCAACGGTGGTGCTCCTGGACCACCAGGGTGGAGAGACCGTGCCATGACCTTCGTTGCACGGAGAGTGAGGTCGGTCGCCGAGCGCAGTTCCTGCATCAATCCCGGGTCAGAACTACCCTCATGCAGTTCTTTTAGCGCCTTGGCTCAGTGTACTTGCAGGAGAGCCATGCGTGCAGGGCGGAGGCGGCTTGTCCAGCGGCACTGCAGGCTCTAGCTGTCAGGGACGATGTAAACCTACAGGCCCTGGACGGGAGTCTCGGGCACCCATGCCAGGTGGCGGCACTCTGCGGACACAAGTGCACCGTGAGCGCCTTGTCCACCTGGGGTATCACCGAGTACCCCCTGGCCACTCCGCCATCAAGGGTAGCGAGAGCGGGGAAGCTGAAAGCCCGGGACCGGGCAGTAAAAGGTGCGTCCCACGATCTTGTCAGTTCCTCATGCACTTCCGGGATGAAAGGAACGGGGGCGGGGCATGGCCATGGGCAGCACCCAGTTCCCAGTAACCGATCGTCGAACTGCAAGGGTTCAGGGGAGAGTGGAGGGTTCCACTCTAGCCCGATGCTCGTGACCTCCCGGGAAAGCATGTCCGTTATTTCTGCGTCGGCGTGAGACTGGGCGACTGATTCCAAAGGAGGAAGCTGAGCCGAAGCCTCTGCATCAGACTGGACGAGCCCGCTCTCCAATGCTGCACTCGATAACTCATCGTCTTCTGGAGCTCCGAACGAGAAGTCGAACTCGCACTGAGACGAGCCGCCGGTGTCGTGCGAGAGCCCAATTGGGGCAAGTGAGCGTGCTGGGGAATGGGAGGTCCGTGGGTGGATACCCGGCGGAGGTGGTCCCATTGATGTCCCCATTGATGTCCCCAAATTGCCCCCAGTGCTAACCGACGTGGCCTCAAACCCGTAGGTAGAAGAAGCGGTGCGGGGAGCCATGACCGCAACGTTGCCATGGTCATGTTCTCGCAATGAGGCAATGACTCATCCACGAACGATGTCTCCAAGTGGGCAGTGCCCAGACACGTAAGACAGCGATCGTGGCTGTCAGAAGCGGAGAGATATCGACCGCAACCAGGAATAACACACAAATGGAAAGGCATCTTTAAAAAGACATTCTGTGTGTGCCGCTCTTTTAGAAAAAAAATATACTCTTTTTAGAATATACACTTTTAGTTGTTTCTGCCAAAGCACCCAGGGGCGTTCTCTGCACTCCACGGGTGCAGAGGGGAGAGAAGCCACTGAAATGCGCCGTAGAATCCAGCAGATGAGGTGAATGAACTTCGCGAATGGATTCAGCTTCAATGAATAGAACCGCTCTGCTCCGAAGAGAAAATCTGAATGAGTGGTTGCATAATAGCTCCTTTTATACCTGTATGTCCGGGGAGTGGCATGCAAATTCCACTCTCCAATTCTCATTGGACTTTTTTCAAAAAAAGCAGAGGTGTTTGGGGCTCCCAAGAGTGACCCCTAGTGCCACTACATCGACACAACCTCGAGTGAGTGACAGATAGGGAACCAAGAGTTGGAACAACATAAGAGTACATAACATTTTCAGTAAAATATGTGCTCTATTCTTGCAACCTATTTCTGTTGTACTGACCAACAATCTCTAAAACTAATCTTCTCATTAGATAATGTTCTCCTTTACAACAGGGAGCTTCTGCTTTCTGCAAGGCATCATTCACATTAGTTAGTTAATGCCAATATAACTGTTTCTCAAATATATTACATTATAAAATGTCACATATCACACATAAAACTCTTACATGGAATATGGCATTTGATTGCAAACAATTAATAACTCTTCCACACAAACCATGGCTTTAATATAATGAATTCTGTCTAAAACCTCCAGCGTGAATTAAAGTATGACCTTTTCTCCACAACAATTCCTCCAGCTCTGACAGTTCTGTACACTAAAGACATTTGAATTTGGCCAAATGTAAATTCCACATTATTAAAAAAGCTAATTTGATTAACTTCAACTGCTATATATATTTATTTACATTTACATTTATTCATTTGGCAGATGCTTTTATCCAAAGCGACTTACAAAAGAGGAAAACATAAGCAAATCATCTTAGGAGACAGTGGTATGAAAAGTGCTGTATTACAAAGTATCACTAGCATCATAATAGTATTCAAAACAGAATAAAATGCAACAGGAATTTTTTTTTTTTTTTTTTTTTAATGACTGGTTAAGTGCTCATGGAACAGATGTGTTTTTAGTCGTTTTTTGAAGACAGAGAGTGAGTCAGCTTCATGGATGGAGTTGGGAATGTTGTTCCACCAACGTGGTACGATGAAGCTGAAAGTCCGGGAAAGTGTTTTGGTGCCTCTTTGTGTTGGTACAACAAGGCAATGTTCCTTAGCTGACCGCAAGCTTCTAGTGGGCGCGTAGCTCTGCATAAATGATTTTAGGTATGCTGGAGCAGACCCAGTGACTGTTCTGTATGCCAGCATCAGAGCCTTGAATTTGTTACGTGCATCAACCGGCAGCCAGTGGAGAGAGACAAGGAGTGGTGTAACATGTGCTCTCTTTGGTTCATTAAAGACCAGACGTGCTGCTGCATTCTGGATCATTTGCAGGGGTCTAATTGCACATGCCAGGAGGCCTGCAATGAGAGCATTACAGTAGTCCAGTCTAGTTATGACAAGTTACTGGACTAGCAGTTGTGTGGCATGTTCAGAGAGGAAGGGTCTTATCTTCCTGATATTGTAGAGTGTAAATCTACATGATCTTGCAGTCTTTGAGATGTGGTCTGTGAAATTTAGTCTATTGTCGATGGTTACCCCTAGATTTCTGACCGATTTGGAAGGTGTTATTGTAGTTGCACCCAGCTGCACGGTGATGTTGTGTTCAACAGCAGGATTGGCTGGAAAGATAAGTAGTTCAGTTTTGGCTGGGTTGAGTTGCAGGTGGTGCTCCTTCATCCAGGCCGAGATGTCCGCCAGGCAGGCAGAAATTCGAGCAGTCACTGTGGTGTCGTTGGGCTGGAAAGACAAGTAGATTTGCATGTCATCAGCGTAGCAGTGGTAAGAGAAACCATGTGACTGAATGATGGGTCCCAGTGATGTTGTGTATATAGAGAAGAGAAGTGGCCCAAGCACTGATCCCTGAGGTACCCCAGTAAGTAGCTGAAGTGGCTTGGATACCTCACCTCTCCAGGCTACCTTGAAGGACCTACCTGAGAGATAGGAATTAAACCAGTCAAGCACAGTTCCTGTGATGCCCAGCGAGGAGAGGGTAAAGAGTAAGATCTGATGGTTGACTGTGTCAAAGGCTGCAGAAAGGTCCAGCAGAATCAGGACTGATGATCTGGATTCAGCTTTCGCCCATCTCAGTGACTCAGTGACAGACAGCAGGGCAGTCTCGGTGGAGTGTCCACTTTTGAAGCCTGATTGATTGTCATCCAGCAGCTTGTTCTGTGAGAATAATTTATATATAAACTTATATTTATATATAAGTGTATAGATTATAGTTGAATTTATGTATCTGTTTTCTGTTAGCTTTCACTTTATTGCATCTTTTTTTCCACACAATAAAAGTGAAGGGTGACAGAGGCTGCCTTCCCCTAACATTCTGCCTAACATCTCCTTTTGTGTTTCTGGGAAGAAAGAAAATCAAACAGGTTTGGAATGGCATGAGGGTGAGTAAATGATAACATAATTTTCCTATTTGGGTGAACTAGCCTTTTAAAGGTGTAGTGTGTAATTTGCGCACCACTAACATCATCAAAATAATAGCAAAAATAATGTCTGTTTTCAAACAGGTTTCCCAAACACTCCTTCCATTTACCATTGGCGGGACGAAGCTACCTTAAAGAGCACCTGTTATGGTTTTTAAATGTGCCTAATTTTGTTTGAAAGGTCTCATACAACAGATTTACATGCATCCAAGTTTAAAAAACACTTTAATATGCTCATAATTTAAATTGCAGCATTACCTTTTTTTCCCCAGTGTTAAAAACGACTCATTCAATGATCCTTTCTAAAGGATTCATTCTAAACTCCTTTCAGAGATCCTACTCTGCTCTGATTGGTCAGATGTCCCAGTCTGTTGTGATTGGTCTACCGCTTAGTGTAGTGTTTGAGGGTGGGTCAAAGCTGTTCGCGAGCAGCCAGTGAAGACCAGAGGCGGGTTTTATGTTACCAAATTACATAGGTTAGTACAGGAAGTAAGTCTGGAATTACTAATGACTCGTTTCAGGTGTTCAGATTCGGTTCTTTCGTTTGGGAGTCAATAACTTCATTTGTCGTGCACTTTGATTTTTGAAACTTTGCAGATATTTTTACGTTCACAAACAGCTATATAACACACTACATGAAAGGTAATGTATTTGAAAACATAGAATAGGTGCTCTTTAAATTCATTCCACAGTGTGAGCCAGTGTTGTTGTGTTGGGTTGGTAGATATGCTCAGACAAACAAAGCAATGTTTTTACAGCACTACAGTGTTTCTTCACCCTCATGCTCTCCCAGATGCAGGCCTATATGACTTTATTTTTTCAGTAAAACACAAATGTAAGATTTTTAGAAGAAAATATCAGCTCTGTAGGTCCATACAATGCAAGTAAATGGTGGCCAGAACTTTGAAGTTCCAAAAAGGTAGCACATAAAGGCAGTATAAAAGTAATCCATAAGACTCCAATGGTTAAATCCATGTCTTCAGAAGTGATTTGATAGGTGTGGGTGAGAAACAGACCAATTGAAGTTCTTTTTTACTATAAATTCTCCTCCCTGCCCAGTAGGGTGCGATATGCATGAAGAATGCGAATCGCCAAAAACAAAAGAAGAATGTGAAAGTGAAAGTGGACATTCATAGTAAAAAAAGGAATTAAATATTGATCTGTTTCTCATCCACACCTATCATACAGCTTCTGAAGACATGGATTTAACCACTGGAGTCGTATGGATTACTTTTATGTTGCCTTCGTGTGCTTTTTGGAACTTAAAAGTTCTGGCCACCTTTCACTTGCATTGTATGGACCTACAGAGCTGAAATATTCTTCTGAAATTATTTGATTGTGTCATACACATCTGGATATATATTTTACAAAAGAAAGTCATACACATCTGGAATGGCATCTGGAATGGCATGAGGGTGATAAAATAATTTGAGTGTGAGTTCACATTTTTGTGTGGACTATCACTTTAAGCTGGGATAGGGGAAACCAGTAGTATTGCTAGACCCTGGCTGATAGGGCTGAAGCCCTGGATCTTTTGCTAATAGCCCCAAATGTTTTTTTGTGATGAGAAAAAAAAAAAAAAAAAGAAGTGAAAAAAAAAAGGCTTAATGTTCATTACATCAGAGTTCAAAAGCAACAAGGCATGCTTCAGTTCTGGTTTAAAATGTAACTCTGCCCATGCTGGTTCACATTTCCATGTCATGTGCGTCGAGTTAAACTGCTGCATTTAAATAGCCTCTTTGGGGTGCCTTGATTCTTAAATGGTTTAAAATCAAATGACATTGAACTTGTCAAATTATTGTACTTAAGTCTGCACACCTGAGCAAAAGGGGAAAAAAACACTCTCTTACCGTTTATCAAGCATTGTAACTTTGCTTTGTTAAAAACAACCTAGAATCATGTTTAATAACAGTCATGAAACCCAACGCAGGTGTTTCGAGATGCATTTATAAAAATGTTTTTTTCTTATTTTTAACTTTAGTCGGTGATCCCACAATGGCATTTTATTGCCACGTAAAAAAAAAAAAGTCATAATATTTTGCAAATAAAGTAAAAATTACGACAATAAAGTTGTAGCATTAAGGAGTAAAGTCATAACACTTTGAGAATAAAGTTGTAGCATTATGATATAAAATTTTTATTAGAATAAAGTCAAAATTATTAGAATAAAGTCGTAGCATTTTGAGATTATAGTAAATATTTTGAGAATAAAGTTACAATTATGAGAATAAAGTAGTATATTTTGTGACTAAAGAATAAATATTAGAGAAAAAAATAAAATCTCAATATTAGGCCAAACAGAGTGTCATTATCACAATGATTGAATGGACGCAGAGCCAGCAGCTTCATTAATGCAAGAGATGACGTAGTTAAATCATACTTTAGAATAGGATTTATGCAATAAAGAAATCCTTGGTCTTTTGGTGCATCAGCACAGAGTTATTAGTATCCAGACTCTGCAGCAGTTATGTAGGAAATGTAATTTATTCAGGAGAAAGAACCAGACAGATTCGAACAGTCTCGTTCAGCGTTGTTACAGGGTTTTCCTTTCTAAACATACAGTATCTTAATATGGACTTATATAATTCACAGTAGTAACAATTATTTTTCGCTTCACTTGAGTGTGACCCTATATCTTGTGCCCCTCCTTTCACAGGCACCCGCATGTTGAAAACTCCTGTTCCAATGCACACCTCATTTATGAACAGAGAGCTTGCAAAAACTTCTACAAATTCAGCTTGGTTGCATAGCCAAGTTATCTCCCTGGTTAGTGGTGTTGTATGTAAAAACCCAGACGCTCCACATTGATGTTACTTTCTTTTTGATTTATTCTTAAAATATTACAACTTTAATCTCATGCTTCGACTTAATTCTTGTTATTTTTACTTTATTCTCAAAATATTATGATAAATGACAATTGCAAATTGAAACTGTTAAATAACTTTGATTTTATTTTTAGTGTTAGTTTCTACACAATGAACAATGAGCCGACAAATTGTAATTCTCTTTTTGATCCTCTGCAATTTAAATTCAAATGTGTTTGATCCGTTTATTCTGCACCTGGCATTTGCTTATATAAAGTTCTGAACCGGTGTCAGTGTTGCACTTAATATAATTATTATTTGACTGGTAGGATGGTCATTTTTAAGTCATGGAAGGAAGGATTCTTCTAATTTTTATATTATAATATGGCCTGTGGGCTAAGCCACAGATGAAACCAACCCGATCTCATGAAAATTCGAACATAATTTGCGAGTTGGCTTTTTTGTATGGTCTTGCACAATGTTGTTCGCATAAACTCGTGCAACTTCATCACGTGCAAATTCCCAGATGTCTAATGCGGAAATATGCGCGAGTTCCGCGCACGAGGCATTAATGACATACAATATTATGCCCTTACCTAAACCCCTTATCTAAACTTAACCAATCAGTAGAGTGTGTAAACATGATAGGAAGTAATTGTCGCGTATTAGATGGAAACGATGTCCAGTGACATCATTGGCTGTAGTGAAAGTCATAGGAATTCAAACGAGTGCAGTCGTATGATATCATACGAAATAGCCAAATTTAGAAAAGTCGTACAAATCCTGACGATTTTGCCGTGAGAGTGTGTTGGATGACACTGAAGTATAACAATGCCCCTGGGGGAACTATTTAACATAGAAATAAATTACACTTGCCTGTCAGGGTTCAGTGGTGAATAAAGTTAATGAATGGCTCGTTCTAAATTCCAAAGAAATGAATTTGCAGCTTTAGCCAAGAACTGGTCCAATGACTGTCCTGCTCTCAGTTTCCTTTAATCTTTAATGCTTATAGCTTAAAAGTTTGCTCTCTC
This sequence comes from Myxocyprinus asiaticus, assembly GCF_019703515.2. Taxonomy (NCBI): domain Eukaryota; kingdom Metazoa; phylum Chordata; class Actinopteri; order Cypriniformes; family Catostomidae; genus Myxocyprinus; species Myxocyprinus asiaticus. Next base: position 37,582,718 of record NC_059356.1, on the reverse strand, counting down.
AGGGTCTCATTTTCTTCCTTTCCTGGTTTATGCATTTGCTTGTGTCTCATCGCAGCATGTTTTGTATCAGGCGAGATGACCTTGCAGCAGCTGGGTGTAGAGCTCTGAAGTGCTTCTCGTTAGATGAGAGTGCTGTCTGTTTCGTCGTGCTATCGGTTGAAAATGATGCTATTACGCCTGCACGCCGTCTCTCACTGTCACCCTAACGAAGCATGGGCCGCTGTGTTGCTCATGCTGGCACGACAGGTGTGCGGCTGCAGCTCAAGCCTGCAGTGACTGAAGACTCAGGCCTCACTGCGGGTCCCGTATATTTCTTCAGATTCAGCATGTGAATGGGGCGGACGATGACTATTTTTTTAAAAAATGTTTTTTACTGGAACCATGTGTCATGTTCTCCTCCTAATGAGGTAAGGAATACAGATAAGGTTTTAGTTTATTAGACTGATTTACTATAGATGTATTTTCCAGTCAATACAGAGACAACAGTGGCCTTAGTGTATGTAATTAAAGGAACAGTTTACCCCAAAATGAAAATTCTTTCATTGTTTACTCACCCTCATGTCATTCCAAGCTTGAATGATGTAATTATTAATATGGAACGAAAGGAGACATTTTGAAGACTCTTAAGGCTGATCTTCTTCAACAAACAACAGTTTATTATGTTACAAAAAGGACAAAAAATCACAATAAAAGTTGTCCGCACAACTTGTGCACCATATTCTGAGTCTTCTGAAATATTATGATTGCTTTGTGTGAGAAATTGACTTAATTTTAGTCATTATTTGCTGTTAATCTTCCCTTCCTGTAGGATGTAAGAATAACTGCGACTGGATCAAATTCTTCAGAATTCTCCTTTATGTTTTCAATGGGAAAATAACAGCATGCAAGCTTGGAACAATATGAATTTGAGTAATTAATAGCATCATTTTATTTTTGGGTGAACTACATTAAACTTTGAGTTTCTAGCTATTACTGTGTAATTACATAATAACAACAATGTTGTAATACACTGCAAACTCCAGGTAAGTGAAAAGTGAGTTAAAAAGACTTGAGAAATATATACATAAAAAAAAATGAGAGCTTGTTGAAATGAAGACCTTGTTGAAGGACTCACGTTGTCTGTCTGCTAACTTCTTAATCCAATTTACTGTTGCGTTTGTTGCTTGGGCTCTCTGTCGTGCTGTAAGTATTTTATAATGCTGCTGTCTGACTGCAGGTACTTCATGATTAGACTACAGTGAATAAGACTGAAGGAGAAAATAAAGCAGTGAGACCGTGAGGCGAGAAGGCGTCCCAGCGGAACGAATCATGCAAGAGCAGCCGCACTTTTTCCAGCTGACCGTTTGAGTTGATTTCCACTATTCCCCTTGAGGTAAAAGGCCCATCTGACGGCAATAAGAGGTCTTAGCTGTCTGTCAGATGCCTGTCTGTAATTTGTGATTACAGCACAAGCGAGGGGGGTGGCAGAGATTAATTCAATCCAACCTGCAAATCTGATTGCTTGTATTTGCATATTAATGAGAAAATCTCCCAAATGTTTTTTTTTCCCTGTCCCTGCTTTAACTTCAGCAGGTCCCGAGGCAGAAGACGAGGTGGAAGACTGATTTTTAAAATGAGAGAAAAAAAAAACTGGTATTTACAGCACTCGTGTCTGGCGATCTGAGGTCAGTGTCTGCTTTCGCATGGATTTGCATAAATCTGCATGTGGAATGTGAGGAGATACGCTAGATGATTGCAGTTGGATTCCTTTCTTTATTTACTCCCTTTTAAGAATGAGAGAGGGTGTGAGAGAGAGGTAGAGCTCTGGGGGAGGTCGCATGGAGCCCCTCTTGAGCAGATACACATATAATTGTGTGTTCATATGGGTGTAAATAAAAGCAAAGCTGAGAGGTAAATACAGACTCTCTGTCTAATATGCCATCTGCTGTCTCTGGGAGCTTGCAGATAAATTCGGCTTCCGATGGCTGTGCGGGAATGTTGCCGGTGGTCTTCTCTCCTTTACTGTCTTATTCTCATTAGCCCTACACTCTCTTTCACTTTGTTTCTTCTTTTTTTCTCTTTTTAAAGAGTACATATGCTGCAGGTAGACCTAAGGTTCTTCAGTTTGTCTTAGGTTCAGCAAAGTTTTCTATGTGACTATATGGTTCTTTTGAGATTACAAAAACATTCTTGATGTTACATTATAGGTTTAGATCTCCATAGACCATTTCAAGAATGTAAACTAAAACAAAAGAATTAGAATGGTCTAGACGTATTTCCGGGTCCTTTCAACAAAATATTTTCACAATACTCGGTGGACGTTTTTGGAATGTTCTTGGGCAGTTTTGGCAGCTATTTTTCTATGTAAACAAGTGGCATGAAAGTGCAGCTCCTATCTACTTGAATGGGGAAAGACTGAAATCTCCAAAACAGTTGGTCAAGATTACGATAAAAGAACATATTTCAAATAAGCAATGAAATCTGACAATAAGTGCAGCTTCACTGGAGCGGTCTGGCTTCCCTGGGCTTTGACACTTGAGGGGAATGGCGGCCCGGCATTCTGGCCCATCGGCCACGACGCATGCTCCAACTCGCGCCGAGCTTCTGGGGTGCGGGTCAGGCGACGCATCTAACTCGCACCGGACCCTCCCCGCTCCATTGCTGGACCTGTAAAGATGCAACAGGTAGAGACCGGTCTCCCAAGGAGAGGCACGCTCGGTATTTAAAGGCAGCGGTGACGAGGCTTTTCATTGGGATCACATGAAGCGGGGCAATGATGATCCATGGGAAGGATCCATTACAACTGGTATAATAAATTGTTTCTTTACCTCAGATTACACTATAAACGCAGTTATACCGTCTTGTATAGCTAATGCGCATGTGTGTTCTCGAGTTGATTGACAGGCGATTTCTGTATCAAAAAGGTGATTGGCTATTTTACCTGTAAGGAGGGACTTTCTTTAACTGTTGACTGTTGGCTGCCATTGGCTGCCATTGGGTGTTCCAATTTCTCCCATTCATATTAATAGAAGTGGCCCATCTCTGCTAAATAGTCTCTGTTTTGACAAGCAGGAAATGTTCATGGAACAATGACATCACTTGACGTCACCAACGAACAGTCCTTGAAATGGTCTATATTAGTTTTTTGTATCATCAGTTAGCTGAAGTTATTTAGCTGAAAATTAAGCCCAGCGAGTTCTCCTCAGTATAGTTTTCTGAAGAACTATTGAAAAGAAATTGAAAGGTTTGTATTATGTGGTGCCATCAGTATTGTCATTGTGTCAATAAAGAATCTTTATTTTTAAGGGTATAGATGAAGTTACTATTTACAAACAAGTGCTCAGCAGCAGCACTTCAGGGTTCTTTTGGCGCCCCAGAAAAGTTTTGAAGGGATATTTCACCTAAAAAAATGAACATTCTCTCATCATTTACTCACCCTCGTGCCATCCCAGATGTGTATGGCTTTACTTCTTCTGCAGAACACAAATTAAGATTTTTAGAAGAATATTTCGGTCCATACAATGCAAGTGAATGGGTGCCAAAATTTTGAGGCTCCAAAAAGCACATAAAGGAATCATAAAAGTAATCCATATGGCTCTAGTGTTTTAATCCATATCTTCATAAGTGATATGATAGGTGTGGGTGAGAAACAGATCAATATTTAAGTCCTTTTTTGCTAGAAACTCTTCTCCCAGCCCAGTATGGGCGATATGAACGAAGACTAAAATAACCAAAAACACAAGAAGAAGAGTGTGAAAGTGATCTTTTTCTCACCCACACCTATCACATAGCTTCTGAAGACATTGATTTAACCACTGAAGTCTTATGGAGTACTTTAATGCTGCCTTCTGTGATTTTTTTGAGCTTTAACATTTTGGCACCCATTCACTTGCATTGTTTGGATTAAAAGAGCTGAGTAATTATTCTAAACATCTTCACTTGAGTTCAGCAGATGAAAGACATACACATCTGGGATGGCATAAGGGAGGTTAAATGATGAGAGAATTTAAATTTTTGGGTGAACTATCCCTTTGAGTAACTTGTTCAATTTAAATCAACTGTTTGCTTATTGAATAAGCTTTTTAAAAAAGGTATTATGTACATTAGCAATTTAAGCAACATTCATATTGCATGTCTGATGGTAGTTTTCATTTTTATATGCTACATTTCCCAGGCTTTAGAAGTGTGTTAAATGTGTGAGGATGTGTGTTCATCAGCCTTATACATGTACGACTAAATCACACAGGCCTGTTGAATCAAGTTATCAAGCGGACGTGTGAGCGGCGAGCTCTGTGCACTTTTCTATTTTTAATTACTGTTTGTATCATAAACTGGTGAGATTTGATACACCCTGATTCTTAACTGTTCTAGGAAGACAATATGTCAGAGTATTCAAAATCCTTGGGCTCTGGAGATATTAAAAGACATTTACGTACTCAAGCTGATTCCCCTCAGCGGCAGGCCGAAAGCCCCAGACTCAATTCGGACAGTGAACTGAAAGAAATCTGGTGAGAATTGATGAATGTGTCGGCAGAAGATTGTTTCTGACGAAGATCATTGCAGACTTGGAGGATCTTGCTGTAATACAGCGATTGATCACTTCCGTGGAGACGAAATTCTCTGAGTTGGTTATAAGATTGTTGGACGTCGAGAGACGGATCGATTTTCTGGAGTCATTGGAGAGGGAATTAGCTGCTAACCCGCTAGCGACCAAGATAGATTTGGAATGTGTTTGGGAAAAACTGGAGGATTTGGAGAATCGTAATCGAAGAAACAATGTCCGAATTGTTGGAATTCCTGAGCATGAGGAAGGCCGAGATATGGTAAAATTACTAGACGAGCTCTTCCCGAGTCTGCTCGACATAACAGGCCATAAGCTGGAAATCGAGCAAGCTCACAGAGTTCCGGCACAGAGCCTCAGACGGGCCCAATTCTGGCCAAATTTCTGAGAACATTCAATAAAGATCTTGTGTTACGCGAGGCGAGGAGTAAAGGAAATCTTTCTTGGAAGAACCACAGCATTTTCTTGTTCCCAGACTTGGCAAATTCGACAAGAGAGAAACGTGATCAATTCAGGGAATGCAAGAATCTCTTACATTATCGGAAGATCGCTTTTGCACTGATGTTCCTGGCCAAACTGAGAATAGATACTAAGGATGGCCATAGAGAATTTACATGCCCACAGCATGCATTGTCCTACATAAAAACATTGGAATGATTGGGTCTAGTGGACCTGTCTCACTGAACATACACTTAATATTTTCGTTTCACATTGTGCTGGTTCCGCCTAGCGGCTGGAGTTTGTTTTATGTAATATAATTTCTTCGGGACAGCCTGTTGATGAATCCGCTCGTTTTGGGTGCTTATGCCTCCTGTTGGCTGGAGTTGGTTCTGTGCAATACTTCTTGCAGGACATTGGAGTGAGTTTGACTGCCTGAAGAACTGAACGCCCCGGGTTTTTTTTTTTTTTTTGTGCTGGTTCCGCTAGAGGCTGGAGCTTGTTTTGTGGAGGCACACACCTTTTAGGTGGATGAATCTAAATGTTTTTATTTATTTTTTAACTATGTTTATTCTGCTTATGGGCTGGAGTTTGTTTTATAGATTATCTTCTGTTTTGAATTATGTCATACAAATTTTTTTATAGAAGCACCGGACTTGAGCAATCCGACAGCAAAATTTAGCGGGGACACTCGTAGGCGTACATGGACTGTTTGAGTTTAGAGGGATGGACGCCGGTTGACGCTGTCGTGCGTGGGGTTAATGTGCACATTTTTCTTTTTTCTGTTTGTTTTGTTCTGGGGAAAGTTCGGGGGTTGATTGTTGCACCAATGTGGAATGTGGTCTTTATAATTTTATTTTTGACACACAATAACATTTTTCTAATATGTCAAAATGTCAAATGTTAATATGAGTGGATTGTCTCTCTCCATGTGGAATGTGAATGAGTTGGGGCACCCCATAAAAAGAAGGAAAGTTATTTCTCAAACATAAGAAATATGATATAGTGTTTCTTCAAGAAACACATCTTTCCCCGCAGGAAGCTGAAAAATTTGGGAAGATATGGGGTGGACATGTTTTCTTTAGTGCTGGCTCAAGTAAGAGCAGGGGAGTCATTACATTGATATGTAAGCATCAACAATTCAAATGTCTCAAACAGATTAAAGATAAATTAGGAAGAGTCATTATTGTTTTAGTAGAAATTCAGGGGCAAAGTCTGATTTTGGCTAATATTTACGCACCTAATGCTGATGACCAGGGCTTTTTTAAAGATCTTAAATGGATGTTGTAAGCCGCTGGCACCCCTCATGATATAATACTGGGAGGAGACTTTAATCTATTGATGGACTCAGTCCTTGATCGTAGTGAAGCAAAAGTTTGCATGCCCCCTAGAGCAACACTGAATTCCAACAAATGTTAAAGGCTGAAATCAGTGTTTATATGGAGACTAACTGGTCCTCAGTATCCTCTGTGGGCGTGGCTTGGGAGGCACTTAAAGCAGTTCTTAGGGGTCGGATCATACAGTATGCCTCATTCACCAAAAAGCATGAGAACTCGTGGAGTTGGAAGGGAATATTAAAAGTGCCGAGGCAGAGCTGAAGCGCTGAATGTCATCTGATAGCCTCAGAGAATGGACCCGATTGAAACAGATATAATACTATTTTGTCACAAAAGGTGGAGTTTTGGCTATTCAGGGCAAGACAGTCATACTTTGAGTCAGGGGATAAAGCAGGGAAGCTTTTGGCTAGATACATAAAGCAGAGAGAGTCTTTTTCTACCATTCCCTCAGTGAAATCTGCTGGTGATAAAATTGATATTAATAATGCTTTTGAAGAATTCTATCTTGATCTTTACAGTTCCACATCTTCGTCTACCGATGAAGATATTAGAAACTTTGTGGAACCATTAGAATTCCCTAAACTGACGACTGAGCAAAAAAAATTCTCTTGATTCTGAGATAACCTTGAAGGAGCTCGGTGAGGTAATTAAGGCCTTGCCTACAAGTAAGGCTCCGGGGCCTTTTGCCGCTGAAATTTTTAGATCTTATGCTACAGAACTGGCGCCACTTTTGTTAGAAGTTTATACGGAATCATTAAAGAATGGAAAGCTTCGCCAACCGTGACACAAACCCGGATCAGTCTGATTCGTATAAAGGACAAAGATCCAATCAAGTGTAAGAGTTACTGTCCAATTTCCCTGATCTAACTAGCTGTAAAAATATTGTCAAAAATTCTGGCTAACCGATTAAATAAAGTTATGACATCTCTTATACATATAGATCAGGTGGGCTTTATTCGGGGCCGCAGACGTTTCATCAATATCATGTGGTCAGTGGCGAATGATCAGACTCCAGTCACTGCCATCACACTTGACGCTGAAAAGGCATTTGAAATGGTAGAATGGGATTATCTTTTTAATATTTTTGAAATATACGGGTTCGGGAATACTTTTATTGGATGGATCAAGTTACTTTATAGACACCCAGTAGCGACTTTACAAACAAATGGATTAATTTCAGATTATTTTACTCTGGATAGGGGCACCCAGCAAGGTTGCCCTCTTTCTCCATTATTGTTCAGTCTTGCCCTGGAACCATTAGCAGCTGCGATAATAAAGGATGATAATTTTCCAGGGGTGGTGGTGGAAGGTGTGGTGCATAAGCTTTTGCTTTACGCAGATTATATTTTATTAATCGTCTCCGACCCTACTAGATCTATGCCTTGCCTCCACAGAATTATTAATTCCATTTCTAATTTCTTGGGATACAGAGTAAATTAGTCTAAATCCGAAGCTTTGGCTCTGACAGCGTACTGCCCAGTAACGGCTTTCCAGCCAGCGCCTTCCAGTGGCCCAAGCAGGGCATGAAGTATTTGGCCATTTTATTCCCAGCAAATTTGTCTGATTTAGTTAGAGATTTTTGACACCTTAATAAAAAGTTTTTTGAGTGATGTGGGCAGGTGGGCTTTTATCTATGATTGGGAAGGTTAGTGTTATCAAAATGAATTGTATTCCAAAATTTAACTACCTGTTACAATCTCTCCCTATAGATGTCCCCCTCTTTTACTTCAAGCAATTTGATAGCATAGCAAAGCCCTTCATTTGGAATGGTAAGCATCCTAGATTTAATTTTAATAAGTTACATAGACCGATTGACAAATGTGGGCTAGGCCTACCCAAGATTTTGTTTTATTATTATGCATTCTGTCTCAGACATTTGGCTAACTGGTCGCTTCCACCTGAGAGAGCCCCTCCCTGGTTTTGTATTGAACAGGAGGTTCTTGCCCCTATTTTGCCATTGCAAAGCCTTTCTATCAAACTAATCGGAAAAGTTAAATTACACCCTGTTATCTCGCATTTGCACTTAGTATGGACAAAAGTGTCCAGAGTGTTTAATTCGGACATTTATTTAAATGTTGCCTCAAGCATATGTCTGAACCCAATATTATGTATTAATAAGTCCCCTTTCTGCTGGTCAGAGTGGATTGTGAGGGGGGTTAATACACTCGGTGACCTATTTGAGAGTGGAGTGTTGAGATCTTTTGAAAATTTGGTTCAACATTTTGGGATTCCCAGATCTCAGTTCTATAGATATTTACAGCTGCACCACCTGCTCTGTATTATTTTTGGGAGTGACACACACCCCCCTAAAGAGGCAAGTACTCTAGGAAAGGTGATTATGGCTTTCAGAAAAGGTCATGAGGCATCAACATATTACTCCCTGCTAATTCAGAGTCTGGGGGACGGAGCTTCAATTTCTCTCAAGAGATTATGGGAGAAAGATTTAAATTTGGTATTAGAGGAGGGAGTGTGGGTTAGGATTCTAAAAAATGTCAAGTCTGCATCTACAGATGCAAGGGTGTGCCTTATGCAATTTAAGATTTTACATAGATTCTATTGGACCCCCTCTAAATTGTATAGGCTTGGTCTTAAAGACACACCCACCTGCTGGCGATGCCAGTCAGAAGATGGAGACACAACCCATGCTTTTTGGGTGTGTGTTAAGATCCAGGAATTTTGGTTGAAAGTTCAGAGTATTTTGTGTGACGTTTTAGGCACTCAAATTTCACTCTGCCCCAGACTCTGTATTTTGGGCGATGGGGCGGTCATACATTTTGTGGATAAACACATAATAACTTGGGTTCTGACCAGCGTTATGGTTGGCAGGCAAATTATTTTAAGGGGATGGAATTCGGATAGGGCGCCCTCATTTCTGGAGTGGTGTGTGGAGATGGGGAGAGTGGCTGCTTTTGAAGGGATGTCAAGCAGAAGGCTGGGGGTTCAGAATTTGTTTGACACGAACTGGGGCAATTACTTGGTGTTTTTGGGGGACTCTCGGGGAGGGGTTGGGGAGAGAGATGTTTAGTTTAAATTATATATGATTATTATGTTTTTTTTTGTGTGTGTGGGTGTATCTATCTGTGACCACATGGGTGTTCGTTGGGGGTTAGGGTGGGTTTGGTGATTGGGGATGAGGGGTATTGCGGTTATTGGGGTTATTTTGTTATATGTTTATGAATCAATAAAAATGTTAACTGAAAAAAAAATGGTTTTGTTAATAGTTCAGAAAGTTATTTCTTCCCTATAAACCATAGATATCCCTTTCTATTAATGTTTACTATCATAAACAAACATTTGATCATGCTTAACAGATTATTAAAATCGCCCACATCCACCACTGAATGTTTCTGCTCAAACACCCCAGAGCAATGGTTGCCTGCTGTGTGACATCACAGTAATTTCATCAATTGTGCCAATACTTGTCTGATTTCTTACTCTACTCCAGTTGTAAGAAACTGTGTTTATTGAAAATTTGTTCAGTTGTATGTTCCACATTCTCAGGTCATGTGGGACTGGCAGGTGATTTTATGTCAATACACACTCAAAAGTCTTGCGGCACTTTTCCGACTGAGTCCTGTCATCCCGTATTAGCTTCTGGTGTGTGTTATGACTTTAAACAGCTGCGTCTTATGGGCCGTTGCCTTGTGGCTGAGCTCGGTTGCCACGCTGTTTTACGAGAACCAATGTCAGGCCGTTAAGCGGGCGCGCTCTTTTGTAAAGGTTGTCTGCCTCTTAAATGCTGTCGACTTTATTGATGTGTCTCTCTCTCTCTCCTCCTCCTCTTCACACAAAAATATGCTGGATGGCCCTGGTTTAAATTCAATTCTTCAACAAGCTGTTTATTAAGGAGCGAGGGAAGGCTGAAAGTGGAGACTGAGGCGGGGTGAGATGATAAAGCAAATGAATGTCCTCCTTTCAACGCTAAACACACACACAAACATAGCGATGCTGTTTAGTGAGCTTGGGGAGAGAGTCAGTGGTTGTAAACAGGGCTAGCAGCGTGAGTGGGAACACAAATCACTGTGTATGACTGCCGATTTGCTCGGGCCAAACACGCTGCCGAGGACACAGAGTGAAACAGGCTGTCAATCTTCCCTGCTAGGCGGTGAATTAGAGTAGTGCCCTATCCACTGCTTAACCTTGTGCTGTTGAGCTTATCAGGGAGAAATGTCTTTACGGCAAGACAAATAACACATCACCGAACACTGAACATAATGTATCATATCTATTATGCAAACACCAACATGCCAATGCTGGAATGGCCTATTACTTTAATTCTCACACTGATATAAAGTGTGAGAACCACACTTTATTTCAGTGGTTCTCATGTGGTTTTGTTTGAGGAGCCAGATTTTACATTGGACATTAAGTGATGACCCAACACAGTAGTACAAGAGTAATTAAAATTAAATATTGAAATGTATGAATTTTGCACAAAACACGTGACATTGGGACATGCCCTGATCCTTGAAAACTATCAACAAAACTATGCCAAATCAAATCACTTTTATTGTCACACAACAATATACACAAGTGCAATAGTGGGTGAAAGTCTTGGGTGCAGTTCCGAGCAACATAGCAGTCATGACAATGATGAGACATATACCAATCTACAATAAACATCAGATTTACACAACACAATTTACATATCTAATATACACATAATTACACACAGCACAATACACAAATAATAATATACAATGTACAGTATACAATACACACAATATAGAATACACATTATACAATAAAAATAGAATATAAATATAGTATATATAAAATACACAGTAGGTTATATTGTACTGTATTGACATTCAGGCTGTCGGTTGATAGTCAGTTGTCAGTGTGTTGTTAAGAGAGAATATAATTTATGACAGTCCAGTGGGAGATAATACAATTAATAAAGTGCAGTGCTGATGTTTATTGATCATGAGAGACCAAGAGTTCAAAAGTCTGATTGCTTGGGGGAAGAAGCTGTCATGAAGTCGGCTGGTGCGGGTCCTGATGCTGCGATAACGCCTGCCTGATGGTAGCAGTGAGAGCAGCCCATGGTGGCTGGAGTCTCTGATGATCCGCCGAGCTTTTTTCACACACCGCCTGGTATATATGTCCTGGAGAGAGGGAAGCTCACCTCAGATGATGTGTCTGGCAGTTCGCACCACCCTTTGCAGGGCTTTGCGGTTGTGGGCGGTGCTACTGCCATACCAGGTGGTGATGCAGCCAGTCAGGATGCTCTCTAGAGTGCTGGTGTAGAACCTTGGGAGGATGTGGCGGTTCATTTCAAACTTCCTCAGCCGTCTCAGGAAGAAGAGGCGCTGATGAGCCTTCTTCACAACGGCCTCAGTGTGGACAGACCATGTGAGTTCCTCAGTGATGTGGACACCGAGGAACTTGAAGCTGCTGACTCTCTCCACTGGTTCTGCATTGATGGTGATGTGACTGTGTTCTCTGTCTTTTCTCCTGAAGTCCACCACAAGCTCCTTTGTCTTGCTGACACTGAGGGAGAGGTTGTGTTCCTGACACCAGCATGTAAGAGTGTGTACCTCCTCTCTGTAGGCTGTTTCATCATTGTCAGTGATCAGACATACCACCGTCGTATCATCAGCAAACTTAATGATAGCATTGGAGCTGTGTGTTGCCACACAGTCATGTGTGTACAGGGAATACAGGAGTGGGCTGAGAACACAACCCTGTGGGGCTCCAGTGTTAAGGGTCAGTGATGAGGAGATGTTGCTGCCCATTCTAACCACCTGGCGTCTGCTTGACAGGAAGTCCAGGATCCAGCTGCGCAGCGAGCTGTTTAAGCACAGAGCCCGGAGTTTCACATCAAGCACTATGGTGTTGAATGCTGAGCTGTAGTCTACAAACAGCATTCTCACATAAGTGTTCCTTTTTTCCAGGTGGGAGAGAGCAGTGTGTAGTGTAGATGCAATGCTATCATCAGTGGAGCGGTTTTTGCGGTAAGCAAACTGCAATGGGTCTAGTGAGGGAGGCAGCACAGAGCAGATGTAATCTCTGATTAGTCTCTCAAAGCATTTGCTGATGATGGGGGTCAGAGCAACAGGACGCCAGTCATTTAAGCAAGTGATTTTGGAATGCTTTGGTACAGGCACAATGGTGGATGTTTTAAAGCATGTGGGGACCACAGACAAGGAGAGGGAAAGGTTGAAAATGTCCGTAAAAACACCAGTTGGTTCACGTATGATCTGATGACGTGGCCTGGAATGCTGTCTGGACCCACGGCTTTATGGATATTCACCCGTCAGAAGGATCGGGTTATATCCACTACAGAGACTGAGAGTGAACTAACCTCTGTAGCTTCGGCCGCGAGAGCGGTGTTATTTCCCTCAAAACGAGCATAAAAAGTATTAAGCTCATCCAGGAGAGAGGCAGCGGTATTCAAGGCAGAGTTTTTATTCCCTTAAAATTCCGTGATGATATTAATTCCCTGCCACATGCTTCTAGAGTTGGTGGTGTTAAACTATCTTGTCCCTGTACTGGCGTTTGGCTGCTCTGATAGTTTTGCGGAGTACATAACTGGTTTGTTTATGCTCCTCTGCGTTCCCGGTATTAAAAGCGGAGGTCAGTGAATCAAGTGCCGTGCAAACATCACTATTTATCCATGGCTTCTGGTTGGGGTAGATCCGTATTGTTTTGGTCGGAACAACATCCTCTATGCACTATCTGATGAAACACGTTACGCTATCAGCGTAAATCTCGATGTCGTCATCAGAGGCGGACCGGAACATCTCCCAGTCCACATGATCAAAACAGTCTTGTAGCGTAGAATCTGATTGGTCCGACCAGCACTGGATCGTTCTAAGGGTGGGTGCTTCCTGTTTCAGTTTCTGCCTGTAAGCGGGCAGAAGCAGAATGGAAGAGTGGTCTGATTTGCCAAATGGTGGGCAGGGGAGGGATTTGTAGCCATCCCAGAGGGGAGAGTAGCAATGGCCAAAAACCCGGTCCCCTCGTGTGTTGAAACTGATGTGTTGGTGGTATTTTGGTGCATTTGTAAGGTAAAAGAAATAATGATTAAATACACATCCAGGTGCGTATTACTGCAAATCGTCTGGTTTTACACAAAGATGTGGAGGCCATGCCTGCAAACTGTGGACAAACCAAATACTAAGAAAATGTAAAAATTCATTTTTTAGTTTAATTTTTGACTCAGTTGTTTTGCTAGTAATATAATTTGTATTGAAAAATGTTTCTATTCATTTAGAAAAGATGCATAATAGATACATTTTCACTTGTGGTTTCAGACTTTTAGACTCCACTGTATATAACAACATCATGGATTATCATATTACACCAACATCAACATTTTAATCACTTCACATATTTGATAAGCCTATAATGCAAAAAACAAACCTGGCACTAAAACACAAAGGCGGCTATAGGCTGTTTGGATGTTGACGGTTGTGTGTTTGTTTGTCATTTTCTCACTTGCTGCCAATTTAAGCAGATTTCTGTTTTGAGGGGGGATGAGTTTATTCAGATAAAAAACTAAAACAAAATAAAAAAACAACAAGAACAGAACAAGAGATGAAACCCCTGAGTTGTTAATAACTGCTAATATAATGACAACAGCAGGAGGGACAGGCAGCTTTAGTGACTAATCGTATACTGGGACTGGTAATAAAACAGAACTCCTATATTCCAAATAACTGGCATTAGTAATATTATCGTTTATGAGTAAACATGTTGGAATTATAGAAGAAAAGGATTTCCTCTTATCTATCCTTGTCTCTATGTTTTTCATTCGTCAACACCAAGCCAGTATATGTAATGCATTATGCATTAAGGCTTTTCTAACTGCAGCCTAACTGTAGGCTGTGACAGGTGTCAAGCAAAGTAGCAACTTGGCACTTTAATACAGAATGTGTAGTCACAGGTGGGTGTTTATCTTGATTTTTACAATGGCTTCAAATGTGGCTCATCCAATTAGAATTTAATCTGAATATTCTCTTTTTTATTATTATTATTTTAATGCATTATACTGTATATGCTACCATTCAAAAGTTTTAAAACACTGAGACTGTTGTTGTTCTTGAAAAAAAATATATATATATCTTTTTGACCATGTTAAAAATAAAAAAAATGACTTGCAAGTGCACTCAATACGTCAGCAGCTGGAAAAGTCGACATTTTTATTTGTATAGCGCTTTTCACAACACACATCATTTCAAAGCAGCTTTACAGAAAATCATGCTTTAGCAAAAAGTGAAGCAGCAATATCTATAAAGTCTTAGAGTAATCATTGTGCAGTTTTAGGAGTGGGAATATTACCAAAATCCTATATCACAATAACGATATATTTCACGATATTGATACATTTTTCTGAAAAATCAATAAAATTGTATTATATATTAAGCCATGTCACAATGTGTAATTTTGAGTAATCCAGTCAATTAATTAAATACTTTATAAATGAAAACTTCTTTATCTTATATAATTTTCATTTAATTATAATGAAAATTATATTCCCTCCCTCCAGGAAATATATACAAGGCGGTGTGTGAAAAAAGCTCGGAGGATCATCAGAGACTCCAGCCACCCGAGCCATGGGCTGTTCTCACTGCTACCATCAGGTAGGCGGTATCGCAGCATCAGGACCCGCACCAGCTGACTTCATGATAGCTTCTTCCCCCAAGCAATCAGACTTCTGAACTCTTGATCTCCCACGATCAAATACATCAGCACTGCACTTTATTACCCTTACTCTTATATCTCACACCGGACTGTCATAAATTATATTATTATTATATTATATTCTCTCTTAACAACTGACTATCAACCGACAGCTGAATGTCAATACAGTACAATACTGTACATTCTATATATACTATATATACTTTTTTATATATTTTTATTTTTTATTTTTATTGAATAATGTGTATCTATATAGTGCGTATTGTATACTGTACAGTGTATGTTATTATTTGTATATTGTTGAGTGTAATTATGTGTATATCAGATGTTTAAATTGTGTTGTGTTAATTTGATGTTATTGTAAATTGGTACCGTCTCATCACTGTCACGACTGCTATGTTGATCGGAACTGCACCCAAGAATTTCACACACCATTGCACTTGTGTATATGGCTGTGTGACAATAAAGTGATTTGATTTGATTTGATTTTTCTCTTTATTTTGAACAAAGTAAAAAAGAAAAAGAAAAAAAGTCTGATGATGTGCACCAGTTTTCTTCTTTTTCTTTTTATTATTATATTATTATTATTATTATTATTATTATTATTGTTGTTGTTTTTGTTATTATTATGATTATTGTTATAACTTTCCTCAAGAAACTTAACATCTTCTCAAATCAATGCAAAAAGTAAAATAGCATAAATAAATAAAATTCCATAAATAAAACACTTAATTAGGCTCTTTGTGGTTTTAGTAATCTTTAGTAATCAAGGAAAACATGGCTGGTTTGTTTCCTGATATCAAACATCATTAGAACAGAATTTTAGAAAGGGTTTTGATGTGTATTTTAAAAACCCACTTGACATCGAGAGAAACCAGAATGAGTAGCGGGTGTGATCTGCACTTTTTCTGTCACAGGAGCACAAATGAAGGGACTGGGATGTCTTCAAGACTCGTGCGCACTTGCGTGTTTCAGACTGTGTGCACAGCACTCGCACAAAACACAGCTGCACGTGTTTGGATGGGAGGCATGTTTGGAGCGCAGGATGAATGTCATTGAATTTGCTTTGACAGTGGCTTAAGTGCAATTTCATGCCACAGAAGCGGATTCAGTGTAATTTTTTCTCGAGTTCTATACAAGCTTGACATGTGCAGCTGTCAGTGAAAAACTGCAATTCATTATTTCTATCAGTCTCACGTGAAGCCCTGACCACTGATATATACGCGCCCATGGACAGTGTAGAAACCTTGCAAATCGCTGTTTTTTGCTCAGTATCAAGTTTTCTAAAGTCAAACCAATTCCACACCATGGAGGACGCACTTTTTCCTTCATAATCTCTTCTCATCTTCTCATTTAAATTAATTTGAGGAACAAGCAGTTCCTCCGCCTTTCTTCATTTATCTGACAGAGTGTGTAAAGTGTACGTGTTATGTGCTGTACACAAGGGCGTAGATTTGGCTTGAATATTGGGAGGGTTGCAGCGTGAAGCATCTACATGTTTCCATTGATCATGGTATAAATAATGGCGGGGTTGTACTTGCTTGTTTTGATTACTGGGGGGGTTACCTCCCCCCATCCCCCCTGGAAACTACATCACTGGCTGTACACATTTCTTGTGTGGCAATTTTGTGTTACCTCGATAGAAATGATAATCCAAAATGTATACCGGTTGGCAAATTACTACCGGTTTATCATATCTCCCACCCCTAAGCAGTTTGATAAAAATATGATTGTAAATTGTGCCTAAAAATAAAGAAGTAAATAATAATTGGATTTAGAACCCTAGTGAGCATGCCAAAGTTGACTGAGGCAAGGAACACAAAACTCCATAAGATGCTGGTTAATGGAGAAAAAATAACTTTGGGAGAAACCAGGCTCACTGTGGGGGCCAGTTCCCCTCTGGCTAAACAGCATGAATATAATTCCATTCTGTCTGAAAAAGACAATGTAGCAAATTAGCTTAAAAGGGAATTATTTATAATTAATTATAACTGGTTATAATTAATAATAAATATTTAGATTAGATCTTAGAATTAACTGTAGCAGAATCGATATTACAATTACTTGATCTGTCCGTCCAGCGAGCAGACAATATAATTATTTATCAATTCTAGGAAAATTACTTTCCTGGCCAAGGAACAATAGTCTTCTTACTTATACAGTGCTAGCAGTAGTTTAGCATGTAGCAAGGAGCAACATTCAGTGACTTTGAATTGTGAGCGGAACACAGAGACAATCAATCGTGAATATAAAGGATTTAATAAATGAAACTATAACTAACATACAAACAAATTAAGCAAAACATACATATATAGAATGAAGGAAAGTAAGGAAAAGAGAGAGAGAGAGAAAGAATGGCAGTATTTCAAGGGTTTTAAAACTCTCAGTTAACCACAACCTAAATGAGAATCATCAGAGGCACAATACACCTTAAAAGGGGTTCAAACTTAAACGCGCATCTAATCAGTTGTAAATGGTTACTTGCATTGGTTTGTTGCTGAATAAGAGTCTTGATGCGGTAGACGAGGTTCTCGATGATTTCTTTAGGAGTGAGTTGAAGAAGTCCACAGGAAATCCACAAAGTTACTTGAAGGTAAACACTGCCAGAAGGTTAAACTCAAGAGAGAGTTTTGGAGTGGGTTGGTCTCAAGAAGAAGAGTTTTGAGCCATGATTTCTTTGCGCTCTGGAGTTTTGATAGTTCATTGCCGCACCCATTTTGTGGGTGGAGTGGCCAATCAGAGGCATGCATTTTGAGCGGGAGAAACATCCTTTGTCTCCGTTTATGGCCCATTCGCATTTTATTGCTGATCTGGACCGCTAGTGCAGCTTTTAATTCAAAACATAGTAAGAATTGTTCGATGCATTTCACGATCACATGGTGTACATTATTGTGTGAGAAATAAAGGGAAGATCATTTTGATACCAAGAAGGTAACCTCCAGACGATATTAAAGCAGAGAAACACTCATACACTTGAATATAGGCATTTAACGTCTAACTAATACAAGTAAAGGGTTTTAACTAAGTTAATATGATAGGGGAATATACATACAACACATGCATATAGCAGATACATTTATAACTGCTTACTATGGCCTAAAATAGAGAAAATGTCTTTAGGTGTGTGTGTGACGTGTATTGGAATTACTGGAGACAGACAACTGCTCTGGTGCCTGGCACGGGGGGGGGAGTCACCCTCCTCTCTGTGGAATGTGTTTGAAGCTTGATGGAGACACTTCAGGAGGCCTGTTTTAGCATCCTTTTGATAGTGATAAAGACCATCTGCAATTTAGCACCCATATAAATGTAAACGTGGAGACCAGGTCAGTAATTTATATGCAAATGTCAAAAGGCTAAAAGGTTTTTTTTCAAACAAAGTTTTTTTCAAACAAAGTGTAATTAGCCATCACTGATCTTACACAGACGTTACAACAATGTATTGCGATTTCAACACTTGCTATTTTACAGGTTCATAATTTTATTTTGGGGGTCTACTAGAATAGGTTTACATGCTTTAATATTCAAAAACACATAATTTTTCTCATACTGTACATTTATTTTCCCCGCTCTTCATACTCTGGCCGAAACGCTTTGATTTACCTCCTCTCTCTTTAAAGCCCAACTTCCCGAAAAGCCTAGTCTGCTCTGATTGGTCAGCTGGCCTAGTCTGTTGTGATTGGTCAACAGCGTAGCGTGTGTGTCAGAAATGTAACGCCCCTTACCATAACCGAGTTTCAACTCCTGAGTCTTCCTGAGCAGCTGTAAACACTACTGTAACTATGGTAATAGTGGTGTCAGTTTTTGCCGTACCAGTTCAAGCCCGAGTCCAATAATGAATGAAATAATGAAAGTTTGGAAGAACAAGCTGATCGACCCGAATCACCTTCACAAGCATGACTTGAGCAGGACGTTTCACAGTGGTAAGTTTTAATTTAGTAGCTTTCTTACAAGAACACATTTGATTATTGTGAACCTAACAAAGCTTCAAGTAAAAGACACTTAGTGCATCTAAGTTAGTCATCTTTTGCTGGAATGGGTGTAGCCAAACTTTTTTCACCCGAGCTATGAACGGAGAACAGAGGCTTACTCCCAGTTGGACATTACTGGGTGTATTAAAGAGTTAGTGAGCAATTTAGCCATGGACTACCAACAGCGGCCGTAACATTACAGCTTGTAATTATATAATTATATAAGACTCTTGAGATCTACCATTTTGTTCATAACATTACATAGCAAGTTAGCCGAGCACTACTGTGGATTGCAGACATAAAATTACCATTTGTACAAATAAATCCATCTCCACACTTGATCAATTTTCATGGTAAGAATGACAAACAATCTGCATAATTCTAATCAACTGTAGCTAAAATTTGGCCTGCAGCGAATTATCAAATCTATTTCAACATAATAACATTAGCTAGCAGGTTAGCAGAGGCCTACAGCTGTGCACTGGGTCCATAACTACAACACAAAACTCTGCATTTGAACTCTCGGCAGAAGATAAATCCACAAATAATCAAGCATACTTACAGGTTGTGATCCTGAAGCACCAGACTGTCCCAACAAAGTGGGAACTGCACCATCTTTCAGGGGTAACCGACTTGAAAATCCGGCATTGGTTGTGGTTGTACTGCTGAGGAATAGTGGTAAAAATAAATTTTAACCACTGATACTTCAATTCGTCTGCCTTTGGAAGTCCAAACAAAGAGGTGTTGCTTTCGCAGTGAAGAAAACAGCATCTTCTCGACAAGCCGACAACACTAACCTAAGTCATCCTGGCTTCTGCTATAACTACGTTTGTTTGAGGGCAGACCTTTTACATGCACAAAGAGCTATGTTACACACTAAAGGAAAGGTAAAATCCCAAAAAGCATAATAGGGCCTCTTTAAGTAGCACAACTGTTCTAATAATAAGATAAGTTTCTTGATTACCAGAGTAGCACATTAGAATGATTTCTTTAGGATTACATGTAGGTATTCTTAGTAGACTGGAGCAATGACTTGGTTAGGACATGGGTAAAAATAAAGAAAAGTACTGACACTTATAAAACACTTATTAATAAAATAAAAATAAAACTTCTTGGTTACTTTTGTAACCTCCGTTCCCTGATGGAGGGAACAAGACATTGTGTCAATGTAGTGACACTAGGGGTCACTCTTGGGAGCCCCAAACACCTCTGATCTGTGAGAAAAGGCCAATGGGAATTGGCGAGTGGAATTTGCATGCCACTCCCCTGGACATACGGGTATAAAAGGAACTGGCTCGCAACCACTCATTCAGGATTTGTGCTGAGGAGTTGAGACAAGGTCCCGGCCATTTCAGCGGGTAGTTCAGTGTTGTGGCAGGAGGGAAACAACATCTCGTTCCCTCCATCAGGGAACGGAGGTTATGAAATTAACCAAGACGTTGTGTCGATGTAGTGACACTAGGGGTCCCTATACGAAATGCCACAACTAGCAGAATTGTGTTACGTGGACTGGTGGTGCCAGACGGGCAGCCCACTGCATGCCTCGTAGCCAGCGCACCTGGCCATCACGTAACCTTCCCCAACGCTCCTATGAGCATTGTACGGTCCCCTGCACCTCGGGGACAAGTTGACTGCCCAAAAATGGGGACAGGTTGCCCCAGCCTTGGCCTCTTCTCTTTTTCTTTCTCCCCAAAAAATAATGGAAATCTTGTTCAGCTGGTGGCCATTAAGTGTCCGCGTCGGGGAGGTGTCCCTTCCGTGGAGACCACACTCTACCCGAAGGGGAGTGGAAATATGTCACATGGTCTTACTGAGCTTGTCGGCAGTGTTGCACATGGAGAAGTCCCCATGGTAGGTCCTACCCAGAGGGGAGGAGCTCTACAACACGGCGACCGGTGGCAGAGGGAACTCTGCCCAAGGAAGACACGGGTTTACCAACGGAGAAACCATCTTGCGGAAGATACATCACTCATGTGGAGCACCTACCCCAGCACAGGGCCTATTAGCACACGTGCTGGGCCAGCATCGAGTTTCTCCACCAACTCGCCTGCCACAGAGCTAAGGAGGAAGGACATCCAGGGTCCACAACCTCGTGAACACGGCTGGGGGCTAAAAGCACATGTCTCTGCCTCCAGGAGGGGGAAGGCACTATGTGCAAGTGGTACACCTGGCCAGTTGTCCCGCAAACTTACCTGTTCATACCTGACAACACATGGCGGTTAAGAAAGAAAAGGCAACAAAGGATTCTCCTCCTGGCCCTCCACCGGGGGATGGAGTGGCCTGCTTACCATCTCTAGGCCTGCAGCAGGTCCCCACATGCCTGGGTCACCCATCTCAGGGGCGGCTAGAAGCCTTCCTCGTGTTCTTGGCGGCGGGCCGTGAGACTGGGGGGTCTGCTCCCTGTGGGTGGCTCTACGCCGGGGCCGGGCTGCTGGCCCGGGCTGTGGTGGAGCCGGTGTCGTCGCTGCAGGTGGACGCCCCTGGCAACGAGTAGATGGGGTGTGGGATCTTGAACCGCGCCGGGGCAGGATATGCTGAATAGCCTCCGTCTGCTTCTTAACCACTAAGAACTGCTGGGCAAAGTCCTCTACGGTGTCGCCGAATAGGCTGACCTGGGAGACGAGGACGTCAAGGAACCATACCTTGTCATCCTCCCTCATCTCGACCAAGTTGAGCCATAGGTGGCACTCCTGGACCACCAGGGTGGACATCGCCTGCCCGAGAGTCCGCGCCGTGACCTTTGTCGCCTGGAGGGCGAGATCAGTCACAGAGCGCAGCTCCTGCATCAATCCCGGGTCAGAACATAAATGCAAATTTAAATTGATTTTGTGATGCATTTCTTGTCCAACAACAATCCCAAAATCTTAACTTTGTTTTTGTTTTGGCTTATATTTTTTTTCATCAATTCAGTGTTTGAACTGAATATAGTTCTTGTTGAAATATTTTCACCTGAACTTTTATAATGATATTTTTCATTTATTTTGGAGGATGTTGATGTGAAAGGCTTGCCTGCTGCTATTTGTTATTGTTTTCTGTCTTACACAGTATCTGAGATAGAGACAGACAGACAGAGAGAGAGAGAGAGAGAGAGAGAGAGAGAGAGAGAGGGAGGGAGGTGGTGGTGGTGGTGAGGTGGTCTGGGGCAGAGATGGTGAGATGACTAATGCATGCAAAGGCTCTTTGCTGCTTTTCATTTGCAAAGGGATTTGCAGAGATAGATACAGGGAGGTAATATTCTGGTGTAGTGGCCGCTCTGCTTTTCGTCCCGAGTTAACTGGCCTATACATCTCCATCCCTCTATTCCTCTATCTATCTCTACATCGCCCCATTTTTTATTTCCCTCTTGTTTCAAACTCAGTTTTCTCCTCCAAACTCTGCTCGTCAGCATTTGTGCTCTGACTTTCTCGAATGTACCACACCCTGTCCAATTACACACACACACAATGCCAGCCACTCCATCTCAGTTTTATTTACTCTTTTTGCCTGTTCACTTTTCTTCCTAGCTGTGTGCATGCAAGCCTGTCTCTTTGCATGTTTCTCTGTCTGCCGCAACTTTTTTACTTTTTCTGGACACTTTTATACTGTCTTTTGGACATTCAAAGTTCTGGTCACCACTCACTTGCACTGTGATGACTAGCAGAGCTGAAATATTCTTTTAAAAATCTTTGTTTGTGTTTTGCAGACCTGGAATGGCATGAAGGTGAATAAATGATTTTCAATTTTGGGTGAATTATCTTTAAAATACAATACACCCACAGTTTGCACACGTACACCCACAGACAGCGCAAACACTCCCACCCACAGCAAGATTTTGGATGAAGCACAAAAACTGGAAAAGACGTAGCACAGAGTCATTTCGTGTAGTGCTGCGCCTAGCGCGGTCATGAAAATAGAGCCTACAATGTCCAACATAGTCTGATGACAACTCATAATAATTTTAGATGGCGAAATCGTAAGATATCGGAAGACTGGTTCAGAGGAAAAGGTAGAGTTTGGGTTAGGGGTTAAACTTGGGAAAAATTGTAAATACATAATTTGTTGGTTTGTTTTTCTTTTTCTTTACGGAAGTAAAAGTCATCAATTTTTGTATGAGACAATACAATTCATACAATTTCTTAAAATTTCACCATTTCATAATAATTATTGCGACTTGTTATGAGACCTCGTTGACAATATCAATGTATCTAAAGTGTAATTTGTTTTACAGGTTAACAACTTTAGAGATGTAAAAATATTTACGAACCCTTTGAGGTTCATAGATTATTGAATTCATATTTAGGCTACCTAATTTAACATTATGACGTTTCATTTTGCTTTGTGTGATTTCTGAAGACTGGTTTCCAAATCGACTTACAGCGCATTCAAGGTGTGCATTTTGCCAGTTTGTGTGTTTTCTGGGAATCAGATCCACGACCTTGGTGTGGCTGGCACCATGCTGTCCCCGTCAAGCTATATATATGTATATGTAGAAATAAATTGGTCTTTTTAATGACTAAATAAATTTGCCATTACAAGGGTCTTTCTCTGAAAAAGTCTATAATTTACTGCTAAATTTAAGGCCTGTTATGGGATTGTGTATGCTCTTGAACTCTGTCATCTGCGGTGATACCCTCACAAACCAGTCTTCAGAGAATTTGTAAAGATTTGTATCTCTCCAAAGTTGTACATTATAGATGCTGCCAATACTGTATGTTGATGTTGCATGTTTTGGTGTCTATCCAAACATACTAAAATGCTTGAGTACACTTCACATTCAAACACCTTCAAATACAAATGAGATCACCCTGCCATATACCCCTCCAGACTTTCTTCTTTTCATCCTGCCTTTCAGCTTCCCTTCTTTTTTCTTTCCCCATTTCCTCACGCTCTTGCGCTCCCTGGAGCAGATGGTGTGAGGTTGGAGGTGGACAGGTAACAGACGACCCCATGTCCCCACTGATCACACATGCCCTGCACAGGCCTGCGCTGTCCTCCCTCCTGCTCTCCCTGCCGCCACACTTTCGACCTCTCTCACTGTCCCTCTCTCTGTGCTGATACACTGCCTAGTAGCAGATGGTTGAGTGGATCAGGGGGAGACATCCTCTAACCCAGGATTGAGTCCAGAGATCATAGACCGTCACATCACAGCCCAGTGGAGCTGGACCAGAACACTCTGTATGTGCTTCTATTTTAATCACTGCTGGAATGAGACTGCATTTTAGGCTGATGTAATTAGTTTGGCATCACTGAGTATTTTACATGTATGAAGAGAGAAGCATGTTGTGTGTGGGCTTGCATCAGTTTGTATGAATAATTTAAAGACAACATGAGTTCAAAATGAATTTAAAGTTAACATAAAATTAAAATAGACCTTAGTCCTTAATTTTCCTGGAATTTCTGAGCATGATACATCAATGCATGATATCCTATAAATGTTTGCTTTAATGATCATTTTCGCTGTATCTCAAATGACTTTTATTTTTTGCTGATGTAACCCAAGGCCGGACATATAGAGGATAATCATATTAATCAATGTCACTACATGCCTTTAATGATCTAATCGATTTGCATTGGATAAAGTGTCTTAAAGTCTTAAAGACAAACCCGCCCTATATTATCTCCAGTAGGAAAGTTAAATGTGTGGCGAGTGCTGTCTTAATATCAACATGAAACACTGTTCTCAACCCACTTTACTTCAGGAATCTGTTGAATTTCCAAGCAGGGTAAAAATGTTGCATGGGACTTCATTTTATCCTTTGGGATTGTGAAATGTCAGAATTTCACACAGTAAAAGAATGGAGCCTGGTGGTTGGAGGGGAGGGGTTAAAAATGGTGAGGGATCGATGATGTCAGCTGAAAAGGCAGTGTTGTTTGAAATACCAATTTGTTATACTTAAGAAAAAATGTAATTGGAAATTCAGTGGAAATTGATTTTAGTAAAAATTAAAGTAGCCCACGAGAAAAATACTCAAGTAAAATTATTAAAGTAACTGAAATTAAATGTACTTAAGCATTAAATGTACAAGTAAATGGCATAAAAATGGCACAGCTAGTCATTATTGATTCATATACATGGTACCTTGGTTAAATGTAAATGGAAACCACGTTTTATTGATTTATGACACAACACAATTTTGATTCAGATTCGCAAATCATTTCGCAAAATGAATCGTTCAGGCCTGTATTTGAACCAATTTTACTGATACAAATGAATCAAATTGATCAAAAGATTCAACTTAACCCTCTGGGGTCTGAGGGTGTTTTGGGCCCTGGAGAAGTTTTGACATGCTTTGACATTTGTGCATTTTTCAGTTGCTTAAAAACATATAACACATACTAAACATTTGTTCACAAGACTTTTGAGAACTGGATCTTGTAGCCTAGAGTTTTTGCTACAAAATGATGTGAAAACCATCCTGATCACTCATTAATACAAAACAATATAGTCATTTAACTTTTGTAAGACACTTTTAGTGTTAGAAAGGCCATATGCGAGGAGGCATGGATGATCATGAATATTGATATTATTCACACCTGAGGAGACAAAGACCCCTCCCCTGGGCCTATCACTGAGGAATGTGACTGAGAGAGAATGAATGTGAGGAGACTTAATGATTAAATGTATTATTTGTTGCTTATTCACAAAAACAAGTTTAAGTTAAAAGAAGTAATCTGACTATACATTTTCTTTACATGAAGACTTAAAAACTTTAGACCTACACTACCATTTAAAAGTTTTAGATCGGTAAGATTTTTTAATGTTTTTAAAAGAAGTCTCTTCTGCTCACCAAGGCTGCATTTATTTGATCCAAAATACAGCAGAAACAGTGATATTGTGAAATATTTTTACAATTTAAAATAACTTTTCTATTTGAATATATTGTCAAATGCAATTTATTTCTGTGATCAAAGCTGAATTTTCAGCATCATTACTGCAGTCTTCAGTGTCAAATGATCCTTCAGAAATCATTCTAATATGCTGATTTTAAATGTAACATTTAAATGTAACTAAAAATTGCCTATTAGGACATATTTCAAATTTCAATACTCTGAATACTGGCTGGCAAGTCTGGAAATAGTCCAACTAGTAAAATATGTACGTCAACTAATGTAAGTAAAGACTTACTCATCTGAAATTGCATCCTCGGCTGGATTAAGTCGCTCTTCAAAATGAAAACGTTCATTGTCGGAGTCCCACTCTTCTTCTGAGGAAAATGTGAACTCTTCATCACTATCCAGGACCATCTGTAGAGCTTCCTCACCTGTGTAACGTGCCATCTTCCAAACGTGCAGGAAAGTGAATGAACTTGATGTTTTTTAAGGCTTTGTTGGGGGTGTTTACCATTTGCATTGATCGCCTCAGCACATTACTGTATGAATCCACTGTGCGTGGGTGGGATCACATTAGCGATAATTAGCTGAGCCAGGAGAAACTGTACATCTCTTTAGTTTCATACAGATTACATTGCAGGAGAATATATGTTTTAAATTTGAATTGTTTTATTTAAAAGTAGACATTTTAAGTTTTCTTTAGACATATGTTTCATGTTTGTCTGATAAGTATTCGCTGAGTTTCAGTTCATTTTTGTGTTTCAGAAAGATGCTCGCAGAGACAGAGACGGCTGAAAGCGCACCCTGTTCATTTTCTTTATTTTACAAAAGCACAAGGTTTTGTTGTTATTGTGAGTGTACACAAATAAAAGTGGACCCTTTATGGTCTCTAATGATGTCTTACACTTATCTGTTTGCCCAAAAATGATGGAGTATTTTAAGTTGTTTCCGCTGTTATGAGGATAAAATCCAGCAGGACGCGCCGGCGCGTCCGTCGACCCCTGAAGTTTAAACAATTAGTTTATTAATCTGACATCACCGAGCCACCTGCAGTTTACATTTACAGCCGTTTTGTTTTTTTACTGTGTTCAGTCGCAAAAGTAATGAAAGGGTCTGGAGAAATACAGTACTGTGCAAAAGTTTTAGGCACAAAAATGTTGCATAGTGAGGATGTCTTAAAAAATAATGACATAAATAGTTTTCATTTATCACTTAATGTCATACAAAGTCCAGTAAACATAAAAAAGAGCTAAATCAATATTTGGTGTGACCACCTTTGCCTTTAAAACAGCCCCAATTCTCCTAGGTACACCTGGACAAAATTTTCTTGGTTGTTGGCAGATAGAATTTGCCACAGTTCTTCTACCTATTTAGGCTGTCTCAATTGCTTCTGTCTCTTTATGTAATCTCAGACTGACACGATGTTCAGTGGGGGGCTTTGTGGGGGCCATGACATCTGTTGCAGGGCTCCCTGTTGTCTATTTGCAAAAGTAATGTTTGGGAGTCTAACATTTATATTTCCTACTGACACTCTAAAGCTTAAGATATAAATCATCTTAAGACAAATGCTTTTGTGAAACATCTTATGTGCTTAAGACTTTTGCACAGTATTAGAGTAAAACTATGAATTTTCTCTTCAAAATATAGTCATCAGAAATATTTAAACTACAGTAATGTATAAATATATATAAAAATGTACTTATGTATGGTAACAAAGTATTAATATACACCTCTGCGAAAAGGACAGTCATTTCAGAGGTAGAGCAAGTTATTATATTTCGATTAAATATTACAAGCAGGGTTGTGCTGTGCAGCCATTATCTGTATTTGTATATGTATCTGTTACTATCGCAAAATTATCTGTATCTGTCTCTGTATTCGGATAGAACTGAATGTGGGCGGGGCTTAAACCGGAAGTGTGACAAAACTAAAAGAAACACCAATTTTTAAAATGTAACTCTATTACATGTATAGTTTCTATAAATAAAATATGCCTTGCATATGCCTATTCATAATAATAGCCTAATAAAAATAATACTAATTATTAATATGAGTATTATTATTGTGCTATTATTATTTCATTATATTATTATTTCATATATTTTTTTCTTACCAGATGAAGCTGAATATGTAGGCTCATGAACTATAGAATATGTTGTTATCTGAGGCACAAGGTGTCAAGCAATTGAGAAATGTCAAGCACACATTTTGCAGCGAACATTAACATTAAAATAAATTAGAATAAATCATTATAGCCTACAAATAGGTGAAAGTCCCATAAATATATCAAGAATTTTTATACTCGAGGCTGATTTGTGCACACATATTTTAACATAATGTGGAGGACATAATTATTTAGTCAAATTACATGTACAGAATTAGCGAAATAGTGGGAAAAGAATAATAATAGTCTAATAATAATAATAATGTTACATTAATGTTTTCAAATTTAGTACAGTTTAAAGGGAGGGGAAAAAGATCGTGCATGTTTCAGTTGCTTTGTATCACATGAGTAGGAATATGCTGAATAGATGTACACTTCATGGAGCATTTAAACCTTTATGGAGCATTTAATCTTTTTTGGTTTTTGGAATAAAGTCTTAACCAGATACTTACTTAATCTGTGATGCGAAAATAAATGTGGTCAACTTTTAGAGGTGAATAGACAAGCTCCGCTGTGAAATTATCACTTCAGGTCAGGAATTTAACATTGCACTCAGGTTGGTTTAAAAATAAATACATGGAAATCATTATGTGTGAATCGTGTGATACATTAATATAGACATTCTAAGGAGTGGGAAATGTAGCCTATATGATGTAGTGTCTTAGTTAATGTTAAACTTGACAAGCTCCAGACACGCACAAATGGAGACCGTGGAGTCGAGATGCACCCATCCGATCTGAAATCACAACGTGTGCATTTTCATTCATAAGGTTTACACATTAGTAGGCTACTAATATTGACTTCACAGACTCATCATTCCTTTTTAATTTTGGATATGTTTATTTAAAATGTTTCTTTATCTTTTTGCTTCTTGAATAATCAATCAAAAGAATATTGTTTCTATTATTCGGATGAATCCGTAATTCATTTTATAGTCATTATTTGTGCCTTTTCGAATAAGGTATTCGGCTTCGGGCACATCCTTAATACAAAGACAAACGTTTTTGTTTGAAATTAAGTGCACCAATGAATCGTGCACAGTGAGACCAGGAACTTGCATCAAGAAAGGTCAGTAAATGTCAATTTTGATTTCATGTTGACTTTATGCTTTTAATTTCAGGCTTACAAATGAGATCTAAATCAAATGACCAATAAATCAACATTAACAGTTCTTTTTTCCCCACATATTCTCGGAAATATTCTTTCTCTCTCTTTCCTCTACACTTGTTCACTCCCCTACTTACCATCTCTCTTTTGCTCAGTAATAAATGGCACTGATTCTTCTGACCTCATTCTTTTGTGACACTTGTACACACACACACACACACACACACACACACACACACACACACATATATATATATATATATATATATATATATATATATATATATATATATATATATATACAGTGTTCTTTTGCCTGTCATGGCAACACAAAAAACTTTGGGGGGTTTTGTCATACCCCCTGCACACACACAAACCACCCACACTGACGTCTTATCTTTTGATCCTTTGTTCTATGTGCACCTGTGTAAATTTTTTTCCCTTTCCAGCTTTTATCTCTGTCTTTTCCCCAGAGATTCACAGGAACATGTCAAATTAAATTTTTATTTTCCAATTTTCCAAAAATTTATATCCCAATTCTGAAAAGGGAGTGAACTGGGAGAGAAAAGAGAAAGATGGACAGATGGAAGGAACAATGGATGAAGAGAGGGTGAAAGCACGAGATGGAGAGTTTTAATTCACAGGCCTGGTGGGATGTCTTACCTCATTTCCTCTCTCTTGCTGTGTTCTAATAAGAACTATTAGAGCGCTGAGTGATATTAAAGGGCTATACATGTGTGTGTGTGCGCGTGCGTGTGCACGCACACTTTTTACTTAGAGTTAGAAAGACATGTGTGTGTAAGCGTAAAGATGTGTGTGAAGCCTCCAGCTGTGAGGAGATGGGACTGTGTTAGATGTAAGCTCTGCTGGGGCTTTTAGACCCCCCCGCCTGCCCTCAGCACCCCCGCCGAGACAACAATCAAAAAGCTGAGAGCGATAATGGGAGATTTGACTGGCGATGCACATAGTGTTCCCATTATATGAATTTGCGAGAAATATGTTTTTATTCTTTTATTTTTCAAACCTCTCACTCATCCTTGTTTTCTTTGCTCAAAGCTCATTTCTCTAGGCATCTCCTCTGTTTCATTTTCTCTCTTGAAAACTTTAATTATGAAAATTTGTTCTTACATGGGCAGATATCATTCCCTATCTGTCACTCACTCGACGTTAGTGTCGATGTAGTGACACTAGGGGTCACTCTTGGGAGCCCGAGACACCTCTGGTCTTTGATAAAAGGCCAATAAAAATTGGCGAGTAGTATTTGCATGCCACTCCCCCGGACATACGGGTATAAAAGGAGCTGGTATGCAACCACTCATTCAGATTTTCTCTTCGGAGCCGAACGGATATGCTCATTGAGCTGAATACTACTGTTCATTCACCTCTGCTGGATCTGACGGCGCATTTCAGCGGCTTCTCCCCCCTCTGCACTGGTGCACTGCAGAGAATGCCCCTGTGTGCTTCGGCAGAAAAACTAGAGAGTATATTTTCTGAAAAAGCATTTTTCCCCTCTAAAAGCGTATATATTTCTCTAAAAGAGCGCACACATGGAACGTTTTTTTAAAGACGCGTCTTTTTAAAGATGCTTTTCCAATTGTGTGTTATTCCTGGTTGTGCTCGTTATCTCTCGCCTTCTAATGGTCACGATCACTGTCTTTCATGTCTGGGCATTGCTCACACGGAGACAGCGTTCGTGGATAGTCATGTTCTCATTGCGAGAATATGTCCATGGCAACATTGCGGTTGCGGCTCGCCTTCGTAAGAAAGCGAGCCACCCCAGAGGCTCCCGCCTCGGTCCTTTTACCCACGGGTATGAGGCCAGCGCGGCTAGCACTGGGGGTGATTTGTGGACCCCAATGGGACCGCCTCCGCCGGGTATCCCCCCGCTGACCTCCCATTCCCCAGCATGCTCATCTGCCTCGATCGGGCTTCCGGGTGAGTCCGCCGGCTCATCTCACGGCGAGTTCGACCTCTTATTTGGAGCCCGCCAAAGTGATGAGCTCTCGAGCGCAGCATCGGAGAGCGGGCTCGTCCAGTCGGAAGCCTCAGCTGGGCTCCTCCCTTCGGGGTCGATTGCCCAGTCACAGGCTGACGCGGAGATGACGACATGCTTTCCCGGGCAGCCGCGAGTGTCGGTTAGAGTGGATTTCACCGCTTTTCCCTGAACCCTCGCGGCTCGGTGATTGGTTCCTGGGCTCGCAGCACCGCTCAAAGCCATGCCCTGCCCCCGTTCCTTTCTTCCCGGAAGTGCATGAAGAGCTGACAAGGTCACGGGAGGCACTTTTTACTGCCTGGTCCCGATCTTTTCAGCTTCCCTGCCCTCACTACCCTCAATGGTGGGGCGGCCAAGGGCTATTCGGCAATCCCCCGGTGGATAAAGGCGCTCGTGGTGCACCTATGCCCGCAGAGCGCCGCCACCTGGTGCGGGTGCCCAAAGCCCCCGTCCAAGGCCTGTAGGTTTACGTCATCTCTGACGGCCAAGGCCTACGGTGCTGCTGGACAAGCCACCACTGCCCTGCACGCCATGGCTCTCCTGCAAGTCCGCCAAGGTGCTAAAGGAACTGCACGAGGGTAGTTCCGTCCTGGGATTGATGCAGGAACTGCGCTCGGTGACCGACCTCACTCTCAGAGCGACGGAGGTCACGGCACGGTCTCCAGGCGGACGATGGCCACACTAGTGGTCCAGGAGCGCCACCTTTGGCTCAACCTGGTCAAGATGGGCGAGGCCAACAAGACACGATTCCTTGCTGCCCCATTTCCCAGGCGGGCCTATTCGGCAACACCGTCGAGGACTTTGCCCAGCAGTTCTCGATGGTAGAACAGTAGATGGATGCTAGCCAGCGTATCCTGCCCCGGCATGGCTCAAGATCCCGCACCCCATCTACTCATCGCCGAGGGCGTCCCCCTGCGGTGACTGCACCGGCTCCGCCGCAGCCCGCCCCTTCGGCCCGGCCCAGGCGTGGAGCCCACCGCAGGAAGCAGACGCCACCCGTCTCGCGGCCGCCCAGAACCCGTGAAAGGCTTCAAAGCGCCCTTGAGACGGGCGACCCAGGGACAACGAAACCCGCTGCTATGGAGCTGGGAAGCAGATCTTCCTCTTTTTGTTACCTTTTGCATTTAATTGCGCTGCATGCCCAAGTGGCTGCAGTACTCAAGAGCTCAGCAAGAGCGGTTTCCTTGTTCCCTGGGTCACGTATCCAGTGTGTACGGCTGTCATCACGACCACCGTCCACCACTCTATTTGGCAGGTTTGGCGCTCCAGCGGCAGTTTCCCGCCCCTGAGCGCCCAGCTGTGGCACAAATCCACCCCCGATGTGACAGTCTCCACGGGTCACGAGGACAGGCCTCTTCTTCCCCCGTCACAAGGAGCCAGGTAGTGCTTCGATGTCCTTAGACTCAGCACGGCCATGACATGGTGTGGCACCTTGAGCTCTGCCCCGCCGTGAGGCCCCACCTGCTGGTACATCCGATGACATTGTCCCTTTGGTCCCCCTTGTGCGGAACTTGGACGCATGGCTTGCGCTTTCCAATCCATCACGAGGGCTGGTCCGGAACATCCGACTCGGCTGCGCGATTCACTTCGCCAGGCATCCGCCCAGGTTCAGCGGTGTCCACTTCACCTTGGTGAAAGACGAAAACGCTGCTACCTTGCGCGGAGATCGCTACCCTCCTACGGAAGGGCGCGATAGAACCTGTCCCTCCAGCCGAGATGAAGAAGGGGTTTTTTCAGCCCCTACTTCATCGTACCAAAAAAACTGAGGCAGAGCCCCTCTGCCCCAGTCTCCATGTTTGTAGTAACTCCTCCCCCACTGAGCAGGATCTACCTTGAAGGCTCTCCACATGGTTGGAAAGACCATGTGACGTATTCTACCACTTAAATATCCCCCCCTCTCTTGGGGCGAGGTGTGGTCTCCGTGGTGTCCTCCCCTTGGGAGGGACACCCCCCGACTAGACCTGGCGGCCCAGTCGGATAATCCCCCTTCTTTTTTAGGGAGTGGAAAAAGAGAAGGGGAAAAGAGGCCACGACTGGGTTAAGCCTGCCTCTATCTTTGGGTAGTCGACTTGTCCCCAAAAAGGGCCGTTCGACACACATAACTGTGTTGGGGGAGGTTACGTGTTGACCTGATGTGCTGGCTATGAGGCACACAGCAAGTCTGCCCACCACACACCACCAGTTCACGTAACACAGTTCAGCATTGTGACGTTTTGTATAGGGACCCCTAGTGTCACTACATCGACACCAACATCGAGTGAGTAACAGATAGGGAACGTCATGGTTACTGGTGTAACCTCCATTCCCTGATGGAGGGAACGAGACGTTGGTCCCTCCTGCCACAACACTGAACTACCCGCTGAAATGGCCGGACCTGATATCGGCTCCTCAGCGTAAAACCTGAATGAGTGGTTGCATACCAGCTCCTTTTATACCCGTATGTCCAGGGGACATATTGAGTTACCAGTCGGTATTGTTCAACATTATTGCAGAAGACAAAGAGCACCCTTGTGTTTCTGAGTTTCCATCAAAGAAACTATGAAATATTGCATTCCTGAAATTCAGTGGCAAAGTCACTAGTTCAAGTTTGTCCTTGTAATCAGCCTGGTCTTATAGAATCACGTTACTATACCTACATTTTTGTAAAATGATTTTCACATGACTTCATGTATGTTTAACAGCAGTTACCTGGTGAAATGAACACTAGAGGCGTTACAACAACAATGAGCTTTATTCCCCTTCACACAAATCACAAGTAAAAAGGCTTATTATCAGTTCATAAACACATACTTTTCGCCCTGTTCCTCACACAACGCTATCTTATGACACCAAAACAATTTTACTATAGCACATGACTTGTAAGGCGAAACATTTTAATGTTTACATTACATAACTAACTACATTTACAAGCTTATCATGCTCTATCAAATTGTGTGGTATCTCAAATGATAGACCATTGCACTTGCAATGCAAAGGACGGGGGTACGTGTCCTGAAGAGCATGCGAGTCGGCAGGTGAGCCAAAAGTGTCAAAGTAGCACCACAAAATTATGTGGTTGCTTCAGCAATTGCAGTTTTCATGTCACATTTGCTTTTATGACACTATTGGTTAGGTTTAAAGGAATAGTTCACCCAAAAATTTTAATTTGCTGATAATTTACTCACCCTCAGGCCATCCAAGATGTACATGACCTTCTTTCTTCATCAGAACAGGATTTTTAGGAAAGTATCCCAGGTGTTTAGTTTCATCCAATGCAAGTGAACGGACACCAATTTATGATGGTCCAAAAAGCATATTTAGGCAGCATCAAAGTAATCCACAAGACTCCAGTCAATTAAGTAATGTCTTCTGAAGTTAATCGATACGTTTGTGTGAAGAACAAATCGCTAATTTAAAAAAATGTTAACGTTAAATCGCCGCTTCCGCCAGATCTCTTTAGCTGTTTGAATTGACCTAACTCTCGCGTGAAGTACGTTCCTCAGTGGTAAACAGAGCAGACCTTCTGAATTCTCGCGTGAACGCGCCAATGTGATGACGTCACACGACAGTGACGTGAGGCATTCAGTGTTTACAGGAAGCGATTTTTAAAGTTAATAAAGTTTTAATTAGTGATTAGTTTTCCACACAAATGTATCGATTCACTTCAGAAGACATTACTTGATCGGCAGGAGTTGTGTGGATTACTTTGATGCTGACTATGTGTGGTTTTTGGATCGTCAAAAATTGGTGTCCATTCATTTGCACTGGATGAAGCTAAAAACCTGGGATACTTTCCTAAAAATCTTAAATCCTGTTCTGATGAAGAAAGGTCATATACATCTTGGATGGCCTGAGGGTGAGTAAATTATCAGCAAATTTTCATATTTGGGTGAACTATTCCTTTATGGTTTAAGGTAGGGTGGTCGGTTCTGTTGATTTAAAAATCGATAGAGATTTAACCCTGAAAACCTCATCTGTTTAGATTAATTTAACTTCCTTTTAGTTTCACCTTGGAACTGCAGCGATATGTGTAAGGAATCATGTAAAATAATTTCGCACAAATTTTGCCAGTCACATATTTTTCATGAGATCAGGCTAATTTTTTCAAAAAATCTAACTTAATACACCTCTTCAATTACTTTCTTTTCTGGCTGGCGTTATCAAGCCTTCTTATTTCTAAAACCCTCCATTGGTATAGAATGACCACTTTTCACAACCCAATCAGTTTCAGATGGATAAGGTCAAGTAGGGAACTGAGCATTGAATATTTTTCTCATTGAATATACTGTTTCAATCAGCCTGGTCTCGTGAACATAAAATGACCGTGCCAGCATTTTATCTAAACGAAATTACATGCCTTATTACACGTTTGGCTGCAGTTTCTCAGTTATGTGTCCAGTGGGGGGCTCCATATTTTTAAGTTGAATATTAGATGAGTTATGAGTAAAAAGTACCTACCTAACCTACAGAAAAATTGAAAGCACATTTTACACTTTCATCTCACGTGTCAGCTTCCTTGTTTGACGGGTTTCGAGTCTAATGTCCAGCTCTCTATGAGGCGAGCTACAGTGCAAGCTAATCACAATGGAATAAGTGTGTAAATGTAGGTGTGTCATACAAGCATTAAAATGTATTGTTTTTCAAAAGATGCGCTCAAGTAAAAGTGTTTCGATACCATAACTTATTACACGGCTCTCTGGAATACTCGATTTTGATTGGTCAATGGCGCCATCCAGCGGTCAGATATTGCTCTGTAACAACCGCACATCCGGGGATTAAGACGTATCAGACCGCTCATCTGGGTTCTGAGAGTTGTCTCTCCTGCTTCTCGGATCACTGTGCGATCTCTACAAGTAAACTAATAAAATAATTTAAACTCAAATCAATGTTTCATATCCATTATTTGTTTATTTGGCAAATAGTTTTGTAATAGGCTGAATAATGAGGAGTCAGACGGTCATTTCCACAAAATAAACATCAACAGAACTCCGAAGCAAACTGGAGGTTGATTTCAGCTGTTCAGCTATTTCTTTCTTCTCACATAATTACACAATTTTAGTGCAAATCTGTGTTTCACGTCCATGTATTTATTTATTTGGTTAGTAGCCATGTAATAAGCGGGATAATGCACTATCAGCTGGTTATTATTGCAAAATAAACCCCCTCAGGGTGATACAAGATCTTGATCACCCTGTTGGGGTTTATTGTGCGATAACAACCGGCTGACTGTACATTGTACCATACAATAGTAATAGTGAGTAATAGTGTGAAAAATAAGTGTTTATAAAGTCATAAACAGCCATTGTTGTCATGATTTGTGTTAAAGTGAATAAAACGCACAGTTGTTGTAGTGCCTCGAGTGTTCATTTTTTACCAGAAAACTGAGACGAATCATAAAATTTGTCCATCTATCTATCTATCTATCTATCTATCTATCTATCTATCTGTCTGTCTGTCTGTCTGTCTGTCTGTTTCTCTATCTATCTATCTATCTATCTATCTATCTATCTATCTATCTATCTATCTATTTGTCTATCTGTCTGTCTGTCTGTCTATCACTGTCTGTCTGTTTCTCTGTCTATCTGTCTGTCTGTCTGTCTGTCTGTCTGTCTATTTATCTATCTATCACATTTTAGCACTCCCATTCTGAAATCCATGTTGAAACTGGGCTGTAAAAACAGATAAGGTTATTGACTAGTTTGTATGTCTTGCAGCCTGTGTGAGTTCGTACATAACACATGAGAATATGTTTGAATGTGTGTGCTTAATAAAAAGATCATTCCCAATGAGCCAACAGGAATCAGGCCTGTCTTTACACAACGAGACAATGAGATTAGAGAGAGCGCACAGCTAATATAGAAAATGTGAGGGGGTGAGTGTCTGTATATCTGAGTCCAAGCAGCAGGGGTGGATGTCTTCAGATGTTCTTTTATGTTCTTGAATATTAGAATGACTCAGAGGTGGGAAACAATGTGTGCTGGCCTAATAGAAAAAAGAGAGACAGGTGCAGATTGTGTCTGTGAAATTGAGAGAGACAGGAGAGCTTTGTTGGTGAATGATGAAGTTGGATTGATCATTTGTGCTGCTGGACTCTCGCTGTAGATATCTGACCAGCTGGCTGCTCTTCTCTCAGCTACACACACACACACACACACACACACACACACACACATTTTCTTCCTCTATGAGCGTCATTGCGAGACTCAGCGGGCTGCTCTTGTAAATAGTGGGAAAAGGGTTTGTTACTAATCCATTGACATGTCTCTGGTCCTGTTTACAGATAAAGCTCAGTTCACACCACAAACGACATCGAGCCACAAAGCGACACAATCCCATTCATTTTCAATGAGAGAAGAGCAACTTCCGGTGTCAGGAGCAACAGTGACAGAGGTCGCCGTGGTGAGCGACAAGACAAAGTTAAGAAAAGTTTAACTTCATGTAAATGGTGAGCGACATTCGGAAGCGACTACAATGAGAGTGAAGAGAGTGGAGCTCACATCATCCATCTCCAGGCAGTGAATGTGATACTGGTGTCGAGTGCAGGCAAGACGGAGACATTTCTGTGAGCGATTTCACTGTTCTATCATTTGTCTGTAGCCACACATGAATAAAGCCTAATAAAAATGATGAGTGGAAAACCGTGTCAACATTCCAAGTAAGTTTGATTCACACACTGACAGAGCGTTCATCTTTTTCATGATAAGATGCATTGAGCACTGCTGCAGGTTATATACAGTATATATACGTGTGTATATATATATATATATATATATATATATATAGATAGATAGATAGATAGATAGATAGATAGATATCCCCTGCAAAATATAAATTTTTAGAAGCAATATAACTGATTCAATGTCAAATTAGAACGATATCTTGGTTTTATCGGCAGTATAATTTCTAATCAGAATTTCCAAAGCTTCTATGGCCAGACGTGCAGTCCAGCAATAACATTAAAGCGACAGCAGTAGGAATGCCCACCAGTGACACAGATCACAAAGTCTGGCGAAACCAAGCGACAATGTTGTTTACGGTGTGAACAGGGCATAAGGTTCACCTTGAACGATCTGATCTCAAGTGGACAGTTGAGAGAGATCAGTGTCTACACCTGGTAGGAGGGCCGTTTCTGAGCATTTGGCAATCCTAAGCAAAATCCTACTTTGAGTTCCCCCCTAAAAAACAAACACCGTCTAGCCAGGTAGATGGCTTACATTAATTTCTTACCAGTAGTCTGGCTGCGTTTCTCCTCTCCTCTTCCCTTTTCTTTATTTTGCTCCCGACTTCATGATGACGAACCCACAACACTAGCTATATTTAATATAATGTTTTCCAAATAAACCTTATTATAATTATATATAATATAATATTATTTATACAACAGTTAGTTCCTGTCCTTGAATCTGATTGGAGGAGAGACGTTCCGTGAGTACTGATGTCTCAGAACAGCAGCACTCTGATGCTTTACTGTTTGTATCACTCTGCTTGTTCTCATGCCATTCTAAACTAAAATGTAAGAGCAGTGCAAATGTGTAAAAGTGAAATGTGGGAATTTTCATTCATACCTGTGACATTAAATATTTTAGCCAGCAGTTGGTGACAAAAGACCATTTTTAGGTGCTATTAGCCATTTGAGTTGACACTCTTTGGTTGAGGCAGCGCTGTCAGTCAGCGAGTGGTTTCTTTGAAGTCACTGGCATTGTCTCTCACTCCATGATCGCTCGGATTACTAATACACTACAGCTGGGAAATAGAGGTAAACAAACAGCTTCAACATTAAGGCATTACTCAATATGCTTACCTACCAAAGGAGATATAAACATTCAACATTGTGAAGGAGAGAATGTACCGGCTACTGTGGAATACTCAGGGAGGACCCTGCTAGGACAGCTAATGTTATACAGAGAAAATAGGACATGTTTGACCAAAATTTCATTATCTTTAGCAAGCTGACTAACACTACAGCTGAGGAAGAGAGTTCAACAGTTTTAGCATTACTGTTCATTGTTGCTTGGGAGTCGTGACAGACGCAGTTATTTGAATCACAAACTCTCTCTCTCTCTCTCTCAACACACACACACACACACACACACACACACATCCTTGTTTCTCCAATAACTTATAAGAAACAGCACAAGCCATCATCACTAGTTCTAAAGTTACAGCAGATCCTGATCCGTGGCATAAGAAAGTAGTTCCACGCACAAGTTTTTTTTTTTACAGTCCTAAGTTTTTCCTCATTTATTTATTTATTTGTTCATTGAACTGTTGTATAAAAGCAATATCACACTCGCAATCTTGCTGTATGTCCCTATATCAGCATGGCTGTGATTACCTGCAGCATGAGACTTCACAGCCGTGCTAATATAGGGACATACAGCACTCTTGCTTGTGTGATATTGCTTTAATAATATAATATATTATTATATTTGTATTTGTTATATATCTGATATGACATGCAATATTACTACTAGTATTTCGGATTAAAATGTACTGTAAATATCCTTCTATAAAAGTAATATTTCTAATTACACACAGGCCTACTTTCTTTTAATACGGTGAGTTGTTTTTTTTTTTGTTTGTTTTTTGTTTTTTTTCCCTATTTGCGAATGCTGAAGAAATTCTTCCCTTTTTGATTTTTCATCTCCACTACCTCAAGGCAATACATTTTTGTTTTGAGAATATAAAGCACAAACCCAGCAACACATTTACAGTAAATACTACAGCCATATTTTTAAGTCAATTATCTCCTGTTTGAATGAATAATTGAGTAGTAGCGTATTTTTAAGAGGTCATTAAATTCCCGCAATTGTCTCTGTGAGTCAATCAATATGTGTCGTTATTTATAGGTCAAAGGTCGGTAAATGTATTAATCTGCTCTTGGATGTTGGTTGGCTTTAGAAGTCCTTTTTTGACCTTTCAAATGGAATAGTAAAATATAACTGTAAAATATTACTTATGCGAACAAAAATAATAACTGACTTTGGTGAGTCACTTGACACCATGCGAAGTTCGGATGTGTGAATGGCAAGTTCTGTGCACATTGCTAGTTTTGATACTTTTTGTATCATAAACCGGTGAGATTCAATACACCCTGATCCAAAATTGTTCTAAGAAGACAATATGTCAAAGAATTCAAAATCGAGCTCTGGAGACATTAAAAGACACTTACGTGCTCAAGCTGACGCCCCTACAGAGGCCTCGAGCCAGGGAGTTGATTTGGCCAGAGAGGTGAAAAAGACTCGGCGACAATTGTTGAACGTATCGGCAATGCTGATGAAGGTCGTTGCTGACTTGGAGGATCTTGCTGCAAGACGTTGATCGATCACATCCAAGGAGACGAAAACCTGAGATGGTTACAAGAGTGGCGGATGTCAAGAAATGGATTGATTAGCTGGAGTCATCGGAGAAGGAATTAGCTGCTAATCTGCTAGCAACCAAGGTGGATCTGGAGCACATCTGGGAAAAGTTGGAGGATATGGAAAATCATAACCGCCAGAATAACGTCCGAACTGTTGGAATTCCTGAAGGAGCAGAGGGTCAGAATATGTTGGAATTCCTGGATGGGCTCTTTCCGAATCTGCTTGACATAACAGGCCATAAGCTGGAAATCGAGCTTGCTCACAGAGTCCCGGCTCGGCGATCCGCTGAGGGAGACAGGCCCCAATCAGTTCTGGCCAAATTTCTGAGATCATCCAATAAAGATCTTGTGTTACATGAGGCAAGGAGTAAGGGAAGGCTTTCTTGGAAGAACCACAGCATTTTCTTGTTCCCAGACTTTGCAAATTTGACAAGAGAGAAACGTGATTGATTCAAGGAATGCAAGAAACTCTTACATCAATGGAAGGTCGCTTTTGCACTGATGTTCCCGGCCAAATTGAGAATAGATAATAAGAATGGTCGTAAAGTATTTACCTCCTTTCGACAGTATGTGTGACCATGCCTTAAGAGGTCAAAATGTAACCTCTGAATCATGCTCGTGACCGATTATGCAAACGGGATTACTTCCTGGTTTCAATGAGGGATATGAACCCCTCCCACACTGATGATGCAACACGCTTCCAGTTGTGCCACAATAGGGTAAACACACTGGAGCCGATACAAAAATCTGATTGGAGATGCCGCTTGATAGTAAGTCCACATAATGTGGCTGATC
This sequence comes from Myxocyprinus asiaticus, assembly GCF_019703515.2. Lineage (NCBI taxonomy): Eukaryota > Metazoa > Chordata > Actinopteri > Cypriniformes > Catostomidae > Myxocyprinus > Myxocyprinus asiaticus. Next base: position 37,541,577 of record NC_059356.1, on the reverse strand, counting down.
CTAGGGTACTGGAACTCTCAGAGACAACATGCCGACTTGCCGTGTGATCATGTTGACAAGTCAGCTCATGCATCTTTCCCTGCTGAAAAAGCTGGTGATGGTCTCAGAATTAAAGTAACAGTGCACTGTTGAGGGACATTATGAATATGAGTTGACACGGAAAAGTAATAATTACAAAGAATAAGCATATATTTGTAGTCTAGTGTGTTTTTATATGAATTAGAGCATGTGGGGAAACAAAAAACAAAACACTATTGTCTTGTGTGAAAATTTAATTATTTTCATTATCAGGGTTGGGGAGTAGCGGAATACACGTAACGGGATTACATATACAGTTACAATTTAAATAATTGGTAATTAGAATACAGTTACATTCAAAAAGTATTTTGATTACTGAAGAGATTACTTTGCATTTTATTGTCATTTGTTTCATTTAATATTTAGTCCTTTCAGATGGAAAACATTTATACATATAAATGATGCAATCCAAAGTGCATTTGAACAGCAGTGAAACACTTTCTTATGATGTGTTACATTCATACGAGCAGACAGAGAAGTAACTTTGGAGCAGAAGAAATAGAAATAAACCTTGTGTAAACTGTCAGCTTTACGCTAAGCTAAAATGCTATTTCTAGCCAATTTACATGCACGTTACCAGGCACGATCATATTTTTTTTTTTATCAAGAAAATTCACGTTGGATCATAATTTCTTTTTTTCTTGTAAGACCTTTGATATTAGGGCAAAAAAATATTTCTTGAGAATTATTTTTGTATTGTTTTCCTGTAAAAATATCGAAAAATCCATAAAACAAGATCAATTTGATTTATTTTGTTTTAGAAACAACATTGCATAAGATATTTAGGTTTTTCAGAGAATGTATTTTTAATGTGTATTTTGTCTTACTGTACTAGCAGAGTTTTTATAGTCAAAACAAGTGAAATAATCTACCAGTGCTGAAGAAGTAATCCAAAGTATTTAGAATACGCTACTGACCTTGAGTATCTAACAGAATACGTTACAAATTACATTTTACAGCATGTATTCTGTAATCTGTAGTGGAATACATTTCAAAAGTAACCCTCCCAAACCTGTTCATTATATAGCTCAAGCAGAAGTGCGTTTTATCATTTAAAACTACAATATACTTTCAAATTATAGTCTTAAACAAACAAAATAAAACTCCCTATTATAAAATTTTATATAGAGAGCAGGTCTATAAACTTAACAGCAACACCCAAATACAGCAGTGGTAAATAAATACACGTGACAGCCCGTATAGTCTTTAATTTTAAAACTTACTGTATTCTTGTATTGACGATAGACAGTATTGTATTGACACAAGACTGAATGTGGAGAAACAAAGTTCTCTATGACCCTCAACTTCCTTTTTATAAGGATAAATTAACAAAGGAACATGTGTTGGATGCAGTTACCTCTGCTGTTGGTGTAGATGGTATGGTAACATATTTTTTGGAAGTGCGTCCTTTTTGTGACAAAAGTATTCAACGCCATTTTGGCTGGTGTTTGAACAAAAATATATGGCTATTCAATGGTTGTACATAATTACTTAGTTCTGACTATATTTTAAAGCCAAGTGATCAAGCCAAACTGAGTGATCGCTATCCTCTGTTGTGAAAAACAACATTCAAAGATTCAAAGTCTCACTGTCCTTCCCCTTACCTGCAAAACCTACTTTCTCCACTGAATGATGTTTGTATGAAACAGAGCTTATAGTGTTGGCTGTCACTACATAAATTAATTTTATAAGACTACATTAGGTTAAACCGCATAGCCTGCATTCCTCAAAACAATGATTGACTGACGAGTTTCTAGAGAAAGCTGTATCTTTTTTGCCATTTTTGACCTAATATTGACCGTAAGACATGCCAGTCTATTGCATACTGTGGCAACTCAAAAACAAACACAAAGACAATGTTAAGCTTCATTTAAGGAACCAAATAGCTTTCAGCAGTGTTTGATATAATGGCAAGTAATTTTCTAGTATCAAATTAGCAAATTAGCATGATTACTCAAAGATAAAGTGTTGGAGTGATGGCTGCTGGAAATGGGGCCTGTCTAGATTTGATCAAAAATGACATTTTTTCAAATAGTGATGGTGCTGGTTTTTTTTTTTTTTACATCAGTAATGTCCTGACTATACTTTGTGATCTGTGGAATGCCACTTTGGTGAATTAAAGTACCAATTTCCTTCCAAAACAGCAAAATCTGTACATTATTCCAAACTTTTGGCTGCCAGTGTAATATATATATATATATATATACATACATATATATATATATATATATATATATACACATACACACACACACTGTATATATAACTATTTTGTTCAAGGTAAATTAATGAAATTTTTTGGAGTAATTTACTGTAACACGGAGACACAGCAGAAGGGAAGGAGAACACAGGGAAGTGGGTTTTCCAGGCTCAGGTAAGACTTTTAATCGGCCACTTCAGTGCTTCACAAACTCATCAGCTTCACAGGTACGTAGTTACTTAAATACATCAGCTTCACAGGCATGTAGTTACTTAAACATATCAGCTTCACAAACACAATAGATTAAACACAACAGCTTCAGGAGCACCATGGCCTTCCTTGTGCCAGACTCTCTCTCTCCTCTGCTGGTGGTGTGGCTGCTTATATGCTGCTCTCCCCATGCTCACTGGAATTAGAAACAGGTGTTAAACATAATCTAGCTCAGGTGCAAGCACCCTTACCGCTTTCTCTCTCTCCAGATGGATGCTTGACGCCCCCACTGCCACGTTTACATTTTAAATAGTTTAGATATCTTTTACATTCAGATACAGAAATATGGGAATTTTCCATATTTGGTGGTAAAATACGAAATGTCTCAACAACTCCATACCCCACAAACACATGCATAAGTACATATAAGTACAATGGACAAGGATACATTAAAAAAAAAAAAAAAAAAATATGTATTCTATGTTCCCATATAACATTATATTTCTTTTTTACTCTATAATCAATCAATGTATTACAAAATAATACCAGTGTTAAATGCATTGAATACCATAGGAAATACATACAGATTTTACAGGACCCACATATGCATTCTAAGTATTGTCATGGACATTCTCTTATAATAATAATAATAATAATAATTCCCGACGGGAAGACCCCCAGAGATGCGCAGTCGGATCGGTGCTTTCCTTCCTGCAGGAGAGGTTGGAAGGGCGGCTGTCCCCCTCCACCTTGAAGACACAGTGGATGGTAAGTCCTTAGGGAAGCACGACCTGATCATCAGGTTCCTGAGAGGCACCAGGAGGCTGAATCCCTTCAGACCGCGCCTCGTTCCCTCATGGGACCTCTCTGTAGTTCTTCAGGGTCTACAGAGAGCCCCCTTTGAGCCTTTGCAGTCAGCTGAGCTTAAGGCACTCTCCTTGAAGTCTGCCCTCCTGACTGCGCTCACTTCCATTAAGAGGGTAGGAGACCTGCAAGTGTTCTCTGTCAGGGAAACGTGCCTGGAGTTTGGTCCGGGCTACTCTCATGTGATCCTGAGACCACGACCGGGCTATGTGCCCAAGGTTCCCACGACCCCTTTTAGGGACCAGGTGGTGAACCTGTAAGCGCTGCCCCAGGAGGAGGCAGACCCAGCCCTGATGTTGCTGTGTCCGGTGCGCGCTTTACGCATCTATTTGGATCACACGCAGAGCTTTAGAGTCTCTGAGCAGCTCTTTGTCTGCTTTGGTAGACAGTGGAAAGGAAGCACTGTCTCCAAGCAGAGGATCACCCACTGGCTCATTGACGCCATAACTATGGCATATCACACCCAGGACATGCTGCCCCCGGTAGGGCTACGAGCCCATTCTACCAAGGGTGTAGCGGCCTCATGGGCCTTGACCAAGGGCGCCTCTCTAACAGACATTTGCAGAGCAGCGGGCTGGGCAACACCTAACACCTTTGTGAGGTTCTACAACCTCCGGGTGGAACCGGTTTCGTCCCGTGTAGTAGCATGCACAAGAAAGTAAATCCGGGACAGCCGGCCGGGTGTATCACTTGCGCATAGCGCCTTTCACCTCCCCTGAGCTGAAGACGTGCGCCGTTAACTACCAGTAGTGTTCACAAACTGTGTTCCTTGGTTGATTTCCTCCGAGTCCTGTGGCAGACGAGTTTGCGGAGAGACTCAGTGCCGGCCCAGTACACGTGCTAACTAAAGCCCTGTAGTGGGGTAGGTGCTCCACATGTGGCGGTTCCCCGTAGGTAACCCTATTCGACGTATATCTTCTGCTAATTAGTTTCCCTGTTGGCAAACTGCGTCTTCCTTGGGCAGAGGCCCCTCTGCCCCAGTCACCATGCTTGTAGTAACTCCTCCCCCGTAGGGTAGGACATACCATGGGACTTCTCCACATGGCATGCTTCCGACATAGCTCGGCAAGACCATGTGACGTATTTGCACTTAAACCCCCCCCCCCCTCAGGGTGGGGTGTGGTCTTCGCAGTGTCCTCCCCTTGGAAGGGACACCCCCCCCAACTAGACTTGGTCGGCCCAGCCGGTTAATCCCCCTTTTTTTGGGGGGAGTGGAAAAAAAAGGGGATAAGAGGCCCCATAGTCGACTTGTCCCCAGAGGGCCGTTCGACACTCATAACAGTGTTGGGGGAGGTTACGTGTCAGCCTGGTGCACTGACTACAAGGCACACAGTGGTCTGCCTGTCACACACCGCCAGTTCATGTAACACAGTTCAGCCAGTTGCGGCGTTTTGTGTAGGGACCCCTAGTGTCACTACATCGACACAACGTCTTGTTCACTCCATCAGGGAACGGAGGTTATGCAAATAACCAGGATGTTTTGAGTATAAAAAACCCTGCCAGTACAGTAAGACAAAATACACATGTTAAAAATACATTCTCTGAAAAACTGAAATTATCTTATGCAGTGTTGTTTCTAAAAAAAGATAAATCAAATTGATCTAGTTTTAAGGATTTTTTGATATTTGTACAGGAAAATAATAATAAAAAAAATAAAAAAATCAAGAATACGATTTTTGCCCTAATATCAAAGATCTTACTAGAAAAAAGTCATTATGATCCAACGTGAATTTTCTTGATAAGAAAATATGATCATGCCTGGTAATGTGCATGTAAAATGGCTAGAAATAGCATTTTAGCTTAGTGTAAAGCTGACAATTTACACAAGGTTTATTTCTATTTCTTCTGCTCCAAACTTACTTCAAACTTACTTCTCTGTCTGCTCATATGAATGTAACACATCATAAGAAAGTGTTTCACCGCTGTTCAAATGCACTTTGGACCACATCATTTATATGTAAATATGTTTTCCATCTGAAAGGACTAAATATTAAATTAAACAAATGACAATAAAATGCAAAGTATTCAGTAATCAAAATACTTTTGAATGCAACTGTATTCTAATTACTAATGATTTAAACTGTAACTGTAGTGGAATACTTATATTTTGCATTTTAAATACATAATCCCATTACATGTATTCTGTTACTCCCCAACCCCATATTGTCCTAAAAATCATGTTCAATCATCTGCCCATTAGGGGGCGATATGCAAGAAGGATGCGAATTACCAAAAACAGAAGAAGGAGAATAAGAAAGTAAAGTGGAAATTGACTGAGCAAGGAGGAGAATTAATAGTAAAAAAAGGACTTAAATATTGATCTGTTTCTCACCCACACCTATCATATCGCTTCAGAATATATGGATTTAACTACCAGAGTCGTATGGAGTACTTTTATTTTGTCCTTAAGTGGATTTTGGAGCTTCACAATTTTGGTACTCACTTACATTGTATGGACCTACAGAGATGAGATAATCTTCTAAAAATCTTTGATTGTGTTCGGCAGAAGAAAGAAAGTCATACACATCTGGGATGGCATAAGGGTGAGTAAATGATGAGCGAATTTTCGTTTTTTAAGACAAAGGCATCTTATTTTCTAAGAGGGGGCTGAGCCCCACTAAGGCTGAAAACACTCAGAAATCAATATTCCGGAAATGCACGTTGTTTCTTTAATTTAATATCTGTGCAAATTATTGGCTTCTTAAACCGTGCTGGTTATGATTTTTCCTCAAGACTGGACCTCTTGGAATTTTAATTGAATACTCCTGCTTTAGAAAGCAGTGGGCTGCTGGATCATGAGCTGAGGGAGTATATGTTCTCATAAGCCCATCCACATACACCCAAGCTTTCACAAACACGGTGCCCACATGTGTTTCCCAAACTAAATTAACGCATGCTTAAGATTGCAGCCATCTATCATAGCGCCCTTGCACTGTATGAAGATTTTAAAAAAATCCCAATCAAACACAATTAACCTCAAATTAGTGCAGTGTTGGGAGCAGTGTTAACGAGCACAAGCTGCTAATTGGCTGTGATTGCAGAAGGCTGGAATGATTGCTGTCCCATTAAAAACTCATAAAGTTCTATGAGCAGTGTTGTCCCATTGGTATATCTGACCTTAGTAGCACTGCACAGATCATCATGAGAGTGACGGTGAGAGTGAGACATAGAACAGAAAATGAAAAGAACAACTGTGACAAAAAAAAAAAAAAACAAGAAGAAGAGCTGGAGAGAAAACCCAAGGACTGACAAGAGTGTCCATGAGAGAGCAATCGCTCCATGTCTGTATTGCTCAGAAGGGAGACATTCTATTGGCTAAATCTAAGAGGATTAGCTCTGTAAACAACAGCATTAAATACATCTGCTCAAGGTGAGACTATTTCTCTTTTCCAAAACCTATTTTGAAGCATCATAGGCATGCTCCTGATGTGAAGGCTGTTCTAAAGAGGCCTTATTATGCTTCTTGGGATTTTAGCTTTCCTTTAGTGTGTAATATAGCTGTTTGTTACAAAGCACAAAGTCCATGTAAAAAGGAGTTCCCTATCTGTCACTCACTCGACGTTGTGTCGATGTAGTGACACTAGGGGTCACTCTTGGGAGCCCCAAACACCTCTGATTTTGAAAAAAGGCCAATGGGAATTGACGAGTGTAATTTGCATGCCACTACCCCGGACATATGGATATAAAAGGAGCTGGCTTGCAACCACTCATTCAGATTTTCTCTTCGGAGCCGACCGGTTGTGTTCAGCGAGCTGAATTACTCTGCCGATCCATTCACCTTGAAAAGCTGTTGGATTTACGGCGCATTACAGCGGCTTCTCCCCTTCTTGCACTGGTGAAGTGCAGAGAACGCCCCTGGGCGCTTCAGCAGCTAAAAGAGTATATTCTTCCTACTGAAAGAGTATATTTTCCCTTCTAAAAGAGTGGCATTAATGGAGAGCGTCTTTTTAAAGATGCTTCTCCATTTGTGTGTATTTCCTGGTTGCGGTCGTTACCTCTCCGTTTCCGATGGCCACAATTGCGGTCTTACATGCTTGGGCTCTTCCCGCGCGGAGACAGCGTTCGTGGACGGGTCATGTTCTAACTGCGAGAGTGTGACCATGGCAATGTTGCGGTCGCGGTTTTTCCTTCGTTAGAGGGAAAGACAACTCCAGCGGCTCCCTGCCTCGGTCCTTCTACCTACAGGTTTGAGGCCGTGTCGGTTAGCACTGGGGGCAATTTGGGGACCCCAATGGGAGCCACTCCGCTGGGCAACTCCCCACAGACCTCCCATTCCCCAGTATGCTCGTTTGCCCCACTGGTATGAGACTGCCGGCTCGTCTCAGGGCGAGTTCGTAATCTCGTTTCGGTGCTCGCGAAGTGGATGAGCTCTCGATTGCAGCATCAGAGAGCGGGCTGTCCAGTCTGACGCTGAGGAATCGACTGGGCTCCCACATTCAGGCTTGCCCGGGCGGCTGCATGTGTCAGGCTGGAGTGGAGCCCTCCACCCCCCCTGAACCTTCGCAGCCTGACGATTGGTTCCTGGGCCCAGAGCTTCACCTCGGTGAAGGGCGAGAACACCGCTACCTTGTGTGTGGAGATCGCTACCCTTCTACGGAAGGGTGCGATAGTGCCTGTCCCTCCGGCTGAGATGAAGAAGGGGTTTTACAGCCCCTACTTCATCGTACCGAAGAAAGGCGGTGGGTTGCGGCCAATCTTGGACCTGCGAGTACTGAACCGGGCTTTGCACAGACTCCCGTTCAAGATGCTGACGCAAAAATGCATTCTAGCAAGCGTCCGGCATCAAGATTGGTTCACGGCGGTAGACCTGAAGGACGTGTACTTCCACGTCTCGGTTTTACCTCGACACAGACCCTTCCTTCGGTTTGCTTTTGAGGGCTGGGCATACCAGTACAAGGTCCTCCCCTTCGGCATGTCCTTGTCCCCTCGCATCTTCATGAAGGTCGCAGAGGCAGCCTTGCCCCGCTAAGGGAAGTGGGCATCCGCATCCTCAACAATCTCGACGGCTGGCTAATCCTAGCTCACTCTCGGGATGTGTTGTGTGCGCACAGGGACCTGGTGTTCATGCACCTCAGCCGGCTGGGGCTTCGGGTCAACTGGGAAAAGAGCAAGCTCTCCCCGGTTCAGAGCATCTCTTTTCTCGGCTTGGAGTTGGACTCAGTTTCGATGTCGGTGCACCTCACGAACGAACGCGCACAGTCGGTGCTGAACTGTCTGAAGGCATTCAGATGAAGGACAGCGGTTCCACTGAAACTTTTTCAGAGGCTCCTGGGGCATATGGCATCCTCAGCAGTGGCCACACTGCTCGGGTTGATGCATATGAGACTGCTTCAGCACTGGCTTCAGACTCGAGTCCCGAGATGGGCATGGCACCGTGGGACACATCATGTGGTCGTTATGCCGATCTGTCGCTGCCTCATCCCTTGGACCGACCTAGCATTTCTACGGCAGGGGTTCCCCTAGAGCAGGTCTCCAGGCACGTCGTGGTTACGACGGATGCCTCCAAGATGGGCTGGGGTGCTGTATGCAACAGGCACGCAGCCGCCGGCTCTTGGACTGGCCCACGGCTGCGTTGGCACATCAACTGCCTTGAGTTGTTGGCAGTACTGCCCGACATAGACACTTATGGCCCCCAGCCTGTAAACAAAATTCCACTCTTTTTGGGGAGAAAAAAGAGGAAATGAGGCCACAGCTGGGCTAGCCTGTCCCTATTTGTTGGGCAAGTCGACTTGTTCCCAAAGGACCGTTCAGCATTGGGGGAGGTTATATGACGGCCTGGTGCGCTGGCTACGAGGCACACAGCAGTCTGCCCATCTCGCACCTCCAGTTCATGTAACACAGTTCAGCTTACCACTGTTTTCTTCACTGCGAAAGCTAAATCTCTTTGTATGGACTTCCAAAGGCAGACGAATTTAAGAATCAGTGGTTACATTTTATTTTGAACACTATTCCTCAGCAGTACAACCACAACCAATGCCGGATTTTCAAGATGGTTACTCCTGAAAGATGGTGCAGTTCCCACTTTGTTGGGACAATCTGGCGCTTCAGGATCACAACTTGTAAGTATGCTTGATTATTTGTGGATTTATCTGCTACTGAGAGTTCAAATACTGAGTTTGGTGTTGTAGCTATGGTGTACACCCAGTGCACAGCTGTAGGCCTCTGCTAACCTGCTAGTAACTATGATTTTATGATACTCACTTATGATTTTCCATGACTGTGATGATACTATTTTAGAAGGCAGCTGCCTGTGTAGGAGGTGAGTCAGCTCAAAATGTTTGGAAGCGAGCTTATGGTGCATTAGTCTGAAAGACTGTCATTGAATCTCAGAGGAGAGAGATTGGGCTTGGGTGAATCATTGGTGAAGTGTACAAGGGGTCCCGAAGGGTCCCAATTGCCTCAGGCTCAGGAAAGTGTGTATGACGTATACATGCAAATTAAAAAAGAAGGTGGACGTGGTCAAAGGAAGTGTGTGTGTGTATACTGTATACAGTGATGGGCAGTAGTTTCGCTACAAATAGCGAAGCTATTAGCTTAACTACATTTCTAAGTAGCGAGGTGGTAGCTTCACTGGTTTTTAAATAAAGTAGCTTTTCAGAAGCGAAGCTATATTTTTGACTAGGTAGCAGCATAGCGTTGAGAAAAGCTACACCGCTACATCATGCCTTACCCAGTGTTTACTATCGCCGGTCTGAATCGGTTCACAATTCAATCTGAATGCCTCAGAAAGCTCTCACTTGCCAATAAGCTCACAGACTATATTATAACACAGAAAATAAAGATAACGTTGGTTGCAGTGGATCTACAATCAATGGAAATGAAACCTGCAAATGCGTCCTATTGTTTGCCAGTGATGAAGAAGGTCTTTATAATGTTCAACACGTTTGCAGCTTCTGCAGGTAAATATATTTTCCAACCAAAAGAGTGCCCTGACAGAGGGAACGAGATGTTGTGTCGATGTAATGACACAAGGGGTTCGATCTTGAGAGCTCCAATCACCTTTGCTTAAAATAGAAAAGGCCAATGAGAATTGGCGAGTGGAATTTGCATGCCACTCTCTGCCCTGGACATATGGGTATAAAAGGAGATGCCGTCCACCACTCATTCAGATTTATGCTGAGGAGCCGATAGAGAGTCCCGGCCATGTCAGTGGCCAGTTCAGCGCCACGGCAGGAGGGATGCAACGGCTGGACATAGCAATGACAAGGCCGGGTCTTCCTCCTCTGAAGGGAGCACTTGCAGGTTCACCACTTCGTCCTGAAAGGTAGTGGTGGGAGCTTTGGGCACGTAACCGGGCTGGGGTCTCAGGATCACGTGAGAGTGTGCCGGCCCGAACTCCAGGCATTCGCTGGTGACAGAGAGCACCTGTAGGTCCCCCACCCTCTTGATGGAAGTGAGCGCCACCAGGAGGGTGGTCTTCAGTGACAAAGTGCTGAGCTCGGCCTGCTCCAAGCATTCAGAGGGGGCTCTCTGTAGGGCAGTTAGGACCACAGAGAGATCCCAAGAGGGAATCAGGCACGGTCTAGGAGGATTCAACCTCCTTGAGCCTTTGAAGAACTTGGTGATCAGGTCATGCTGTCATGATGGTCTCCCATCCAGTGTATCGTGATACACTGCTATAGCAGCCACGTACACCTTCAGGGTAGAGGGAGACAGCTGTCTCCCCAGCGCTTCCTGTAGGTAAGACAGCAGAGACCCAACCGCGCACCTCTGTGGGTCTTCCCATGGGAAGAACACCAGTTCGCGAAGAGACCCCACTTCAAGGCATACTGCCACCTCGAGGAGGTGGCTCTGGCCTGAGCGATCGTATTTACCACCACTGACGGAAGATCTGCCTCCCGAATCTCTCCCAAATCAGCTGGACTATGTGGGGGTGGAGTCTCCACTCCCCGCAGAGTGTAACCTGCCGTGAGAGCGCGTCCGCTGCACGGTTGAGGACGCCCGGAAGGTGAGTGGCTCGCAGAGACTTCAACGTCTGCTGACTCCAAAGGAGGAGGCGGCGGACGAGTTGCGACATACGACGTGAGCATATGCCACCTTGGTGGTTTATGTATGCCACAGTCACTGTGTTGTCAGTCTGGACCAACACATGCTTGCCCTGAATCAATGGCAGAAGCCTCCACAGGGCCAGCAATACTGCCAGCAACTCTAAGCAGTTGATGTGCCATTGGAGTCGGGGCCCCGTCCAGAGCCCCAATACTGCTTTCACGTTGCACACGGTGCCCCAGCCCGAGTTTGAGGCATCTATCGTGACCATGACGTGCCTTGAGACCTGCTCTAAGGGAATGCCCGCCCGTAGAAATCCCAGGTCCGACCAAGGGCTGAAATTCTGATGGCACTGTGATGTGATAGTAACACGCTGGGTGCCGTGGCGCAATGCCCACCTCGGGACTCAAGCCTGTAGCCAGTGCTGAAGCGGTCTCATATGCATCAACCCGAGGGGGAGAACCGCCGCCGAGGATGCCATATGCCCCTGGAGCCTCTGAAATTGTTTCACTGGTGCCGCTTCCTTCTGCCTGAAGCTTTTCAGGTAGGTCAGCACTGACTGTGCACGTTCGGTTGTAAGACATGCCATGAGAGTGACCGAGTCCAACTCCATACCGAGAAAAGAGATGCTCTGCGCAGGGAAGAGCTTGCTCTTCTCCCAGTTGACCTGAAGCCCGAGTCGGTCAAGGTGCTGAAGCACACGGTCCCTGTGTGCACACAATAAATCCCGCGAGTGAGCTATGATTAGCCAGTCGTCATGATAATTGAGAATGCATATGCCCTTCTCCCTTAACGGGGTAAATAGCAACGAGGGGTGAGACTCAGCTACGGGGATGGGTTCTATTCTATCCACCCAGAGGACGGAGGTACCCGCAGTGGAGAGGATGCCACTGAACCTGGGCGAGCGTCTGGCGAACTGGATTGTGTAGCTGAGGCGAATAATCCTGATGAGCCACTGCTAACTGCCTTCCTGCGGGAGGATCTTCTTCTCACAGACCAGCGTACAGGCTCCGATGGTGCGGGAGCCGGGGCCGGCGCCGCAGGAGGATGGCCCTGGCAAGAGGCAGACAGGGCACAGGACTTCAGAGGCCTGAAGGCGGCCGAGTCGCACCATGGCAAAATGTGTTTGATCGCCTCTGTCTGCTTCCTCACCATCGAGAACAGATGGGCGAAGTCCTCGACAGTGTCGCCAAAAAGCCCCCCTTGGGAGATGGGCGAATCGAGAAAGTGAACCTTCTCTGCATCATGCATCTCCACAAGGTTGAGCCACAGGTGCCGCTCTTGGACCACCAGAGTGGACATCGTCCGGCCCAGGGTGCGCGCCGTGACCTTCATCGCCCGTAGGGCGTGGTCGGTTAGCATAAGCCCTGGGCCGGTTCTACCCTCATGCAGATATTTCAACACCATGGCCTGGTGGACCTGCAGGATGGCCATGGCATGCAGGGTGGAGGCGGCCTGACCCACGGCCTTCTAAGCCTTCGTCATCAATGAGGAAGAGAACTTACAGGCCTTGGAAGGGAGCCTTAGTCGGTCCCTCCAGGTGGCTGCACCCTGCGGGCATAAATGCACCGTTACGATGCGATCTACCTGGGGAAGCTCAACGTAACCCTTAGCCGCTCTGCCATCGAGGGTATTTAGGATGGATGAGCCCGCAAAGTGTGTATGGGTAGAATAAGGTGCCTTCCACGACAATCGTTAGCTCCTCGTGCACTTCCGGGAAGAAAGGCAATGGGGCAGGGCGCGGCCGTGAGTCGCGCTCCGATCCCAGAAACCAATCATCCAGCTGTGAACGCTCAGGGCAGGGTGGAGGGTTCCATTTTAGCCTGATGTTCACAGCCGCCCAGGCGAGCACTGATGCCATCTCAGCATCCACCTCATCCTGAGCTCTACCGCCCGTGAGTGGTAGCTCAGAAGATTCGTCCACTTCCGACAGCAGAAGCCCACCCTCCAATGCTGCAACCGATAACTTATACTCGTCACGAGCCACGAATGAGACATTAAATCTGCCCTGAGGTAGACCGCCTGCATCGCTCGACAGCTCTCCCGGGTAGAATGAGCGTGCTGGGGGATGGGAGGTCTGCAGGGGCTGAGCCAGCGGAAATGTTCCCATGTCCATACCCAGATCACCCACGGCCCTCGCCGACCCGGCCGCCTGAGTTTCAGCCCAGGACGGACCTGGTTGGGAAGCAGCCGCGGTGGCTCCTTGCTTCACGAAGAAGGAAGTGAGCCGCGACCGCTACGTTCTCATGGGCATGTTCTCACAATGAGAACATGACCCCTCCACGAAAGCTGCCTCGGTGTGCTGGCGCCCCAAGCGCTCGAGACAGATTTCATGGCTATCCGGAGGGGAGAGATAACGGCCACATCCAGTAGCACTAAGGCGAAAGGCCATCTTTAAAAGATGCCAATCGTTTGTGTGAGCTCTTTTACTAGAAAATATACTATTTAATATATACTCTTTTAGCACCTGTAGACTCGGCTGCTGAAGTGCCCAGGGGAAGCACAACACTCGACTGTGAGAGGGTGACCACTGATATGCGCCGTAAATCCAGCAGCATAAGCGTAGGTAATGGGACAAAAACAAAACATGCATTCGGCTCCGAAGGAAAAATCTGAATGAGTGGTGCTCGCCATCTCCTTTTATACCCGTATGTCTGGAGTGGAGAGTGGCATGCAAATTCCACTCGCCAGTTCTCATTGGCCTTTTCTATTTTAAGCAAAGGTGATTGGGGCTCTCAAGATCGAACCCCTAGTGTCACTATATCGACACAACATCGAGTGAGTGACAGTCAGGGAACATGAATTAGCCTACACAAAAACACATAAAAAAGTACCATGGCATTACCATGTTTTTTGGACATGTATCATTACCTGGACGCAATATGTTAATACAATGGTAGGCTATATGAGTATGGTAATCATATAGCGAAGTACCATGGTATTTTTTTAATTACCTTGAAGCACTATGTAAATACAATAGTATATGAATATGGTAATTATATATCAATTTACCATGGTAGTAACATGGTATTCTTTGAAGTACTTTGAAGCACCATGCAAATACAGAATGGTACATAATGATGGTAATTGTATATCAAAGTACCATGGTATTACCATCTGATACCATCAGAAATCACACTGTTATTGTCCAGATGTTCTCTCTCTCTCTCTCTCTCTCTCTCTCTCTCACACACACACACACACACACACATGAAATTTGGCTTCTGATGATATATCCTGTAATTCTGTGTCTAGCTGCTGCATTTCTGTATTGTATAGATTAACATATAGATGAATAGTATACTGTATGTACGCAGAGTTTTTATACAGGAATGTGCAAATTAAATCATGTTTAAATGGGTATGGGTTTGTAGAGGTAGTAGTCTAAATCAGAAAAATAAAATGTAAAAATAGTGATTTTTCATATTGAACATGTTTGTAGAAGTAGTAGTATAAATATGAAAAATAAAATGTAAATATAGTGACTTTAAATGATGAACACATGGGTTTGTATAAGTAACATGTCTAAATATGAATTTACATGTTTTTTGTTTTGTTTTTTGTTTTATGTGCACATACGTAAGTATTGCACCATACTCTATACTTGTATAATGTATTGCACTAAACTGTAATATACTGTTCCAAGGCTTTGATAAACATCATGCGACTAAGTCTTTTAGATGCTTTGTCTATGACAGTATGCTCTGTGCATCTGCGGTTGAAAAAATATGAAGTAGCTTAAATGTAGCAAGCTACTTTTGGCATGTAGCTTGTAGTGTAACTTGCTACTTTCCCTGAAGTGTAACTTTTAGTTTAGCTTAACTAATTTTTCTGTTGAGTAGTTTGTAGCTTAGCTTGCTACATTATTTTCTAGTAGCTTGCCCAACACTGACTGTATATAGATATTATGTTCTTGGGCTGTGTGGCAGATGCAGTAGTGGCCGCTCTAAGGCTGTTTACAGAAGGTCACAGATGAGAACAAGGCAATTTGAAGCTGGAAATGAGTGATGTCTTCTCTCATTTAGATAGCAGAGCAAACTAGAGCAACAAACACACCAGCCCTTCTTACACCTGTTGCACACCACGCGCGGAAGCGGAGCAGCAGCAGCTCTGAAGCAGCATGGTGGGACAACTTTAGCAGCATACCGGCTTTCATACCAGCAGCCTTTCTACTGCATAAATTGCATTTACACATCAGAGTCTCTAGTTTGAGAAATAGACGCCTCACATGTCCTCAGCTGACAGATTCATTGAATTCTACCTGCTCGGCACCACTTTCATGTACAACAGTAAAGAGTAGACTCAGGAGTGCAGGCCTTATGGGAAGAATTGCAAACAAAAAGCCACTTTTGAAACAGAAAAACAAAAATAAAAGGTTAGAGTGGGTAAAGAAACAGACATTGGACAACAGATAAATGGAAATAAGTGTTATGGATCTTAACCCCATTGAACTTTTGTGGGATCAGCTAGACTGTAACAAACTGACAGCTAGAATGCCAAGGATCTGCAAAGCTGTCATTGCTGCACGTGGAGGATTTTTTGATGAGAACTCTTTGAAATAGTTTAAGAAGTTCTGAAATATTTTTTTCAAATTGTAATAGTAAATTTTTACCTTATTAATATCCTAATTATACATTGTGATCAGTTGAATACCACTTTGGTGAATAAAAGTACCAATTTCTTTCCAGAAGAGCAAAATCTTTTTTTTTTTTTTTTTACTTTTATTCACCAAAGTGGCTTTGAACTGATCACAGTGTGCCAGTCATATGCAATATAGTCAGGGCATTAATAATATGAAAAATTACTGTTACAATTTGAAATAATAATAATTAAAAAATAAAATAAAATAAAAAAAATTCAGAGCTTTTTAAACTACTTCAAAGAGTTCTCATCAAAAAATCCTCCACATGCAGCAATGACAGCTTGTCCAGATACTCAGGTGACATTTCACCCCACACTTCCTGTAGGACTTGCCATTGATGTGGCTGTCTTGTACAGTCTAGCTGATCCCACAAAAGCTCAACGGGGTTAAGATCCATAACACTCTTTTCCAATTATCTGTTGTCCAATGTCTGTGTTTCTTTGCCCACTCTAACCTTTTCTTTTAGTTTTTCTGTTTCAAAAGTGGCTTTTTCTTTAAAGTTCTTCCCATAAGGCCTGCACCCCTGAGTCTTCTCTTTACTGTTGGAAATTAAACTGGTGTTGAGCAGGTAGAATCCAATGAAGCTGTCAGCTTAGGACATGTGAGGCATCTACTTGTCAAACTAGAGACTCTGATGTACTTATCCTCTTGTTTAGTTGTACATCTGGGCCTTCCACATCTCTTTCTGTCCTTGTTAGAGCCAGGTTTCCTTTGACTTTGAAGACTGTAGTGTAAACCTTTGTATGAAATATTCAGTTTTTTGACAATTTCAAGCATTGTATAGCCTTCATTTCTCAAAACAATGATTGATTGATGAGTTTCTAGAGAAAGCTGATTTTTTTTTTTTTTTTTGCCATTTTTGACCTAATATTGACCTTAAGACATGCCAGTCTATTGCATACTGTGGCAACCCAAAAACAAACACAAAGACAATGTTAAGCTTCATTTAACGAACCAAATAGCTTTCAGCTGTGTTTCATATAATAGCAAGTGATTTTCTAGCACCAAATTAGCAATTTAGCATGAATATTCAAGGATAAGTTGTTGGAGTGATGGCTGCAGGAAATGGGGCCTGTCTAGATTTGATCAAAAATGACTTTTTCAAATAGCGGTGGTGCTGTTTTTTACTTTGTGATCAGTTGAATGCCACTTTGATGAATTAAAGTATCAATTTCCTTCCGAAACAGCAAAATCTGTACATTATTCCAAACTTTTGGCCATCATAATATATATATTACACATACACTCACCGGCCACTTTATTAGGTACACTTGTACATCTACTTATTCATGTGATTATTTAATAATAATCAAATGACTGGGGATGTGAGTGGCTCACAGCGACTTGAGGTGCTACTGACTCCAGAGGAGGAGACGGCGGGCGAGTTGTGACATACAACGAGAGCGCAGACCGCCTTGGCGGTTGACATACGCTACCGTTGTCATGTTGTCTGTCCGAACTAACACGTGCTTGCCCTGGATCAACGGCCGGAACCTCCGCAGGGTGAGCAGAATTGCCAGCAACTTGAGGCAGTTGATGTGCCAATGCAGCTGCGGGCCTGTCATTAAGCCGGCAGCTGCGTGCCCATTGCAAACAGCGCCCCAGCCCGTTTTATAGGTGACTGTTGTGACCACGACGTGCCTGGAGACCTGCTCTAGGGGAACGCCTGTCCATAGAAACATGAGGTCGGTCCAAGGGCTGAAGAGGCGATGACAGACCGGCGTGATGACCACGTGATGTGTCCCGTGGCGCCATGCCCATCTCGGGACTCGAGTCTGAAGCCAGTGCTGAAGTGGTCTCATATGCATCAACCCGAGTGGGGTGGCCACCGTTGAGAATGCCATATGCCCCAGGAGCCTCTGAAAGAATTTCAGTGGAACCGCTGTTTTCTGTTTGAACGCCTTCAAACAGGTCAGCACCAACTATGCACACTTGTTCATGAGGCGCGCTGTCAATGAGACTGAGTCCAACTCTAAACCGAGAAAAGAGATGCTCTGAACCGGGAGGAGCTTGCGCTTTCCCCAGTTGACCTGAAGCCCTAATCGGCTGAGGTGCGAAAGCACCAAGTCCCTGTGTGCACACAACATGTCCTGAGAGTGAGCTAGAATTAGCCAATCGTCGAGATAGTTGAGAATGCGAATGCCCACCTCCCTTAACGGGGCAAGAGCTGCCTCTGCGACCTTCGTGAAGACGCGAGGGGACAAGGACAGACCGAAAGGGAGGACCTTGTACTGATACGCCGACCCTCGAATGCAAACCGGAGGAAGGGTATGTGTCGAGGTAGAATCGAGACGTGAAAGTACGCGTCCTTCAGGTCTACTGCCACGAACCAATCTTGATGCCGGACACTCGCCAGAATGCGTTTTTGCATCAGCATCTTGAACGGGAGACTGTGTAATGCCCGGTTCAGTACTCGCAGGTCCAAGATTGGCCGCAACCCACCGCCTTTTTTCGGTACGATGAAGTATCATCTCGGCTAGAGGAACAGGTTCTATCGCACCCTTCCGTAGGAGGGTGGCGATCTCCGCGTGCAAGGTAGCAGCGTTTTCGTCCTTCACCAGGGTGAAGTGGATACCGCTGAACCTGGGCGGATGCCTGGTGAACTGAATCACGTAGCCGAGTCAGACGGTCCGGATCAGCCATCGCGACGGATTGGAAAGCGCAAGCCATGCATCCAAGTTCCGCGCGAGGGGGACCAAAGGGACAACGCGTCCGCGCCAGGTGGTGTCGCTCTGCGGGCAAATGTGCACCGCGAGCGCCTTATCCACCAAGGGAATCGCCGTATAGCCCCTGGCTGCCCCGCCATCGAGGGTAGTGAGGGCGGGGGTACTGAGAAATCGGGACCGGGCAGTAAAAGGTGCCTCCCATGATTTTGTCCGCTCCTCGTGCACTTCTGGGAAGAAAGGCAGTGGAGCAGGGTGTGGCTGCTTTGAGCGGCGCCGCGAGCCCAGGAACCAATCATTGAGCCGCGAGGGTTCGGGGGAGAGTGGTGGGTTCTACTCTAGCCCGAAAGCAAGCTGCGACTGCAACGTTGCCATGGTCATGTTCTCGCAGTGAGAACATGAACCATCCACAAACGCTCTCTCCGTGTGGGTCGCGTCCAGACATGAAAGACAGCGATCATGACCGTCTGAAGTTGAGAGGTAACGACCGCAACCAGGAATAACACACAAACGGAAAGGCATCTTTAAAAGACATTCTGTGTGTGCCACTCTTTTAGAGAAATAAACTCTTTTAGGAAAATATACTCTCTATTTTTTCTACCGAAGCACCCAGGGGTGTTCTCTGCAGTGCACCAGTGCAGAGGAGAGAGAAGCCGCAGAAATGCACCGTCAGATCCAGCAGAGGTGAATGAACAGTCAGCTCTGTAAACATCGACCGTTCGGCTCCGAAGAGAAAATCTGAATGAGTGTTTGCACACCAGCTCCTTTTATACCTGTATGTCCGGGGGAGTGGCATGCAAATACCACTCGCCAATTTTCATTGGCCTTTTATCAAAGACCAGAGGTGTCACGGGCTCCCAAGAGTGACCCCTAGTGTCACTACATCGACACAACGTCGAGTGAGTGACAGATAGGGAACTGAGGCTGCATAAAATATAAGGTCCTGCTGTCTGTTTTTAAAGCAGTGTATGGAATGGCACCTGCTTATGTTTCTGACCTCATCACTTTTCACCAGTCTTCTAGATTGTTAAGATCTGCAAACTAGTTACTTCTTACTATTCTGCGGTCACTCTTAAAACTCGAATGGGATCAAGCCTTTCCTGTTGCGGGTCCGAGGTTGTAGAACAGCTTGCCACATGAAATTAGAGCTGCCACCGCTATAACTATTTTTAAAGCTTGTTTAAAAAATTATTTGTTTTCTTTGGCTTTTAAGTAGCAGGGTCTGGTGTTATGTTTTTAAGTGGTGTTTTAAGTGTATTTTGTTTTATGTTTTATTGTGTTATGTTATTTTATGCTGATTGTTCAGCACTTTGGTCTACAAGTGTAGTTGAAAAGTGCTTTATAACCAAATGGAATGAATGAATGAATGAATATTCGGTAGCAACATGTCAGAGCATATGTTATTTTTTTATAATTACAATTATAAAAAGTCCACTTGATGGAACCAGTTTGGATCTTAATCGTGGTCCGCTACTTGGTGGCCTCTGTTCTAAAGAAACATGGCCGAGCCTGGAGTTTTTTTAAAGGGAGACATCACAGCTGTTATATGAATGAATCTGGGCTTCCATTCAGCCCACACAAACTGACTGTGAACGAGACAATGAGCAGGTCTAGCCAAGTGAGACAATCACACCAGTTGTTTGCCAGTCTGTCAGTTTATAAACTTCATAATTTGTGTGAATTTGCATGCACGCACACACACACACACACACACACACACACACACACACACACACACACACACACACACACACACACACAGAGAGGCTTGGCTTTTCTTTTAGTCAGTCATTTGCAGCTGACAAAATGGTGCATAAAATCAAAACAGATGAGTATCATAAATGTCACTTTTAAAATGTCAGAAGATATAATGAACTTTTTCATAGTAACGCAAGAGATTTGCAACTTCTGAAGAGGTGGGGTGATATTCCACTGTGGTCAAGGTTAAGTTTTTAACTGTATTTTTGATGACAGGTGGGGTTTCACATATGCAGATTCTCACATTTCTCAACATGAAGAAAAAGATAGTAATAAAGAGATGGTAGAATGTGGGGGGTGGGATGGCAAGATACTGTAAGTAGATATTCAGAAGAACAGAAAGACTGAGAAAACAATTTAAAAAATATATATGATAGAGAGGACAGCGAGATAGCCTTCTCTTTAGAGAGAGTGAGTAGTAGAGTGATATATTTTCATCAGTTCGTGTCATTTAAGGGCTGTATTTGTTTCGTAATTGGCTGGATTAGACTCTAGTCTCTGTGCTGTTGAAAGGAGATTAGAGAAA
This sequence comes from Myxocyprinus asiaticus, assembly GCF_019703515.2. NCBI lineage: Eukaryota > Metazoa > Chordata > Actinopteri > Cypriniformes > Catostomidae > Myxocyprinus > Myxocyprinus asiaticus. The sequence continues at coordinate 37,520,650 of NC_059356.1, read as the reverse complement.
GTGAGAGATTAATATCCTGCTATTGCAGCTGTTGGGTAAATTAATTTCCTCTTTATAAGCACTTAACGGTTCAACCGTACATGCACAGTGAACCAACAACAGATTGCAGCCATTCTGTTTTGGGGAGTAACTAAATAACATGGTGCTGCTCACTTAACCACATTTTTCAATGGCGTGACAAAAGCTCAGCTGTTTCCTTAACAATGTTGCATTTTCAGTAACAAGTTACTTCTTTAAGTCATATGTACCACTGTTATGGTGTTTTTTTTTTGTTTTTGTTTTTTCATTTTAGAGCTTGACAGTGCACCCCATTTCACTTTCATCCCTTTGAAAAGGAACTTTAAAATAACTATTCCTTTAAAGACAACATGAAGAAAGCATTCACAACACATTTAAATTCTGTAATGGGAGGTAGATTGAAATAGATCATTCAAGAGGAAATAATGCAGGGTGGGACATGGTTTTATCCATCAGGATTTGATTGGATAATGAAAAGGGGGAATTCTTTTCCAAAATGGAAACTGTAATTTTACTGGTTAATAGAGATGCCTGAAGCTGAATACCTTATTCGGTAAGGCATAATTAATGACTTTAAAACAAATAACAAATTCTAAAGAATAATATAAATTTTTTATTTTTAGTTAGACTGATTATCCAAAAAGCACAATAATAAGCGATACTTAAAGGGTTAGTGCATTCAAAAATGAAATTCTCTCATCATTTACTCACCCTCATGCCATCCCAGATGTATATGACTTTCTTTCTTCTACTGAACATAAATGTAGATTTTTAGAAGAATTCCTCAGCTCTGTAGGTCCATACAATGCAACTGAATGGGTGCCAAAATTTAACCACTCCACGTGGTTAAATCCATATCTTCTGAAGCGATATGATAGGTGTGGGTGAGAAACAGATCAATATTTTTTATGATAAATACTCCTCCCTGCTCAGTCAATCTCCACCTCACTTTCACATTCTCCTTCTATTTTTGGTGATTCACATTCTTCATGCATATTACCCCCTAATGGGCAGGGAGAGGAAAATTTGTGATAAAAAATGACTTAAATATTGATCTGTTTCTCACCCACAGAGCTGAAATATTCTTCTAAAAACCTTGATTTGTGTTCTGCAGAAGAAAGAAAGTAATACACAACTGGGATGTCATGAGTGAATCAAGAGAGAATTTTCATTTTTGGGTGAACTATCCCTTTAAAATAAACCTGCCAAAAATTGCAGTGCAGTTGTGAGTCTGCAAAGCCATATGACTAAAGCATAAACACTATGAATAAAAATGAGCACAGTTTAATTTAAAGTTCAAGTTGAATGGCTGCGTTGCAATCTCCAGTTTTGTGTGCATCTCAGAATTCTGAGCTTGTCAGGGATAACAGTGTTTAAGATAGTACTGTATATCATACACATTTCCACTTTTTGAAATGTCAATGTTAACATTTCACGCAATTCACACGCAAGTATTCTCAAGCATGCATTCATAAACCAACCTGAGCAAGATGATAAATTACTGACCTGAAGTGATTTCACAACGAGCTTGTCTGTTTGTCTCTTAACGCTGGCCACATTTACACCTACATCACAGATTAAGGCACTAATAAAGCCTTATCACTAATCCTTTATTCCAAAAAAGTTTAAATAATAAATTTTAATACTAATAAAGGTTAAAATGCTCAACGTACATTCGGAATATCCCTCTACTACACGATTAAATGGGTAAACTAAAACATTACCATTCTTTTACTGCTTTTCTCTGGAAAAACTAGAGGCTCACCCTTGCCATTTATTCCACTGCATTTTGCAATCTCTGCACATGTAATTTAACTGAGTAATGATGTCCTCAAAATTATGCTTAAATATGTATGCACAAAATCAGCATGGAGTGTATAGTAAAACTTTCTGATAGATTTACAGTGTTTTCACCTGTTTGTAGGCTATATAGATTTATTCTGATTGCTTATGTAATGTTTGTCTTTATTTACACGTGTGCTTCAATATCCTATCTGTGTCAGGTGTGAGTAAAAATATCTGATTTTTTGTGACAGTGTAAATGCAGCCAAAAGTCATGCTGTTGTCATTGATTTTTGATTCAAACAGAATCTCTTAAATATTTTTATTTATATTTTTATTTGTTTGATTATTTACAATATTACTGACAATATAATAATAAAAAGTTACTATTATTATTTATGTCAATTCAAGTAATTTTTATTTGTATAGTGTTTTTAACAACAGATGTCTTTTCAAAGCAGCTGTACAGGAAATTATGCTAAAACAGAAAATAAAGACAATAATGTCTTAGTCATCATTGTGCTATTTGATAGAAATGTGATTGTTGATTGTGCCTCAATAAGTAAATCATATTTGTATTTAGACCCCCAGTGAGCCAGCCAAAGGCGACTTTGGCAAGGAACAAAAACTCCATAGGATGTTGGTTAATGGAGAAAAATAAATTTAGGAGAATCAATGCTCACTTTGGGGGCCAGTACCCTTCTGGCTAAACAGCATGAATATAACACCAATATTAGTTATTTATGTGTAAAACAAGTAGTGGTTTAAATTAGGAAACTAAGTTAATGTTAGAGGCCAATGTTTAAACAAAATGACTGGTGACAAAGTCTTTGAAGTCATCTAAAATGAACTGTGGAAGTGCATGTAGATTCAGCAAAAAAAGAAACGTCCCTTTTTCAGGACACTGTATTTTAAAGATAATTTTGTAAAAATCCAAATAACTTTACAGATCTTTATTGTAAAGGTTTTAAACAATGTTTTCTATGCTTGTTCAATGAACCATAAACAATAAATTGAACATGCACCTGTGGAACGGTCGTTAAGACACTAACAGCTTACAGACAGTAGGCAATTAACGTCACAGTTATAAAAACTTAGGACACTAAAGAGACATTTCTACTGACTCTGAAAAACACCAAAAGAAAGATGCCCAGGGTCCCTGCTCATCTGCGTGAACATGCCTTAGGTACGCTGTATGAAGGCATGAGGACTGCAGATGTGGCCAGGGCAATAAATTGCAATGTCCTTACTGTAAGATGCCTAAGACAGCGCTACAGGGAGACAGGAAGGACAGCTGATCATCCTCGCAATGGCAGACCACGTGTAACAACACCTGCACAGGATCGGTACATCCAAATATCACACCTGCAGAACAGGTACAGGATGGCAACAACAACTGCCCGAGTTACACCAGGAATGCACAATACCTCCATCAGTGCTCAGACTGTCCGCAATAGGCTGAGAGAGGCTGGACTGAGGACTCGTAGGCCTGTTGTAAGGCAGGTCCTTACCAGACATCGTATATGGGCACAAACCCGTATGTGATGATGTGTCACAGCATCATCAGACTGAGCTTGTTGTCATTGTCAATCTCAATGCTGTGCGTTACAGCAGGAAGACATCCTCCTCCCTCATGTGGTACCCTTCCTGCAGGCTCATCCTGACATGACCCACCAGCATGACCATACTGCTCGTTCTGTGCGTGATTTCCTGTAAGACAGGAATGTCAGTGCCATGGCCGGCAAAGAGCCCGGATCTCAATCCCATTGAGCACGTCTGTGACCTGTTGGATCGGAGGGTGAGGGCAAGGGCCATTCCCCCCAGAAATGTCCGGGAACTTGCAAGTGCCTTGGTGGAAGAGTGGGGTAACATCTAACTGCAAGAACTTGCAAATCTGGTGCAGTCCATGAGGAGGAGAGATGCACTGCAGTACTTAATGCAGCTGGTGGCCACACCAGATACTGACTGTTACTTTTGATTTTAACACCCCCCCCCCCCCTCTGTTCAGGGACACATTATTCCATTTCTGTTAGTCACATGTCTGTGAAACTTGTTTATGTCTTAGTTGTTGAATCTTTTTATGTTCATACAAATATTTACACATGTTAAGAATGCTGAAAATAAAAGCAGTTGAAAGTGAGAGGACGTTTCTTTCTTTTTCTTTTTTTTTTGTTTTTTTTTGTTTTTTTTAAGTTTAGATGCATTGTCCTTTGACATTTGGCTTTTGTTGCCAGTTAATTCAATGTCTGTGTATTCCATTTTAAGAGAGTGTAGTCTGTCCTTTGACCAAGATGATACAGGCAACATTAAGTGAGGGTAATTGCAGTCCGGCTGGAAGCTTATGGATGGTAATTTTGGTGAAGTCCATCCTGAGTCCAAGCTTCAGACAGTGGCTCAAGGAGAATCCCATGGAGTTATGTTGAGAAGTCACCATCAACGTCTCCCACATGCTTAATAACTTCCTTAAAAGTTATCACAGTCTGTCAAAAGGAAAACTTTGTTCAGAGGCAGAGAATGTTATTATATTTTGATTAAGGAAACCAAACCAAAGATTTAAACTTGCAATTATGAGAAATAAAGTCAAACATTTTTAGACAATAAGTCAACATTACCTTCTTTTTTTCAATTATTATTATTTTAAGGCAGGTTCCGGCTTCCATAGGACAGTGTGTTGAGCAGTAGAGAATATTTTTGCATGTATTATGAGGAGAATTCTCGTGTTTGCAGGCATCTTTCATGTGGTCAGCTTGACCCTTTTTTGCACCCTGCTGTGATAGTACCCAGTTTTTTAACATACTGTATTTGCTTCAATGAAAGCTGTTGTGTTTACATTTCTTTGCTCTCTGTAGGCTTCAGTATGTGTGTGTTTTCAGAGAGCAGGCAACATCAGTGCTGGCTTCAGTTTAGAGCAGAAACAGTAATCAGGGAGTATGCTGTTAAATTTTTTACTAACCCATCTAATAAATGAGCTTGAAACGTCCACACTGGTGCCTTTTTGTTACTCCATTCTCTTATTAAATTCCTCCCCACTTCTACAGATATTATGTTCCCTTATACTTTTAAAGATAGAGTTTTTCTTAATCAGAGAGCCCAGAGCTCTGAATCACAGACACACACTTCTGTGGAGTTGATGGGAGAAGTAAAGGTCAAATTAAACCAGTGTGTCCCTTGCGGATCCCGATTCCTCCATTTGTGAAAACTTTTGGTCTGTTTCTAATTCTCTCTCTTACTCCACCTTGTTGTCTCTGTCCTCTTTCCGTTAAAAGGTTTAATTAATCGTTGGTTAATTATTCAAGTGACCCAAGGGAGAGAACACATATTTTTCAGTGTCTGCCTACCCTTTCCTGTTCATCTTTTCCTGGAACATCAGGAGAAGAGAGGCTGGAGATTAACGGCCTCCACTCCCTCCTCATGTCTTTGCCTTCTGTTTTGTTCTTTCACTCAACACTGTTTTGTGTTTTCAAACAGAGGAAATTGCAATCTTCAGTTAAACAATGCTACATTGGTCCATGTACCTTCGGATAATTAGTTTTCTAATTTTTGTCTTCAAAACGCAATAATTAACAAACTGCTCATTTATCATATTTCCCGTTATCTCTCTTTATCACATCACAACAATTTAAGTTGTATCGGCTTGTTTTTCAATTTAAAAAGAAATAGTCCAAGACAAGAAAACGTCCTGGTTACTTGCGTAACCTCCATTCCCTGATGGAGGGAACGAGACGTTGTGTCGATGTAGTGACACTAGGGGTCACTCTTGGGAGCCCGAAACACCTCTGGTCTTTGATAAAAGGCCAATGAAAATTGGCGAGTGGTATTTGCGTACCACTCCCCCCGACATACGGGTATAAAAGGAGCTGGTATGCAACCACGCATTCAGGTTTTGTGCTGAGGAGCCGAGACAAGGTCCCGGCCATTTCAGCGGGTAGTTCAACATTGTGGCAGGAGGGACACAACGTCTCTTTCCCTCCATCAGGGAACGGAGGTTACGCAAGTAACCAGGACGTTCCCTATCTGTCACTCACTCGACGTTGTGTCGATGTAGTGACACTAGGGGTCCCTACACAAAATGCCACAACTAGCTGAACTGTGTTACATGAACTGGCAGTGTGTGACGGGCAGACCACTGTGTGCCTCGTAGCCAGCGCACCAGGCCGACACGTAACATCTCCCAACGCTGTTACGAATGTCGAACGGCCCTTTGGGGACAAGTCGACTGCCCAAAAGATAGAGATAGGCTAGCCCAGTCGTGGCCTCTTATCCTCTTTTTTTTCCTCTCCCCAAAAAAAAAGGAATTAACCGACTGGGGCCACCAGGTCTACGTTGGGGGGTGTCCCTCCCAAGGGGAAGACACCGCAGAGACCACACCCTGCCCAGAGAGAGGGGAGGGGGGGGTTGAGTGGAAATATGTCACATGGTCTTGCCGAGCTTTGTCGGAAGTATGTCATGTGGTGAAGTCCCATGGTAGGTCCTACCCTACGGGGGAGGAGTTTCTACAAACATGGTGACAGGGGCAGAGGGCCTCTGCCCAAGGAAGACGCAGTTTACCAACAGGGAAACAAATTAGCAGAAGATATACATTGCATGAGGTTACCTATGGGGAACCAACACATGCAGAGCACCTATCCCAGTACAGGGCTTAGTTAGCACATGTACTGTGCCAGCAGCGAGTTTCTCTCCAAATCAGCTGGACCACCTGAGGGTGGAGTCTCCACTCTCCCCTGAGGGTAACCTGCCATGACAGCGCATCCGATGCAGTGTTGAGGTCGCCCGGGACCTGAGTGGCTCGCAGCGACTTGAGGTGCTGCTGACTCCAGAGGAGGAGACGGCGGGCGAGTTGTGACATTACAGGAGCATAGACCACCTTGAGGGTTGATATATGCTACCGTTGCTGTGTTGTCCGTCCGAACTAACATATGCTTGCCCTGGATCAACGGACGAAACCTTCGCAGGGCTAGCAGAATTGCCAGCAACTTGAGGCAGTTGATGTGCCAACGTAGCCGCGGGCCCGTCCAGGAGCCAGCGGCTGCGTGCCTGTTGCATACAGCACCCCAGCCCATTTTGGAGGCATCTGTCGTAATCACGACGCGCCTGGAGACCTGCTCTAGGGGAATGCCAGCCCGTAGAAAAGTGAGGTCAGTCCAAGCACTGAAGAGGTGGTGACAGACCAGCGTGATAGCCACGCGATGTGTCCCGCGGTGCCATACCCATCTCGGGACTCGAGTCTGGAGCCAGTGCTGAAGCAGTCTCATATGCATCATCCCTGCTGAGGATGCCATATGCCCCAGGAACCTCTGAAACAGATTCAGTGGAACTGCTGTCTTCTGTCTGAACGCCTTCAAACAGGTCAGCACCAACTGTGCGCGCTCATTCATGAGGTGCGGCGTCATCGAGACTGAGTCCAACTCCAAGCCGAGAAAAGAGATGCTCTGAACCGGGAGGAGCTTGCTCTTTTCCCAGTTGACCCGAATCCCTAGTTGGCTGCTGACCTGTTTGAAGACAGGCGGCGAAGATGAAGATCTTGAAGATCTTCAGCGGCGTCCGCTTCACCTCGGTGAAGGGCGAGAACGCCGCTACCTTGCGTGCAGAGATCGCTACCCTTCTACGGAAGAAAGGCTGTGGATTGCGGCCAATCTTGGACCTGCGAGTACTGAACCGGGCCTTGCACAGACTCCCGTTCAAGATGCTGATGCAAAAATGCATTTTAGCGAGCGTCCGGCATCAAGATTGGTTCGCGGCGGTAGACCTGAAGGACGCGTACTTCCACGTCTCGGTCTTACCTCGACACAGACCCTTCCTGCGGTTTGCTTTCGAGGGCTGGGCATACCAGTACAAGGTCTTCCCCTTCGGCTTGTCCTTGTCCCCTCGCATCTTCACGAAGGTCGCAGAGGCAGTCCTTGCCCCGCTAAGGGAAGTGGGCATCTGCATCCTCAATTATCTCGATGACTGGCTAATCCTAGCTCACTCTCGGGATGTGTTGTGTGCGCTCAGGGACCTGGTGCTCACGCACCTCAGCCGACTGGGGCTTCGTGGCAACTAGGAAAATAGCAAGCTCTCCCCGGTTCAGAGCATCTCTTTTCTCGGCTTGGAGTTGGACTCAGTCTCGATGACGGAGCGCCTCACGAACGAGCATGCACAGTCGGTGATGAACTGTCTGAAAGCATTCAGACAGAAGACAGTGGTTCCACTGAAACTTTTTCAGAGGCTCCTGGGGCATATTGCATCCTCAGCGGTTGCCACACTGCTCGGGTTGATGCATATGAGACCACTTCAGCACTGGCTTCACACTCGAGTCCCGAGCTGGGCATAGCGCCATGGGACACATCGCGTGGTCATCACGCCGATCTGTCGCCGCCTCTTCAGACCTTGGACTGACCTTGCATTTCTATGGGCAGGGGTTCCCCTAGAGCAGGTTTCCAGGTGATGTATGCAATGGGCACACAGCCGCCGGCTCCTGGACTGGCCCGTGGCTGCGTTGGCACATCAACTGACACGCCCTGCGGAGGTTCCGGCCATTGATCCAGGGCAAGCACATGTAGGTCCGGACAGACAACACAGCAATGGTAGCATACATCTTGTCACAACTCGCCCACCGTCTCCTCCTCTGGAGTCAGCAGCGCCTCGAGGTGCTACGAGCCACTCACATCCCGGGCGACCTCAACACCGCAGCGGACACGCTGTCACGACAGGTTACGCTCAGGGGAGAGTGGAGACTCCACCCCCAGGTGGTCCAGCTGATTTGGAGTCGATTCGGTCAAGCACAGGTAGACCTGTTTGCTTCCCGGGAATCCTCCCACTGCCCGCTTTGGTATGCCCTGACCGAGGCACCCCTCGGTATAGATGCGCTGGCACACAGCTGGCCCCCTGGACTATGCTAATACATTTTTCCCCCAGTGCCCGCCCAGTATGTGTACTAATTAGGCCCTGTACTGGGGAAGGTGCTCCACATATGCTAGTTCCCTGTAGGTGACCCCATGTGATATCTTCCGCTAAATCGTTTCCCTGTCGGTAAACTGCATCTTCCTTGGGCAGAGGCCCCTCTGCCCCCGGTCACCATGTTTGTAGAAACTCCTTCCCCCTCGGGTAGGACCTACCATGGGACTTCTCCTCATGACATACTTCCGACAAGACTCGGTAAGACCATGTGACATATTTCCACTCAAAATACCCCCCCCCCTTCTCTGGGCGGGGTGTGGTCTCCGCAGTGTCTTCCCCTTGGGAATGACACCCCCCCCGACATAGACATTTATTGCCCCCAGTCGGTTAACAAATTCCACTCTTTTTGGGGAGAAAAAAGAGGAAAAGAGGCCACGGCTGGGCTAGCTCTCCCTATTTTTTTTTGGGCAGTCGACTTGTTCCCGAAGGACCGTTCAACGCTCATAAGAGTGTTGGGGGAGGTAACGTGACGGCCTGGTGCACTGGCTACGTGGCACACAGCGGTCTGCCCATCTTGCACCACCAGTCCACGTAACACAGTTCATCTAGTTGTGGCATTTCGTATAGGGACCCCTAGTGTCACCACATCGACACAACGTCGAGTGAGTGACAGATAGGGAATGTCCTGGTTACTTTCGTAACCTCCGATCCCTGATGGCACCGCCTCCGTGGTCACGCGACTTGTTTTCTGCCATTTTTTAAAATAATTTGAGATATGTGCAAAGGATTGTGGGTGATTGAAGGCCACGAAGGATACACCTGATGCATCCTCCAAAATATGGCAAATGAACGCTGTGAAACGAAGCTGCCTTCCAAGTGTCCTCACAATTGAGACGATGCTTGATGACGTGGCAGCTGAGATATCCAACCTAACGAGGCTGCAGTTCGGGAGAGAGAGAGCCACATGCAGCTGCCATTTGTGTGTTTATGTTGTGTGTCTTTTTGTTAATTAAAATATTACTTTGACTGTTCAGTCAGTTCCCGCCTCCTCCTTTCCCAATCTTAACCGTGTTACAGTTAGGAATAAAGCCTCAACTGAACCAGATATTCACAATAGTAATGACTTCATGAATTTCTTTACTGATAAAATTGAAATAATCAGAACTAAAATTGGAATTATGCAATCGTCTGTCACAGTATCTCATAATTTTCCTCACGAGCAGCTTCAATCCTTCGCTGTCATAGGTCATGACGAGCTAACAAAATTATCGAAACATCAAAAGCCACAACATGTATGTTAGATCTAATACCAACTAAGCTCTTAAAAGAGATATTCCCTGCAATCTCAGAACCTCTTCTTAATATTATTAATTCCTCACTATCCTTAGGACATATCCCAAGAAACTTTAAAATGGCAGTTATCAAACTGCTTATCAAGAAGCCACAGCTTGATCCTGGAGAATTGGCTGATTATAGACCGATTTCAAATCTCCCGTTTATGTCAAAAATATTACAAAATGTAGTGTCCTCCCAACTGTTAATTTCTACAGAGAAATAGTATATATGAACTATTTCAGTCAGGATTTAGGCCCCATCACAGTACAGAGACTGTATTTATCAGAGTTACAAATTACTTGCTTTTATCATCTGATTGCGGCTGCATTTCTCTTCTAGTGCTTTTAGATCTTAGTACTGCCTTTGACACCATAGATCATGACATTCTCTTGAAAAGGCTTGAGAATTATGTTGGCATTTGTGGGCTTGCATTAGCATGGTTTAGGTCCTATTTAGCAGACCGCTACCACTTTGTCTGTGTAAACAAGGAATTAGAGTTGGGGTGCTCGAGTTTGTACATGGACTCAAGTCCGAGTCACGAGTCCAATTTTAATGGACTTGGATTGTCACTGACTCAGATTGCATTTTTACTTGGACTTGACTCGGACTCGAGCCTTTGGGACTCTGGATTTTTTTCAGAGTCCAGCCGAGTCCATGACATTTGTGATGCAATGAAATAAATAAATAAATTACAAAACAGAAATTAATGAACACATCTCTGTCTGCATGCAGCTGTATTGGCCCCTGAAGTCGTAGACGTAGTTAGAGTTGTTTCACTGTGCAAGCACATGCAAACACACATACGCACATGCACAGGCACACTCATCAGTCAACCAATACGCTTGAATGTTACTACAGAGACTACTGTATAACATCGACTACCAAGGTGGCTGGCACAACAAAAACATAAAGACGGGTATGTATCCAATGTAATAGAAACTAAACAAGGCAGTTTCACACGACACGGGACCTGACAACTGGTAAAATTGCATGTGCTGAGCCAAGATGGTGCTCGCATTGCGGTTTCACCTTGGTTAAAAACTTAAAATCAAGAGCTTCATTGATTCAAGTCACCCACATCATGTCTCTCACAGTTTACTAAAAGCATATCGAAATAAAAATACATAAAAATAGTATTAATATTGGATATTAAGTCATGACGGCTTCTGTAGTCTCTTGTGGTCCATGCAGTGTTGTCAGCTTGAACTGGTCCATAATAGGTTGATGAACTGACTGTGTAACTCAGACAGACAGCTACTCTAAAGGACAAAACAGAGGTACTAATTATTGGACCAAAAACCTCTAAAAATATGATGATAAAATTGTATTTGACTCTCGATGGATGTACTGTTACATCGTCTTCTACAGTGAAGAACTTAGGTGTTATATTTGATATCAATCTGTCCTTTGAAAATCAAATTTCCAATGTCTGTAGAACAGCATTCTTCCACTTTAGCACATGCTTTCTGCAACTGATGCCGAAAAACGAATTAATGCATTCATGACCTCAAGAATAGATTATTGTTATGCATTACTGGGAGGATGTCCTGCAAGTTCGATAAATAAACTTCAATTGGTTCAAAATGCAGCAGCCAGAGTGCTGACTAGAACCAAGAAATATGAGCATCGTTACATTGGCTACCTGTTAAATTTTGTATTATTTTTAAGATTTTGTTAACTACATACAAAGCTTTGAATGATCTAGCTCCGCAGTACTTCAAATCAAATCAAATCACTTTCATTGTCATACAACCATATACACAAGTGCAATAGTGTGTGAAATTCTTCGGTGCAGTTCCGAGCAACATAGCAGTCGTGACAGTGATGAGACATATACCAATCTACAATAAACATCAAATATACACAACACTATTTAAAATCTAATATACACATAATTACACACAACACAATATACAAATAATAACATACAATGTACATTATACAATACACACAATATAGAATACACAATAAAAAAAATAGTATATATAGTATATATAAAATGTACAGTAGGTTGTATTGTGCTGTATTGATATTCAGGCTGTCAGTTGATAGACAGTTGCCAGTGTGTTGTTAAGAGAATATAATTTATGACAGTCCAGTGTGAGATAATAAGATTAATAATGTGCAGTGCTGATGTATATTGATCGTGAGAGATCAAGAGTTCAAAAGTCTGATTGCTTGGGGGAAGAAGCTGTCATGAAATTGGCTGGTGCGGGTCCTGATGCTGCGATACCGCCTGCCTGATGGTAGCAGTGAGAGCAGCCCATGGCTCGGGTGGCTGGAGTCTCTGATGATCCTCCGAGCTTTTTTCACACACCGCCTTGTATATATTTCCTGGAGGGAGGGAAGCTCACCTCCGATGATGTGTCTGGCAGTTCGCACCATCCTTTTCAGGGCTTTGCGGTTGTGGGCGGTGCTATTGCCGTACCAGGTAGTGATGCAGCCAGTCAGGATGCTCTCTACAGTGCTGGTGTAGAACCGTGTGAGGATATGGCGTTTCATTCCAAACTTCCTTAGCCATCTCAGGAAGAAGAGGCACTGATGAGCCTTCTTCACAATGGCCTCAGTGTGGACGGACCATGTGTGTTCCTCAGTGATGTGGAAACCCAGGAACTTGAAGCTGCTGACTCTCTCCACTGGTGCTCCATTGATGGTGATGGGGCTGTGTTCTCTTTCTCTTCTCCTAAAGTCCACCAGGAGAAGAGAAAGAGAACACAGCCTCATCACCATTAAGTATTACTCCGCAGTACTTAAGTGACCTTCTACCACTCTATATTCCATCACGTTCATTACGATTGCAAAATTCTGGCTTGTTAATAGTTTGTAGAATATAAAAATCCACAAAAGGAGGTAGATAATTTTCCTATTTCCTAAAAAGGTAAATGTAGTATACCAAAAGTGTATTAAAAGTGTAGCCTAGTTCATTCAAACTGAATCATGTTGCTGGCAGGCCTACATTACATCAAGTCTAAATTCCAAGGCACTCACATGGGGTTTTTAATAAGGCCGGCTATTATAATGGGGCAATAATATTAAAAACCATAATCAAATTGTGGCTAGAAGAGCCTTAGTACAACAATTATTTATTCCCATTATGTTTTAAATACATTCGCTGTCCATAAAATAAATATTTTATTGTGTAAGGGTTGAACGCATATAGTAAATGTAGCATCTTGTGTGTATGCAGATCGTAAAGCCCAGACGTTAAAGAGATACTCTGGAGTGGAGGGTGGCTGTTAGAGAACTTAATAATATATAAGGGTGTCATTTTATTCAATCAGTTCATGGTTAGTTGCTGTATCCTAAAAATAAATGAAAACTATTGTAGACATTAAAATTAAGGTTTATTTTTTGAAAATTTTGCTCATTTCTTTCTAGATGGAAAATAAGTAAACGGTTGGTTTATTGGTTATTCTGTTTTGAAGATAAAAATTAAAAACTAATTATCTGAAGGTACACAGACCTACATCTTGTTGGGCCTCATGTATTCAGATAGAAGACAAAGGCAGGCCTAACACAGTCGCAAAACCTAACTCAGGCCCCCACATACCAAGTCATAAATTTTACTGATAAAAATTGCACCAAAATCAAACAAAAGGAGTCCAAAACAGACTACAAATCCCATGAAGCCTTGCTCACTAAAGGATCGAACTCTCAACTCCTATTGGATGAGGCACACGACAGAACGCACCTCAACCATGACATTATCAGGAGTAGAAATACCTCTGAAATGCTACCGGGATTTGCTTCTAGCATCTTTGCTCGCCATGCATAGATGCAGCTCATCGCTGCTCTCAGGTGTAGCCTCGTGGCTCAAGGAAGTAACGTCCGACTTGAAACTGTGGCCATACAATCTCCATCTCGCTGGATGAGTTGAGATTACTCTGTGTTCCACCGAACACTCTAATGGATCCGAAGGAGACCGCCGAGCAATCTGCATCTTCATCCGTTTGCCTGCAGAAGTGAAGAGATTAAAGATTTCTCTTCCATCTTCAATCAAGTCGACGTCGCTGATTTCTCCGCCAGCCCGCTGAGAATCAGCAGCCGTACCGCCCGCCAACAGAGCGGGGAAACGGCCTCCCATCATCACCCGAGCCTCGAGGAACCGAGTCTGAGTTAAAGGACGGATGAACACACATTCTGCATCCTCATGTGATTCAAGTAAGAGGTTTAGAGATAGAGGGTAGAGATAGAATATTATTGTGTGTTATTCTTGTGTATCAAGGTTATTGCTTGTACAGTTTACGGACCGCCATGTCCACTCATTATTAATACTCAGGGTATTAATTATCACGAATTTGATTTGCTGTATTGTAGTCCAAACACATTAGACTGTTGTGCATTTCTGCCATCGCGGGTGAGACCGGCACACTGAGTTTATCCATTAAAGAATCAAAGACCACGGGACGCTTTACGAGCCGTCCACTGCGTGTCTGAGTGATAAACTAACAGCTGCTTTCTCTCCCACGATCACGAAATCGGCTTTGGGGCCGTCACTTTATTCTCTCTCTCTCTTGTACTAACCACACACACACACACACACACACACACACGCGACCCCTCAAAAACATTCTCGCACACATTTTTGGCTAGTAGATAGCTTCGTGATAAAGCTCAGCTTTGTCCCTAAGCTATCGTATAAGCAGATACACGCGGTAAACTGGTTGACACCATTGACTGGTTTCTCTCCGCCCACATTCGCGGCCATATTCTCTGGTCAGAAGTCTCACGTGACATACTCTCCACGAGAGTCACGTCCGCCATTTTGTGTGAGTCCCTCCTTACACACACACACACACACACACACACACACGCGACCCCTCAAAAACATTCTCGCACACATTTTTGGCTAGTAGATAGCTTCGTGATAAAGCTCAGCTTTGTCCCTAAGCTATTGTACAAGCAGATACACGCGGTAAACTTGTTGACACCATTGACTGGTTTCTCTCCGCCCACATTCGCGGCCATATTCTCTGGTCAGAAGTCTCGTGTGACATACTCTCCACGAGAGTCACGTCCACCATGTTGTGTGAGTCCCTCCTTACACATACACACACACACACACACACACACACACACACACCTTATGTGTTATAAGATTATTTTGGTTTTCATATCTAATCATATCACTGTTTAGTTTGTAGTTGTAAGTCGGAAGTTTATTGACTGCATTGTATTAATTATTAATTGATATTACTGCATAAATAAACTTTGTTATATTACAAAGAGAAGTGTTTTGGTTTGTTTTGCATACACCTGTGTCATGCTGACGGGATGTCAGTGCTCGGATTCAAGCCTTCATTATTGTTTTTTTTTCCGAAAATCATTATTCTTCGGATGTCGATTTTCCTAAGAAAACAATCTAATATTGAGACTGTTTTACTATCTGGTTATTAGTCCCTGATTCCAGGGTGGTGCCCCGTCAATATTAATCCTTATTAATATTCTATTGATTTTTGATAATTGATAATTATCTTTGATGATTGTTGAATTTGAATGATCAGTAAGCTAGTGTTCATTTTCATTAATGTTTCATCAATGTTAACAATTAACAATTATCTTTGATAATTGTTGATTTAAAGGATTAGAAAAAGCTAACATTGATTCTCATCAATGTTCTATTGATTTTAATAATTAATAATTATCTTTGATAATTATTAATTATTGCTAATAACCAAACCCGCTCCTAAACGTAGCACACTACATTTACTGGAGCCCCATATGAGGTTTTAATGAGTTAGATTCAATTAATTAATTTAAATATTAATTAATAACTAAAGAAATAATTACCAATTATTTCTGATAGTAACACTGATCTAAACAACCAGTAAAGCCTCACTGTTGCTTGGGTTTGGTTAGAGCTACAGTAGGTATGAAAGGTTTTAACAGTAAATTCACCCAAACAAATTAAAATTCTGTTAACTGTTATTCATCCTCAGGTCGTTCTAAACCTGTACTGAGACTGCCAGTCCCTAACATCTCACCTGACATCTCCTTTTATGTTCTACGGAAGCAAAAAAAAGTCATACAGGTTTGTGTAATGATGGCTGGCAAGGCAATGACAGGCAGACGAAGACGAGATGATGTGAAGAACCCAAGTGCAGTTTATTACAAACGTGGAATCTAAAAACCG
The DNA here is from genome assembly GCF_019703515.2 of Myxocyprinus asiaticus. Classification (NCBI taxonomy): domain Eukaryota; kingdom Metazoa; phylum Chordata; class Actinopteri; order Cypriniformes; family Catostomidae; genus Myxocyprinus; species Myxocyprinus asiaticus. Next base: position 37,504,506 of record NC_059356.1, on the reverse strand, counting down.
TAAATCAAAATTGAAACAAAACAGACATAAACAACTTGACTTGACCATAGAACCAACATTACATAAACACAGTACCTCACAAAGGACCATGGCAAACATGAGGGTATAAATACATTGACAAAGGTAACAAGAAAACCAATGAACAGACAGAACTATAAATAAGATAACAAGACTAAGAAACTTAAACTAATGACAAACTTGAACTGATAACGAGTTAACAAGACAATAAACCAATGAAAACAAGACACATGAACGTGGAGGGAAACAGAATGATCACATGACTTGACATGGAAACAGGGAATCACATGACATGAACAGGAACTAAACTTTAAAAAAAAAAAAAAAAGACATGAAAACAAGAACAAAACACATAAACATAACATATACCCCCCCCACTAGGGGCGGCTCCCGACACCCCAAAACATAAACACAAAGTTCACCGTGGTGACTTGACGTGGCTACATGGCATGATGTGGTAACATGGTACGGCAGGATCCTGACTTGACCATGGTAGGTGTGGATGCTGACTCGTTGGCCGTGGCAGGTGTGAGTGCTGGCTCGTGGAGCAGAGGTGGGCCTGGACCATGGAGCAGAGGCAGGCTCAGGTGTTGCTGTGACATGGCATGGAGCAGGCTGAGGCGTTGCAGTGACATGGCATGGAGCAGGCTGAGGCGTTGCTGTGACATGGCATGGAGCAGGCTGAGGCACTGCTGTGACATGGCATGGAGCAGGCTGAGGCGTTGCTGTGACATGGCATGGAGCAGGCTGAGGCGTTGCTGTGACATGGCATGGAGCAGGCTGAGGCGTTGCTGTGACATGTCATGGAGCAGGCTGAGGCATTGCTGTGACGTGGCATGGAGCAGGCTGAGACATTGCTGTGACATGGCATGGAGCAGGCTGAGACGTTGCTGTGACATGGCATGGAGCAGGCTGAGGCGTTGCAGTGACATGGCATGGAGCAGGCTGAGGCGTTGCAGTGACATGGCATGGAGCAGGCTGAGGCATTGCTGTGACGTGGCATGGAGCAGGCTGAGACGTTGCTGTGACATGGCATGGAGCAGGCTGAGGCGTTGCAGTGACATGGCATGGAGCAGGCTAAGGCGTGGCTGTGACATGGCATGGAGCAGACTCAGGCGTGGCTGTGGCATGGCATGGAGCAGACTCAGGCGTGGCTGTGACATGGCATGGTGCTGACGTGGGATCCTGGCTCGGTGAACATGACGTGGGACCCTGGCTCGGCGACCATGACTTGGGACCCTGGCTCGGTGACCATGACTTGGGATGCTGGCTCGTCAACCGTGACGTGGGACGCTGGCTCGTCGACCGTGACGTGGGACGCTGGCTCGTCGACCATGACGTGGGATGCTGGCTCGGCTACGTGATTTAAACTGAATGTGTGAATCCGGCCGTAAAGTAGAGAGAGCAGGGCCCTTATTCACCTAGAAGCATGCAGCACGTGCAGACTATGTATTAATATAATGAAATCGCAGCCTTATACGGTTTAATAAGCAAATAAGGCCATATAGCAAACTGCTTATCTGGAAGTATGTAGCTGCAGTCAAAAGCAAATTAATTAATAGGACTTCATTCAGTTTTCTACCATAATAAAAGCTTCATTTGACTTGTTGCATGAAATTGAAGAAATTGCAACAGAAATACTGTATATGTACTGTTTGGTAAATGTAATATACAATGTAATACTACTACTACTACTACTGCTGCTGCTGCTGCTGCTACTGCTGCTACTGCTGCTGCTACTACTACTACTACTAAAAATAATAATAATAATCTTAAGAAGTTTCAGAACTCAAAACTTCCTCCTCACTATGAAAAGAGCATTTGCAACTAAGCTGCCATAATGACTCATTCTCTACTTCCTTTGAAGCTCCAGAAAGCACGTAAAGCCATCAAAAAAGTAATCCATACGACTGTGCATTAATTAATGTCTTCTGAAGTTAAACGCTAGGTGTGTGTAATCAATATTTAAAACTTTTTTTTTACTAAAGATTAACCAGGGTCAAGGACAAGCGCGTTGGCAAGTTCACACGAGAACTGACACATGAAATACGAAAAAAATAAATGGAAGCGCAGTGTTGTTTACAACAGAGGAGCATAGACAATCACACATAGATGCCTCATTTAGCTTATTTGGATATGTCAAATTTGGCGCAATCTTGGAACGGTCAACAAGGAGAGCTATTCTCCAAAATCAGTTTGAATGCAAGTGAGTGAGTGGAGGAGATGCCTCAAACCAAGCTCCTTGCTCAGACCGCTGCATAAACTGCTTTTGTGTGGAAACACTATCGCGGTCTATAGAAACAGCTGCTAATAAGGGATCTACGTATGAATATCTATGCACAGGAGGCTTATGCGCTGCTTGTGTCACAAAAGAGACAGTTTGAACTCCACTCTCGTCAACGTACAAACCTCAAGCTGGCTGAAAGAGAACATTTTTACTAAAAAAGTTATAAATATTGATCTATTTCTTACACCTACCGTTTTGCTTCAGAAGACATTACTTAATCTACTGGAGTCATATGGATTACTTTTTATGATAGCTATATGTGCTTTTCGGAGCTTCAAAAAGTTGGCACCCATTCACTTGTATGGACCTACAGATCTGAAATATTCTTCTAAAAATTTTCAATTGAGTTCAGCAGAAGAAAGTCATACACATCTGGGATGGCATGAGGGTGAATAAATGATGAGAGAATTTTCTTTTTTGGGAGAACTATTCCTACATAAGAAAACCGTTTAAGGCGTTGACGTTACTTTTAAGGAGTTTACACGTTATCAGCTTTTTAAGCATAATTGGTGTATGATTGTGCATGTGAACTCGCTCAATGACAGGCATTCCAAATCTGCAGGAATCTGCATTGCATTCTGTGGGTACAGATTCTGTGCAGGTCTGGTCATAGAGTAATGCATTTTTATCATCACTGTGTATAGTGCATGTTTATATCTGCACCTCATGTTATGTTCAGACACCGCCCCCCCCCCCCCCGCCCAAAAAAGAAACCCTCTGCAGAACATTTCTGTGCAAGGTGTAAGCTCTTACAGTAACAATAGCCAGTCCATGACACTTCCCGGGAGGTGGGGCTGTTTTCAGATCAGTGTTTGTGTGGATTGTTTGGTCTGCATAGCTGTGTCAGAGGGGGATGTGATCGGATCTATGGGGCACCCTGATCTCTTACAGAACTGCCATTCTTAGCATTCCCATACGCCCCTGGGGCTGGAGTGGAGGGTGGCTGTTAGAGACTCATCGACTGAACAAAACCCCCTGACGGGATTGCAAACTAATCAATAAACCACAGTGTACCCCCTGTGGAAGAAGAGAACAGAGGAAAGGAGGAGAGGAGTGTGTTTGGCTGGCACTACAGGGACTGGTCAGGTACACTCTCAAAGAAGTGTCTGATCTTATTTCTGTCCAATCACATGTGTCACCTGACCTCTCACTGCCTTAATTCACTAGTTTGCTTTACTTTCAGCTTTCTGTCCAGCTTTCTCTTTTTCTGCTTTCCCTCCAGAATGACTGGAAAATGTGAAAGGCAGAGAGAGAGAGATGGAGAGAGTTTTCAGTTGCTCATTGCACTTGTTCTTTTTTTTTCTTTCGTTCTTTTTTTGGCTGTGCTGAAATTGTAGCTCTCAAAAAAGTAATGACATTTTGTAGATTGGAAGCAAAGTCACTTGCAGAATTCTGAAAACCTTCTATTGATTTCCATTAAGAATGCAATCAAACATACCATGATGTCTGATACAAGACTGCAGGAACTTCTGCAAGGTGAAAAATTATTTAATTTCTCTTATTGACACTTCTTTCTTTTCCTTTTGTATCTGATGAGTTTTGCTCTTTTGAGGTAAAACTGATGGGAGTGATTGTGGGTGTATGCATACTGTAGGTGCTTACATGGGTGTGTGTATAGGTGTATGCACGTCTTTGTCGGTGTGTATAGGTGCTCGTTTCAGTCATTTTTCCATATCCTTAAAATTGTGATATTTAAATTTGAATAGGATCATGTTGCCGAAATGAAGAATGTCCAATTAGTAGTCCAATTAGATAGGATTTAGAGTCTGTATGCATAGGAAATAATTTTAGGATAGATGCAAGTTGTTACTGTGTGAGACTTTAAAAGCAAAAAAAAAAAAAAAAAGAAAAAAGTGACCTTTGTCACAGAAAAGAAGCTTTCTAGTTCTCGTATCTAGCTAATGTGAATACCTGGGGTAGTTGTCACCCTGGGAAGTAATTACAAGGGCTTTATTTCAGTAAACACACTGGCAAATGTTAAGGCAAGTGTGAAGATATTCAAGGAAGGAGGGCCCGGAACACAGGTTCTCTCAAACAGGTCAGTTTAATTAAACAAAACACGGGCCCCATGGCCACACCGCAAATCAAACTAAAATAACGATCAGGCCTCACGGCCACACAGTGAGTCAGTCCTCTTTGACAGCAGACACACCAAGCTTGTGTTCTGACTCGCTCTCTCTCTCTCTCTTCTGGCGGTGGCGTGGCTGTTTATATGCCACTCTCCCCACACTCACTGGAATTGGAGACAGGTGTTAGACATAATTTAGCTCAGATGTAAGCACCCTTACCGCTTTCTCTTTCTCTGGACGGGTGCTCGACCATGCCCCCGCTGCCACATATCCCCACCGCCCGACTCAGGCTGGGGCCATCCAGCCTGTCTACCACTCCACCCCCCATTTCTGGAAAGGAAGTCGGCGACAGCCATCTGCGCCCCCGGTCTGTGGACCACCTTGAATTTAAAGGGCTGGAGAGCCAGATACCACCCGTGCGTTGGTATCCTTCATGCGGTGGAGCCATTGGAGTGGGGCATGGTCTGAGCAGAGGGTGAAGGCCCGCCCCAGCAGGTAGTACCGGAGGGTGAGGACCGCCCACTTGATGGCCAGACACTCCTTTTCTACAGTGCTGTACTTGGTCTCCCTCAAGGAGAGCTTGCAGCTGATGTACAGCACTGGGCGCTCCTCCCCCTCCACAACCTGCGAGAGTACGGCCCCCAGTCCTCTGTCTGAAGCGTCCGTCTGTAATAGGAAAGGGAGAGAGAAATTAGGTGCATACAAAAGCGGCGCCCTGCAAAGTGCGGCTTTAATTTGCATGAACGCCTGTTGGCACTGCTCTGTCCACTGGACCGGGTCTGGAGCCCCCTTTTTAGTGAGATCAGTCAGCGGGCTGGTGACGTCCAAATAATTAGGCACAAACCTCCTGTAATAGCCAGCCAGCCCCAGGAAATGTCTCACCCACTTTTTGGTCTTGGGTCGTGGGCAGGTCGCAATCGCTGCAGTCTTGTCAATTTGGGGACGCACCTTGCTAACTCAAGTGGAACCCCAGATACCGTACCTCCACCCACCCAATCACGCACTTCTTGGGGTTTGCTGTGAGTCCCGCCCACCGCAGCAATCTCAGGACCACCCTCAGATGCTGCATGTGTCGCTGCCAATAATTATTGTAAATGATAATGTCACCTAGATAGGCAGTGACGTAAGCCGAATACGGTCTGAGGATTCGGTCCATGAGATGCTGAAGCGTAGCTAGGGCCCCCAAACAAACCGAATGGAAGCATCACAAATTGGTGCAATCCAAACGGCGTGGAGAAGGCTGTTTTTTCAAGGGGATCTGCCAATAACCTTTTGTCAAATCCAATGTTGAATAAAATCGAGCAGTACCTAACCGATCGAGCAACTCATCAACACGGGGCATCGGGTACGCATCAAATTTAGACACCGCGTTGATTTTTCTATAGTCCACACAGAACCGTACTGACCCGTTGCTCTTAGGCACTTGAACAACTGGGCTGGACCAATCGCTGTGGGATTCCTCTATTACCCCCATATCAAGCATCGCATCCGATTCTTCCTGAACTATTTTCTTTTTGTGTTCGGGCAAGCGATAGGGATGGCTACGTACCACCACTCCTTGTTCGGTCTCGATGTGGTGCTGGATGAGGTTCGTACGACCTGGTAGAGGGGAGAACACATCTGCAAATTCTTGCTGCAACTTGGCAACCCCTACAAGCTGATACGGTGAGAGGTGGTTTCCGCAAGTGACCAGGGTGTTATGATTAGGTTTTATATTCACCTCCATCCCGAGCTCCACCCTCACCGGAACTACCGTAGCCAACGTCACAGTGACTGCCTCATTCACAATTTCAGGAGGTTGAGGTGATATATTTGACATGTGCCCCCTCTACCAGTTTGGTTTACCTCATAATCGAGATCCCCCACTCGTCGTGTGACCTCAAAGGGTCCTTGCCACTTGGCGAGTAATTTGGAGCTTGGTGTGGGTAGTAATACAAGTACCTTATCTCCCGGTGCGAATTCCCGCAACCGAGCTCCCATGTTATACAAATTCTTGCTATCTGAAGGTCCCTCCTCCCAAGCGTCACAGATGACGTCAATCACCCCGCACAGGCGCCACCCATACAGCAGCTCGAACGCGGAAAATCCAGTGAAGGCTTGCGGGACCTCTCGTACTGCAAATAAAAGGGGATCAAGCCATTTATCCCAATTACTTGCATCCTCATGTATGAACTTATGAATCATGTTCTTAAGGGTTTTATTAAATCGCTCCACTAGGCCATCTGTCTGCGGGTGGTAGACACTGGTGCGTAATGCCTTAATGCCCAATAATTCGTAAAGCTTGTGTGGTGCCCATGACATAAAAGTTGTGCCCTGATCGGTAAGGATTTCTTTCGGAATCCCCACCCGGGAGATTATCTTGAAGAGTGCCTCTGCAACACTACGTGCTGAGATGCTGCGCAGAGGCACTGCTTCCGGATATTGCATTGCATAATCCACTAGGACTAATACAAAGCGATGTCCGCGTGCTGACCGCTCTAATGGCCCGACGAGATCCATGCCAATTCTCTCGAAGGGGACCTCGATCAGTGGAAGGGGGCGCAATGGCGCTTTTGGGGTGGCCGGTGGATTCACCAGCTGACATTCACGGCATGCCGCACACCACCTGCGGACATTGCCACCAATGCCCAGCCAATAAATACAGGCTATTAAGTGGTTCAGTGTCTTCCTTTCCACTAGGTGTCCCACCATTGGATTACAGTGAGCTGCCTGGAACAGCATTTCCCAGCGGCTCCGCAGTATTAAGAGCTGGGTTGTATCTTCTTTTGTTTGAGTGTCCTGCGTCACTCTATACAACCGCTCGTTTATAATCATAAAATAGGGATATGAAAGTGTGACACTCGGCCGGAGTGGCTGACCATCAATCACTCTCACTTGGTCGAAGGCGTGTGTAGATCCGAGGAGGGCAGGCCCGGCCGCCTTTATCCCTCGCGCGCCCCATCAGGCTGATTGGGGACCGGGCGTGCGTCATTCCAGCCCGGCCCCACCCTCCTCGGCTCTACAGCGTGCTTGAGGGTTTTGTCTCATGACTGCTCCAAAGGGAAATCCCCTTCGGGAAATCCTCTGAGGATGGGAGGGGCGGCAGCCTCTCCCCCCTCACGTCATCTTGACGTAGAGCTGACGAAGACGGCTCCACCTCCCCCACCAGAGCATTGCACACTTTGCATCTCCTCACTTTCATGCAGGGAACTAACTGCGTCCTGTTTTGTTCCCCCACATTTAATCACCAGGGTAACCAAAGGGTATTTGTGAATATCCCCATGCACACACCTCACCCTCACCATTTTAGCAGTGCCCAGTGCCTCACGTTGAACCAAGCATTGGTGGACCGTGGTTTGATTACAACCTGTGTCCACCAATGCCTGGCGAGTACCCCTCTTGATTTTTACCGGTATCCGGTATGCTCCGGCTCGGTCAGGGGCAGCCTGCGGGGTGTCAGGGATCCGGACCACCGTCCCCAGCTCCATCACAGGGCATTGATCCCGGAGGTGCCCCAGATCCCCACAACCCCAGCAGACCGGCCCAGACGCCATGCCCACACCTACGTCAGCGGGAACTTCCACCTGAGGGGGAGAGCGGTGGGGCACACCTCCTCTGCGTGAGGAACTGGCCTTGGTGGCAGTGCTCCCCGCCTCCGCGGGGCAGGAACTGGCTCTGGGGAGAGAGCAGAGTGAGAGGGACGGGAGGAACACACAGGGGGAGGGGGAAGAGAAAGAGAGAGAGAGGAGGGCTCTTCCGCCCTCGGGTACGCCACCAAATGGTCCTACGCAAGCTGAACGGCTTCCTCCAGCGATGCCGGGCGGTGGCACTGGACCCATTCCGCTGTCCCCTGTGGCAGTCGATGAATCAGCTGCTCTAGTACCACCTGGTCGATCACTCCCCTGATGTCATGATTCCCCGCCAGCAGCCATTTCCAGCACGCGTTTCGGAGCCGTTGGGAGAAAGCCAACGGGTGGTCGGTCTTCCCCAGCTTCAAGGTACGGCACAGTTGGCAATACTGTTCCGGGCTACGACCCACCTGCTGCAGGATAGACTTTTTCAGGTCGTCATAGGCCAGGAGATTAGCAGCCGGCAACTGTTGAGCCGCAAGCTGGGCTTCCCGGACAGTAGTGGGAGGAGCCTGGCCACCTTCTGGTCACACGGCCAGCCCCAGATCTCCACAGTCCTCTCAAATAAGTCGAGGAAAGCCTTGGTATTGTGTTCCACCCCCATCTTCAGGAGTGTGGGGGGAGGCAGTTGGCTGCGGTGGTCCGGGGTCACGGCTCTCTCTCTCTCCTGGCCGAGGAGGCTCCGGATCACATGCTGGTCCTCTGCTTGAGCTCGCAGGATCTCGAAGAATCAATGTTCCTGGTCTTGGAGTAGCTCAAGCAGGGATTGCTGGTTGGACTGATGCAAACTGGTGAGGGACTGGAGGATCTCGGCCACCTGGGAGGACTCCATGGGGCATAATTCAAATCCCGGGTTTCGGCACCAGTGTGAAGAGGTTCAAGGAAGGAGGGCCCGGAACACAGGTTCTCTCAAACAGGTCAGTTTATTTAAACAAAACACGGGCCCCACAGCCACACCGCAAATCAAACTAAAATAATGATCTGGCCTCACGGCCACACAGTGAGTCAGTCCTCTTTGACAACAGACACACCAAGCTTGTGTTCTGACTCGCTCTCTCTCTCTCTTCTGGCAGTGGCGTGGCTGTTTATATGCCGCTCTCCCCATGCTCACTGGAATTGGAGACAGGTGTTAGACATAATTTAGCTTAGGTGTAAGCACCCTTACCGCTTTCTCTCTCTCCGGACGGGCGCTCGACCACGCCCCCGCTGCCACAGCAAGGTATTATATACTCTTTAGTATATCCAGTACACTATCTATCTATCTATCTATCTATCTATCTATATATATATATATATATATATATATATATATATATATATATATATATATTTCAGTTGGGGTACTCGAGTTCGGACTCGAGTCTGAGTCACAAGTCCAATTTTAATGGACTTGGACTTGTCACGGGCTCGGACTCGAGCCTCTCAGACTTGGGATTTTTTTTCGAGTCCAGCCGAGTCCATGGTATTTATGATGCAATGAAAAACAAACAAACAAACAAAAAAATCATGTAACATAGGGTGACCATACGTCCTCTTTTCCCCAGACATGTCCTCTTATTTAGACCTGAAAAAGCGTCTGTTACATTTTTTGTTTTGCATCAGTTCAATTTTGTTTAACTTCTACTGCAATGCGACTGATAGCGTGTTGTGTCAGCAGCAGGGGAGGTCTGAGTTCTTGTCCCGTGTTAAAACCAGGAAGTGACCACTGTTTTTTAAAACACGCTTTTGGTGCCACTCTGGACTTTTCACCTGGAAAATGGGGCTCACATATGCCCATATGCTCAACAACACTTACAGCTTTGGCCACTGGGGGCAGTGGTTCGAACTTCTGAAAGCACTGACCGATTTTGGCTGAAGAACACAGTTAGATCAGTCTGACATTTGCGCTATATTGCAAGTCTTCTGAAACCATGTGATAGATTTGTGTGAGGGAAAGACCAAAGTTTATGTCATAATTCACTTAAAATCTTCACACCTGCTCTCCTTGGTGCATTCATGGAGAATTCTGGTTGATTTCAAAAGTATCAATGTCCAATTCAGGAGTGAATTATACATTAGTCAGATATTTTCAATGACTCCCATTCACAAAACAGTCTAAAAGCTTCAGTCCACATTGTTATTGCATGGAAGTGAGGGTGAGTAAATGGTGACAGAATTTTCATTTCTGAGTGAACTATTGCTTTGAGTGCTCTGCTTGATTGTGTCAGTGGAATTTTAACAATTGTGAATTTTGATGTTACACTGTTACTCACTGTCTCTGTCTATGAAACTTTTTTTGACAAGTGTGCCATATCTTTTTAGGGAATCAATCTGAAGAGTGATGGCTAAACCCATGAATAAACTCCTCTATCAACTGGATAGTAGGGTACATTGAATCGATCCTGATATTAGCCGAGTCGATGGTTTTAAGCCGTGTATCAACTCTCTGCTTGTTTGTGAGTCGATTGTGTGAACCATGAATCTCCCTGGAGCAAGAGTTCGGCTGCCTGCTTCAGGGCCAAAGCCTTTTTCTCCCAGCAAGCTAAGTCAAGAGTTATAGGACATGACAGAGAGGACGAGAGAGAAAGTATGAAGTGTTGAATATTTTGGCAGGTCGTCTAGAGGTGGAATGGGCAATTCTATACATGTACACTTCTCTATTCTCTCTCTCTCATACCTCACTCCAACCCTGATTTCTACACTTGGCAGTCTCACCCAAGCCTGTCCATCAGCATGTCGCCCTGGCGTTGGGAGGGGATAAACTTCATAGGGTTGCCTCCCTGCTCAGGCAATAAAACAGAATTAAAATATTAAATCTGTCCACCCCCCACCCCCCCAATAAAGCCATAAATTACCACTCTTTCATAAACGAAAGAGAGACAGAAGATGAAGGTTTAAAGGGAGGAGATGCAGATATGGTATTTTGCACCCTGACTGCCACCACTCCTACTCAATGGATGCTTCACAAACACGTATGGCATGTTGCTAACATAAAGGTGAAGGTTGTAGTGTTGTGCTTTATTTATCAGTATCATTACAGTCCTATAGTACAGTCCTATATAACTTTGGTACATAATAATAGTTCATGTAGTTTAGGTTCCTGTACCTCAACCTATAGAGCATTACACAAGTAACACCAAAGTCATGGGTTTGATTCCCAGGAAACACACAAGCTGATAAAATGCATACCTTGCATAAATCCAATGCATAAATGTAAACTCAAAATGTAATTTACTTGAGTTACAGTTCAGTACAGTGGTGGATATATTAACATAAACAATTAGACTTGTTTATTAGAGCCCTAAAAAATAATTGTAAGGTCCTGTTGTTTTAAATCTTAATGTAATACTATGGATTGTGATGGAATCGCAGTGGATTTCTGTAATATGTGGGGATAAAATTAGTGAGGGGTGAAAGGGCAGGGTCAGTGGTTCAAGGTGCTGGCCAGATATTTGGAAGGGTGTCTGATTGTTACTTAGAAGATATAATGGGGTCCAAAATTCTGAGACCACATTGGAAATATCGGATTCTTTTTCAATTAAACCAGTTTGCAGATTTGGAAGACTTATTTTATTTACACAAAGGAAATAATTTATACTTTATTATTTATGATACTTCAATATTAAGGGAGTATTTCGGGTGCAATACAAGTTAAGATCAATCGACAGTAGAGTTGGGGTACTCGAGTTTGGACTCGGACTCAAGTCCAACTCAGATGCATTTTTACTCATACTTGACTCTGACTCGGGATTGTAGCCATCCAGCTGGCTGAGGACCACTCAAATGGGAAGTTGTACCCCCTAAACTGGTTCACCGGGCCCGGGGACCTTTCAGCCCACTGGTTTCCCCTATCTCTCTCTGCTCTCTTCCCCAGGTTGATGAATCCACTGCCACAGGTATAAGAGTGAAGCCTGGGCCGGTCTGCTGGAGCTGTGGGGAACCTGAGCACTTCCAGGACCGATGCCCTGCGATGGAGGTGAAGCGTATCAAATACCTGTGAAGGGGGTACATACCAAGCCTTGGTGGATTCAGGTTGTAATCAAACCTCCATTCAACAAAGCTTGGTTCAATCCAAGGTTTTGGGTACAGGCCGAAGGGTGTAGGTAAGGTGTGTGCACGGGGATGTTCAATATTACCCTTTAGTGACAGTCATTATTCAATTTTGGGGACTAAAGCATAGTGTTGAGGCTGCAGTTAGTCCCTGCCTCACCCATCCACTAATTTTGGGTACAAATTGGCCAGAATTTACAACTTTATTGAGGGGAATTTGTTTGGATGGGTCCTGTAACAAAGTGTGTCATGTGGGTTGGGTGATTCGCTGGCTGGGGAGGCGGTTCCAGGGCCATCTACGTCGACTCCATGTCAGAATGACACAAGGGAGGTGGAAGCCGCAGCTTCTCCACCCTTAGAGGACTTTAATCCCTGCAGGGGATTTCCCTCTGGAGCAGACGACAGATGAAACCATTAGGCATGCCTTTGACCATGTGAAAGTGATTGATGATCATACCTGTATTTTTCTATTATTAAGGATCGGTTGTATCGAGTGTAACACTCAGACAAATGAAGATACAACCCAACTGTTATTACCGAATAGCCGTAAGGAAATGTTATTCCAGACGGCTCATTATAATCCGAAGGTGGGTCACTTAGGGCAGGAAAAAACACTAAACCATCTGATGGCCTGTTTCTATTGGCCAGGAATTCACGGGGATGTTCGCAGGTGGTGTGTGGCATGCCATGAATGTCAGCTGGTGAATCTTGTGGCCACCCCAAAAGTGCCATTGCGCCCCCTTCCATTGATTGAGTTCCCTTTTGAAAGAATTGGCATGGACCTCATCTGGCCATTGGAGCAGACGGCACGCGGGCATCGCTTTGTGTTGGTTCTGGTGGACTATGCAATGCGATATCCGGAGGCAGTGCCTCTGCGCAACATCTCAGCATGCAGTGTTGCAGAGGCACTCTTCAGAATAATCTCCCGAGTGGGGATTCCGAAATAAATCTTCACTGATCAGGGCACTACATTTATGTCATGTACACTACGCGAACTGTACGAATTATTAGGATTAAATTGATTCGGACCAGCGTTTACCACCCCCGAATGGACGGCTTGGTCGAACGATTTAATCAGACCCTAAAGAATACAATTTGTAAGTTTGTGCACGAAGATGCTCGAAATTGGGACAAGTGGCTCGAGCCCCTATTATTTGCAGTAAGAGAGGTCCCACAAGCCTCCACGGGGTTCTCCCCATTTGAGTTATTGTACAGGCTCTGACCGCGTGGCGTGCTCGATGTCCTATGGGAAAATTGAGAGGAAGGACCTTCAAACATCAAAAATGAAATTCAATACGTTCTTGACCTGAGAACAAAACTCCACACACTGGGGCAATTAACACAGGAGAATTTGCTCCAGTCTCAAAAACGACAAAGCCGGCTGTATAATAGGGGTACTCGGCTACGGGAATTTATACCGGGAGATAAAGTCCTTGTATTGCTCCCTACATTAAGCTCTAAATTACTCGACAAGTGGCAAGGACCCTTTTAGGTCATACGGCGAGTTGTGGAAGTCGATTATGAGGTTAAACACATGGATAGAGGTGGCGCACCTCAGATTTACCACCTCAGTCTCCTAAAACCCTGGAGAGAGGTGGTCCCCGTGACTTTGGCGATGGTGGTTCTGGAGAGGGAGGAGCTCGGACAGAGGTGAACTTAAAAGCCACCAATCAATTCACCCTGGTCACTTGCGGAGACTACCTCTCACCATCACAAGTCACGGAGGTTGCCAGGTTGCAAAGAGAATTCTCTGATGTGTTCTCACCTCTTCCCGGTCATACAAATCTCATAGAGCACCATATCGAAATGACCCTAAGGTTGTGGTACGCAGTCGTCCCTACCGATTACCCGAACACAAAAAAGTGGTTCGGGAAGAATTAAAGGCCATGCTTAATATGGGGGTAATAGAAGAACCCCACAGTGACTGGGCCAGCCCAGTGGTGCTGGTCCCAAAGAGCGATGGTTCGGTCCGGTTCTATGTGGACTATAGGAAAGTCAATGCAGTGTCTAAATTTTATGCATACCCAATGCCTCGGATTGATGAACTGCTCGATCGGTTAGGCGCGGCTCACTTTTATTCGACACTGGATTTAACGAAAGGATATTGGTAGATCCCCTTAACTCTCATGTCCGGTGAGAAGATGGCATTTTCCACACCGTTTGTATTACACCAATTCGTGACGCTCCCACGAGCATTCCATTACCTTGTTACGCAGGTCTTTTGACAGTTCTTTTCTGCTCCCCATGGCTCAGTATCTAGCCTGCTCAGTGCATCCACGTGAGAGCTAACAAACTCATTGACTATTTATACACAGACACTAATTGCTATTTAAAAAGGCACAGGTGTGGAAAATTAACCTTTAATTGCTATTTAAACCTGTGTGTGTCACCTTGTGTGTCTGTAACAAGGCCAGACACTCAAGGGTATGTAAACTTTTGATCAGGGCCATTTGGGTGATTTCTGTTATCATTATGATTGAAAAAGGAGCCAAACAACTATGTGATAAATATATATATATATATATATATATATATATATATATATATATATATATAGATAGATAGATAGATAGATAGATAGATAGATATATTGTGTATTAAATAAGAGAAATGCACAAAGGAAGCATTTTCTCTTGTGGTCTCAGACTTTTGGACCCCACTGTAGTAGACTGACGTGAGAGTTTTTTGATGGAGAAATATGTGCAAGACTACAAGTTGCAAGTCTCTATTTGTGGGCTTAGTTTTACCTATATTTATTTACACTTTTGTCTAGAAGTGTTAACAGAGACATAGCCACAACCTAGTGTGTGTGTGTGTGTGTGTGTGTGTGTGTGTGTGTGTGTGTTCCCATCCACCTACCTCAGTACAACTGCCACTGCCGAATTGGCTGGTAGGTGCCCATTGTCTATCTAAGAGAGGAGAGGATGTCAGTCCATCTTTGTTCAGGATCAAGAAAGGACTTTACAAAGTCTAAAAGCTGGCTTTGAATAGACACACACAAGTGGGCAGACATTATCTGTTGTTTAAGGGTCTAGAAGTTATTAAAATACATTGAAAAGGCAATTCACACAATGGATGACTTGAATACTATGAACATTTCTATGAACATGTTATACATTTCTGAATTAAAACTAAAATGTGTTATTTCTGTGGAACGGAACTGCAAAAATAAACATTGTTTTCAAACAGATTTTAGAATACATCCTCTGCCATTGGCTTGGCTGCAAACAAACACATCAGTGTTTAAAAGTGCCACAGAGGCACAGTGTATGGGTTAATTTTACAGTATTTATTTTCCCATATAAAGCTTGGAGAGAATAAAATATTTTAACATTAAAAAAAATACACATCAGCTTTAAAAATCATTTTGACATATTTTTTGTGGGGCTTAGAGTAAAAAATGTCTGGGTGGTAACTGTCTAAAAATTGTAATAAAGAAAAAAGTCTCATTAAAAGGCAGAAATTCTTGGAAAAACTTTAGGATAATCATTTAGTAGCATTTCTTTAAAAATAAGCACCTTTGTTTTAAAATATTGTTAATATTTGAAAATCTACTGACTGGCAAATCAAAGTTAGTGTGTTTTAACTTTAACCAACATAAAAGAATACATAAAATAGGAGAGAACTTGGGAAGCAGGAGACAAACTCTTGTCCAAATTATAAAATCTAACGAAAGTATGCGGAGAGGACCATCTTGCCGCCATACAAATGTCTTCCAAGGTCATAACTCTAGCCAATGCCCATGAGGATGCCATGCTCCTCGTAGAATGGGCTCGAACATCCAGAGGCAAAGGCAAACCACACACATCGTAAGCAATTGAGATTGCATCCACAATCACACAAAGAGGTGAAAATACGGCATTTACACGTATATACCCTTCTTGTTGATGGAGCTCTAGCATTTAAGATGGTATCAACCACAGCAGGGATAAACCATCATACAAAAGAGAATGATGGCCCTGTTGAGGGGCCAAACCCACAATTTCCGGGGGTGCCAAATGCTGCCCTGTGCCTGAGACAACATGTACATTCTGACTGGAATCTCCCAAGGCATTCCTTCCAGGGGAGAGACCAGAGTCGAAAACCATATTTGAGATGGCCAGTACGGCACCACTAACAGAAGCCAAACATGATCCCCCCAAACCCTCTGCAGTACCAAGTGCAGCAGGTTGATCAGTGGAAATGCATAAAGATGCGCTGTCGGCCACTGATGTGCCAGCGCATCGATGCCCAGCGGTGCCGGGGGTGAGAGAGAAAATCAGAGGGGACAGTGTGATGTCTCGCTTGACGCAAACAGGTCCACTTCCGCTTTGCCAAACCTCATCCATATTTGTTCTACAATCTGTGGGTGTAATGTCCCTACTCCAGGCATCAGAACCTGAATTTCCGGAAGTAAAAAACTCTATAGCCAATAGCACCGCTAGCATCTCAAGTTTATGTGCCAATTCAGCCACTGACCCGTCCATACTCCTCTCGTACACAGCACCCCAACCCACAGAGGAGGCAGCTGTCATTATCACATTGCGGCAACACACCTGTCCCAACGGAACACTCACGCGTCACTCTGATGGGACGAAATGCATGCATCAGTGGTTGAAGTCCCTTTATGAAGCTCACCCAACACTCAAAAGGTCTTACATAGGGAATGACAACAGATGCCACGATCAAAAGCCCCAAAAGCCTTTGAAACGTTTTCACAGGGAGAACGTGAGAACAGATAAAGGAGCATGTCTTGACGGCAAAAATGGTGCATCCATCCGGAGGGAGAGAGAAACACAAGAAAAGTCCAGTGCCCATCCTCAATCCTTCTTCTTATGACAAGAGCTGGAGCCTCAAGGTTCATATGGCTCATTTCAGAGACCGCATATTTTGACAGAACCTCAATGAAGTGCCATCGGGCCTGTTTAGCAATGTGGTTGAATCTGCACACAAACTATTCATTTCCAACGATGTCCTCATGTGTTGTCACTCAAAATGGAGAATATAGTCCTCACTTTGGTGTGAGTCTCTAGTAACCAATACAGGCTTAAACAAATTTGTGCACTGAGGTAAGAAAATCTTGCAAAATGCCGCCAAAGCAGCCACCTATATGGGTTCTGTGATGTGGCTCCATATGGGCGTCGCTTTAGCGCCATCAGCCAATAAATCAGCATGATTGTATACAGGCTTCAGACCACGTGACTCACTGACATAGTCCCAATTGTGTCATTACGCAACGTCAATGTTTCCTTGAAAGGGAACTTGTCTAAACTCATGGATTCAGGTTTAAGGAAAGCACACACTTTTTTATTTTGGTTAAACCACTTTTTTTAATCATTCAATCAAAACATTTGCTTAAAATGCTAAAAGCTCTTTCAAATGCAACATAAAGACAAAGAATACATTTCTAAAAACTTGCGGTTTATATCATATTTTAAAACGAATTCTTATGTTTATCATCTTGGACATCCTTATTTGATACTGACCCTTAACTTAGTCAAATTTTCACTCCTACATACACTATCAACATTTCTGCTATGGAGACCCTACACCCTCTCTCTCTCTCTCTCTCTCTCTCTGTTTAGTATGCTTGATAGTCTGCGATTGGTGGCAGTATGGTGCCTTGTTCCTCCAAGATCAGCGGAGGGTGGCAGCCCCTTTAAATCTTCCCATCCACTGTCGCTCCTTACATCTCTCCCTCCATATCTCCTCAAATCGCAGACTCCCCAGCCTGCAATCTCTCCTTCCATCTCTCTCTCTCTCTCTCTCTCTCTCTCTCTCTCTCTCGTTCTCTCTCTCTCTCTCTCTGGTTAATTAGAATAGGGGGCACAGGCACACTTGAGTAAGCTCACTATCAGATGATTAATTGCTGGGGATAGAGGGATGGAGCAGTGGGAGTCACTGCTGAAGAGAACACAAGGTTACTTATTCACTCTTTCTCTCTAGCCACCCCCCTCTCTCTCACTCTCATTGACTGTTTTTCAATGCATTTCATTATAGATTTATTTGTGGGGTTGTCGACATTACAGCATTCACAAAGCACTTAACAAGAGGCGTGTGCTCAAGAATGATAAACTCAAGAAAATGAACTGATAATGTTGCTGTTGCTGTTGTGAAAGTTGGAGAATTCAAGCATTGTTGGATTTTTATATACATATAGGGGAGACTGGGGCTAGTTGTCACAAGTGCTGTACAGTACAGTATCTCTGTATGTCGGTTTTAAACATCTAGTTTATAACCCTCTTAAAGGGATCGTTCACCCAAAAATTAAAATTCTCTCATCATTTACTCACCCTCATGCCATCCCAGATGTTAATGACTTTCTTTATTCTGCAGAACACAAACTGAGATTTTTAGAAGAATATTTCAGCTCTGTAGGTCCATACCATGCAAGTGAATGGGTGCCAAAATGTTGATGCTCCAAAAAGCACAAAAAGGCATCATAAAAGTAATCCATGCAACTCCAGAGTTTTAATCCATATCTTCAGAAGTCATAAGATATGTGTGCGTGAGAAACAGATCAAGTAATTTTTTGCTAGAAGTTCTTCTCCCTGCCCAGTAGGGGGCGGTATGAATGAAGATTGTGAATAACCAAAAAAAACAAGAATCCTGTAACTACTAGCCCTGGTTTCCACTATATATGGGTCACAATGGCTTTATTATATCAATAAAGGGGACCTTAAAGGTCTATCACATTGTCATATGATGTTCTGCTTCAGTCTGTCTGTAATTGTATCCTCTTTTTTATTTTTTGTCCTGAGCATCAGAGGACCCTCAAAGCTTCTGCTGATGTTAAAGATTCCCCAGGCTGACCATAAACAGGGGAGATTTTAAGATTTTGGCCTTTGGTGAGCTCAGCCCCCACTAAAATAGTGTGATTTGGTGGTCTAGAGCAGGGGTTTAATCATTTACAAACCCAGGGACCCCCAGTACATAAAAGCTAGATTTTCTCCGTAACACTTTGTAATTACATTCATTATGAAGATTAGCTAACGTTACTACTCTACATATTGCTTAATATAACATTAGTTAGAAAGATAGAAATTGCAGTTTTGCTTGGTCATGTGACAATTAATCTTGGCCTTGATTGGCTCTTACATAAAGGACAAGTCCTTGTTTTTGGAAATGAATTTAAGGGCTTAAAGAAAGAAAAACAATCTGACTATATATAGCAGAGTTTATATTGTGCAAAAGTAATATGTTAGTACTTTATTACACTTGCAGATAGTTTCTATGTCTCATTACACTGCCCACATTAGCAATTAACAGTAATATTGCCATCTTTCATATTCCACACAGGCAGTTCTACTTTATTCTCTTGTGAAAGGCAGATTGCTGTTATCCGTCCTTGACATTTGAGCCTCATTTTGTCTGTCTCTTTTGTGGAGGCCACAATGTTTAATTTTCTTGTTTATTGGGAAGTGTTTTGGCTGCTTTTTGGCCATTAATTTTCAATAAATGCGTGAGCTACCAGACAGCAATTATATTAAAAAATGTCTGTCTACAAACATGCTAAAAAATACTGTGTGTGACAACCTGAAAAATATATTGTTTTCTAAAATCTTCAATCTTTCCTCATTTTCACTCTTCATTCACTCTCACCCTTATGTTTTTATTTCTATTGTTTTTCACAAATCTTCCTCTTTTTTTCTGCTGTCCTGTCCATCTCTTTCTCTTTCAAACACCCCCCACCAGTGCGCTCTCTCTCTCTCTCGCTCTTTCTCTCTCTCTTTATTATTTGATGGATGATCTGTGTGTAGGAGGATAACTGGCTGTAATAGACAGACAGAATTGAAGCACGGACAGGTAAATGTTAAGGGCCTCATAAAACGTGCTTGGCCTCCCCCAGTGTCTCCATCTCTAAACCCACTCCCCTTGTCCCTCTATAACTCGTTTTCTCAATTTCTTCTCCCCTCCTCCTCTTTTCATCTCTTTTCGCATGCTTGCTGCTTTTCCCCTTTGAACCTTTTCCTGCATGTACCCTGTAAAATTTGAAAAATTTGAAAGGAAAAATAATGTTAAAATACTACCGTAAAAACCTGCTGATTGGTTAACTATAAGTTACCATACCTTATGTGGAGAAAAAAAAAATCATATTCGATTTAGCAAAACGGTACATGTAATTTTACAGTAAATAACTGATTATATATATATATATATATATATATATATATATATATATATATATATAATAAAGAGAATGCATTTATAAATAATTTATTGTGAATCTACATATTTAACAAAATAAAGCATATACTTTTACAGTAGCATACTGTTGAAATTTTATTTTTTGTAAATAAAACAAATAAGTCACCTTACAATTTCCAGTAAAAAACATAAAAAGGACATTCCCAGATGTCTCTGTGTGATGCATTTTCTCATATATTGTTAAATAGTTTAGTTAACTTTTCCTTTTTATTTTTGTTATCTGGGTGTTTTATAGTACATCTGATGTTGTTTGGTTAATGCTTATGGCATTATTTTGGTGTCTTGTGTGTTAAGTTGGGTTAGGTTAGGCACTTAGGTCAAAAGACTTTTGTCTTGTCACCTATATTATTATGGTTATCAGTATATTTTAAAGTGCAAAGCAGATTTATGTAGTTCAGGTTGGCATATTAACATCATATCAGTTAATGATATATAGGGTTATGAACTGTCAAATATACAGCCACCTAACTACCATCCCATGATGCCTGAAATGTGACGTCATGCTGCATTTTTTAAATAAATTTCTAGCAACCACAGCTGTTTTTTTTACGGTGTAGAATTCTGATATGAATGTGCATTACAATGATTATTGAATGTAATTCTGTGTATGATATATATATATATACAGGTGCATCTCAATAAATTAGAATGTCGTGGAAAAGTTCATTTATTTCAGTAATTCAACTCAAATTGTGAAACTCGTGTATTAAATAAATTCAGTGCACACAGACTGAAGTAGTTTAAGTCTTTGGTTCTTTTAATTGTGATGATTTTGGCTCACATTTAACAAAAACCCACCAATTCACTATCTCAAAAAATTAGAATACATCATAAGACCAATAAAAAAAAATATTTTTAGTGAATTGTTGGCCTTCTGGAAAGTATGTTCATTTACTGTATATGTACTCAATACTTGGTAGGGGCTCCTTTTGCTTTAATTACTGCCTCAATTCGGCGTGGCATGGAGGTGATCAGTTTGTGGCACTGCCGAGGTGGTATGGAAGCCCAGGTTTCTTTGAAAGTGGCCTTCAGCTCATCTGCATTTTTTGGTCTCTTGTTTCTCATTTTCCTCTTGACAATACCCCATAGATTCTCTATGGGGTTCAGGTCTGGTGAGTTTGCTGGCCAGTCAAGCACACCAACACCATGGTCATTTAACCAACTTTTGGTGCTTTTGGCAGTGTGGGCAGGTGCCAAATCCTGCTGGAAAATGAAATCAGCATCTTTAAAAAGCTGGTCAGCAGAAGGAAGCATGAAATGCTCCAAAATTTCTTGGTAAACGGGTGCAGTGACTTTGGTTTTTTAAAAAACACAATGGACCAACACCAGCAGATGACATTGCACCCCAAATCATCACAGACTGTGGAAACTTAACACTGGACTTCAAGCAACTTGGGCTATGAGCTTCTCCACCCTTCCTCCAGACTCTAGGACCTTAGTTTCCAAATGAAATACAAAACTTGCTCTCATCTGAAAAGAGGACTTTGGACCACTGGGCAACAGTCCAGTTCTTCTTCTCCTTAGCCCAGGTAAGACGCCTCTGACATTGTCTGTGGTTCAGGAGTGGCTTAACAAGAGGAATATGACAACTGTAGCCAAATTCCTTGACACGTCTGTGTGTGGTGGCTCTTGATGCCTTGACCCCGGCCTCAGTCCATTCCTTGTGAAGTTCACCCAAATTCTTGAATCGATTTTGCTTGACAATCCTCAGAAGGCTGCGGTTCTCTCGGTTGGTTGTGCATCTTTTTCTTCCACACTTTTTCCTTCCATTCAACTTTCTGTTAACATGCTTGGATACAGCATTCTGTGAACAGCCAGCTTCTTTGGCAATGAATGTTTGTGGCTTACCCTCCTTGTGAAGGGTGTCAATGATTGTCTTCTGGACAACTATCAGATCAGCAGTCTTCCCCATGATTGTGTAGCCTAGTGAACCAAACTGAGAGACCATTTTGAAGGCTCAGGAAACCTTTGCAGGTGTTTT
Source organism: Myxocyprinus asiaticus (assembly GCF_019703515.2). NCBI lineage: Eukaryota > Metazoa > Chordata > Actinopteri > Cypriniformes > Catostomidae > Myxocyprinus > Myxocyprinus asiaticus. The sequence continues at coordinate 37,482,327 of NC_059356.1, read as the reverse complement.
GAGTTGATTAGCTGATTGGCATGTCACCATATTCTAATTTTTTGAGATAGTGAATTGGTGGGTTTTTGTTAAATGTGAGCCAAAATCATCACAGTTAAAAGAACCAAAGACTTAAACTACTTCAGTCTGTGTGCATTGAATTTATTTAATACACGAGTTTCACAATTTGAGTTGAATTACTGAAATAAATGAACTTTTCCACGACATTCTAATTTATTGAGATGCACCTGTATATATATACACACACACACACACACACACACACACACACACACACACACACACACAGGTGGCCAAAGGTTAGGAATAATGTACAGATTTTGCTCTTATGGAAAGAAATTGGTACTTTTATTCACCAAAGTGGCATTCAACTGATCACAATGTATAGTCAGGACATTAATAACGTGAAAAATTACTACTACAATTTGAAAATGTTCAGAACTTCTTAAACTACTTCAAAGGGTTCTCATCAAAAAATCCTCCATGTGCGGCTATGACAGCTTTGCAGATCCTTGGCATTCCAGCTGTCATTTTGTCCAGATACTCAGGTGACATTTCACCCCACGCTTCCTGTAGCACGTTATAGATGTGGCTGTCTTGTCGGGAACTTCTCACGCATCATACAGTCTAGCTGATCCCACAAAAGCTCAATGGGGTTAAGATCCATAACACTCTTTTCCAATTATCTGTTGTCCAATGTCTGTGTTTCTTTGCCCACTCTAACCTTTTCTTTTTGATTGTCTGTTTCAAAAGTAGCTTTTTCTTTGCAATTCTTCCCATAAGGCCTGCACCCCTGAGTCTTCTCTTTACTGTTGTACATGAAACTGGTGTTGAGCGGGTAGAATTCAATGAAGCTGTCAGCTGAGGACATGTGAGGCATCTATTTCTCAAACTAGAGACTCTGATGTACTTATCCTCTTGTTTAGTTGTACATCTGGGCCTTCCCCATCTCTTTCTGTCCTTGTTAGAGTCAGCTGTCCTTTGTCTTTGAAGACTGTAGTGGACACCTTTGTATGAAATCTTTATTTATTTATTTATTTTGGCAATTTCAAGCATTGTATAGCCTTCATTCCTCAAAACAATGATTGACTGACAAGTTTCTAGAGAAATCTGTTTCTTTTTTGCCAATTTTGACCTAATATTAACCTTAAGACATGCCAGTCTATTGCATACTGTGGCAACTCAAAAACAACCACAAAGACAATGTTAAGCTTCATTTAATGAACCAAATAGCTTTCAGCTGTGTTTCATATAATGGCAAGTGATTTTCTAGTACCAAATTAGCAATTTAGCATGATTACTCAAGGATAAGGTGTTAGAGTGATGACTACTGGAAATGGGGCCTGTCTAGATTTGATCAAAAATTACTTTTTTCAAATAGTGATGGTACTGTTTTTTACATCAGCAATGTCCTGACTATACTTTGTGACCAGTTGAATGCCACTTCAATTCACTGAATTAAAGTACCAATTTCCTTCCGAAACAGCAAAACCTGTACATTATTCCAAACTTTTGGCCACCAGTGTGTATATATATATATATATATATATATATATATATATATATATATATATATATACACACATACATATATATACATATACAGAGCAATGCAAAATGTGGGAATGTGTATGCATGATGGTGGGGTTACAGTAGTGCATTATTTGATGTGAATCAGTGATTTTACTATTAATCCCTCAAACTGGAGTGGGTCTGTTTCAGTTCACCTGTCTGAGTGTATATATTGAAGGGATTTTCAGTGCATGAGTGCAGCTGCGTATGTGTGCGTCTGTCTAAGTTGGTGTATGCTTCATATAACTGTGAATATAATTACACTCAACCCTTCCTCACATCTAACACTTCTGTGTCTTTCCCCTCTTCACACTCTGCCTTTATTTTTGTTGCATCTCTCAATTTTAAATTTCAGTTCAGCTTTATTGGCATGGCAGTTTTATAACAGTATTGCCAAAGCATTACAAAGTTGTTTCAATTGCATCTAAAAAGATGCAATAAGACAATAAGTAACAGAGAAGAGTGAAACATGTAAATACCAATAAATATTATATAGGGGGAAAAAAGCCACAAAATGACAACTTTTTATTTCTTGTGAATAGTAAATACAAATTTAGTGGCTAGTTTGTGTTGTCATCTTCAGGTACATATGTGAGATTCTCTGTATCAGACATTTTATGGAATGAATGATAAAATGTTTCAAATTGGTTAAAGAATGTTGCTCTGACAGTCTGGTACTGTAATGTTGATGGGAGAGATGAGAGAGTGTGGATCCAAACGCAGACTCTTTTATTAATGTAACACAGAAGATGAAGACATAAAGATGAAAATAAAACACTTGAGAAAAAGGAAAAAAAAATCAAACATCACAGCAGTTTGCTGGTAAATATGAATGTAACATTTAAATTAACACGTTAACAGACAAACTAACAAACAAGAACTGAAGATGAGGGAAGGAAAAAAGAGGGTATAAATACACAGAAGGATGATAATGGAACAGGGAACAGCTGTGGAAGATGGAGGGCAGGTGAGGGTAATCAACAAAGGTGCATCCTGGGACAAGAAGTCCATAAATAAGGGGAAAACAAAGGGCAGTTCATGACAGGTACATTGGATAAATAAAAAGAAAGTGTCTACATATCCTCTGCTCTCTCGGTAATCAGGATCTATCTCTAGATCATGGTCACTTAGTATATATTTAGATGGAAACTTTCTTTCTTTAAATTGCTTAATTGATAAGTAATTTGCAAATTTGGTAGTTCTATTTAGGGTCTAATAGCACTGGAGTTTGTTGTGGAAGTGAAATTCAGTTTTTAATGTTTCATTGTGATCATGCTTTAGGATAAGTTTAGATTTGTAATTGGAGTTGATATCAAATTTGGTTTCATTAATCAGTTTCAGAGCAAGAATATTCAGAGGATTTGATACAGCAGGGATTTTGTTGGCAAGGAAGGCTTTATATTTGATAGATTCTGGATCAGAATATTTGAGGTGATGCCAGAAATGTATGACTCTTTTCTGAATTTCGATGTTTAGGGGTATAGACTTAATTCAGCCCTACAGGCACTGTTTGAGGTGCTTCTATGTACACCTAAAATTATTTTTTGCAAATTCCAGTTGCATTTTATCCCAGTGGTGAAAATTTGTCATGGGTCCCCATATTTCACATCCATATAATAGTATTGGTTTTATAATAGAATGATATAATTTTGTCCAAATTATAATTGGTAATTTTATGTGGCCGAATCGTGATTTGACAGCATAAAATGCCCTCCGAGCCTTTTCAATCAATGTTTTTACAGCCAGAGTAAGTCCTCCAGATTCACTTATTTCAATGCCCAGATAACTGTAGGTGGTGCTGTGTTGTAAGACCTCTCCTCTGTAAATGAACTGGAATCTGTTTCCCTTAGATCTGGCCTTCTTCTGAAACAACATGACTCTGGTTTTATCCAGGTTGACTGAGAGTGCCCAGTCATGACAATACTGTTCAAGCAGGGTGAGGATTTTGTGTCTTGTATAGTCACATTCCTAACGAGTATTTATTATGCTGCAAAATAGCTTCCCTAGGGCACTGGCTACACATATACCTCGATAATTATTAGGGTCAAATTTATCTCCTTTTTTGTATATAGGAGTGATCAGTCCATTCAGTCCAGATTCAGACCAGATCTCAGGGAAGATACCAGACCATAAATCCAGATTGAATAGTTTGACTAGAGCATTAATGATGTTGTGACTACTGTATTTAAGCATTTCATTACTAATGCTGTCTTGTCCAAATGCTTTCCTTAATTTAAGGTCTTTAATATGTTTTTATTTCTGATAGAGCTATCTAAACTCAGCAAAAAAAAAAAAAAAAAAACATCCCTTTTTCAGGACACTGTATTTTAAATATCATTTTGTAAAAATCCAAATAACTTCACAGATCTTTATTGTAAAGGGTTTAAACAATGTTTTCCATGCTTGTTCAATGAACTATAAACAATTAATGATCATGCACCTGTGGAACAGTTGTTAAGACACTAACAGCTTACAGACGGTAGGCAATTAAGGTCACAGTTATAAAAACGTAGGACACTAAAGAGACCTTTCTACTGACTCTGAAAAACACCACAAGAAAGATGCCCAGGGTCCCTGCTCATCTGCTTGAACGTGTCTTAGGCATGCTGTATGGAGGCATGAGGACTGCAGATGTGGCTAAGGCAATAAATTGTAATGTCCATACTGTGAGATGCCTAAGACAGTGCTACAGGGAGACAGGAAGGACAGCTGATCGTCCTCGCAGTGGCAGACCACGTGTAACAACACCTGAACAGGATCGGTACATCCGAATATCACACCTGCGGTACAGATAAAGGATGGTAACAACAACTGCCCGAGTTACCTCCATCAGTGCTCAGACTGTCCGCAATAGGCTGAAAGAGGCTGTACTGAGGGCTTGTAGGCCTATTGTAAGGCAGGTCCTTACCAGAAATCACGGGCACCAATGTCGCCTATGGGCATAAACCCACCTTCGCTGGACCAGACAGGACTGGCAAAAAGTGGTCTTCACTGACGAGTCGCGGTTTTGTCTCACCAGGGGTGATGGCCGGACTTGCGTGTATTGTCGAAGGAATGAGCATTACACCGAGGCCTGTACTCTGGAGTGGGATTGATTTGGAGGAGGAGGGTCCATCATTGTCTGGGGCAGTGTGTCACAGCATCATCGGACTGAGCTTGTTGTCATCGCAGGCAATCTCAATGCAGTGCGTTACAGGGAAGACCTCCTCCTCACTCATGTGGTACCCTTCCTGCAGGCTCATCCTGACATGACTCTCCAGCATGACAATGCCACCAGCCATACTGCTCGATCTGTGCGTGATTTCCTGCAAGACAGGAATGTTAGTGTTCTGAGTGCCCGGATCTCAATTCAATTGAGCACGTCTGGGACCTGTTGGATTGGAGGGTGAGGGCTAAGCCATTCCCCCCAGAATTGTCTGTGAACTTGCAAGTGCCTTGGTGGAAGATTGGGGTAACATCTCACAGCAAGAACTGGCAAATCTGGTGCAGTCCACGAGGAGATGTAATGCAGTACTTAATGCAGCTGGTGGCCACACCAGATACTGACTGTTACTTTTGATTTTGACACCCCACCTTTGTTCAGGGACACATTATTCCATTTCTGATAGTCACATGTCTGTGAAATGTTCAGTTTATGTCTTAGTTGTTGAATCTTTTTATGTTCATACAAATATTTACACATGTTAAGTTTGCTGAAAATAAAAGCTGTTGAAAGTGAGAGGACATTTTTGTATATCTAAAGGGTTTTGATAGTTTTGTTTATTGTTTTCATGAAATCAAGTTTTTCCTTTGTTTTATTGGGACTAGTTGAGGTCTGTGTTTTGATAGAGTTTTACAAATTAAGATTTCCAAATATTGCCATTCTGGAGTGATGTTTCAGGTTTGGGACTTTTTTTAGGAAATTTTTTTATATAGACTCCAAAATGTGTTTTGGTCTATTGATTAGTTTCATAAAATTTAACTTTAGTTCTCTTGTTGCATATGAGTCTTTTGTAATATCAGGCAGTTTGAGTTAGTGAGCCTTATTGCCTAAATGGCTGGTTCCTTGTGTGTTTTTTTTTGTTTGTTTTTTTTTTTTTGTTTGTTTTTTTTTGGCAAGTTGCCTCAGTTCTTTTCTAAGACATTTACATTCATTATTGAACCAGACAGTATTTTTTAATTTTTGTTGATTTGTTTTATGTATGTTTGGTGACCTCTTTGAGCAATGGAGCCACATGGACTTTCATTGCCCGTAAATCATTCATCCCTGTGTGAATAATGATGTGCTGGACCTTCATTTTTGGAAGTAACAGTTTCTCATTTATATGTTTGCCATTGGAGGCCATTAGCCTGTGCTACTCTGTGGTTGTCTGGAGCCATATTGTGGGTTTAGTCTTGTGGATCTGTTGAGGAGTGAAGCTGTTCCATTGGTGGTGATTGTTCTAGCTGCAGATTTTCAATGAGTGTCTCTGAAGATATTGGTGGTCTAGCAGGAGATTCTTTGAACGCTGAAACAGAATTGAGCTGTTCTTTCAGATCATAGATAAGTTCATCTTTGGTTCGAAGTTCTGACTTCAAGACAGACAGTTCTCCTACATTTTTTTAATCTCTGTTAGTTGTCTTCCCACTGTTGATCTTACTGTCCTCAACTCTTCTTTAGCATGCTGAAGTTCTTGTGTAATCTGTTCTTTGTTTCTCTGTAAGTTTTCAATCTCGTCTAAAATTCATCGTCATTTGTAAGCTTTTACAAGTTGTTTTCTTTCAGGTGGGACATTATTAATTCTTTCATTTCCGCAACATCTGTCTCCAGAAATGAGAAATTTTCTTTCATTTTTGACATGGAGATTTAATCAAAGATGCTGCATTTGTTGTGGTGTTTTGGATGCCGTTTACAGGAGAATAGCTGGTATTTGGATCTTTGTGGTCAACTTGTAAGGGAGTTGCATTAGACAGTGACTGTTTTTTAATTGTTTAAATATTCCATAAATGCTTTGAGAGCAGCCTCTGATTCCTGGACCATGACAGTTCCATTAAGTTCAAAGATAAATCAATCTCTCTCTCTCTCTCTCTCTCTCTCAATTCAATTCAAAATGGCTTTATTGGCATGACTGTGAATAATACAATATTGCCAAAGCAGAGGTTGCATGTAAAATAAATAAATAAAACATTAATCAATAGTTTAATGAAAGTTAAACAACATATAAACATATAACATATAAACATCTCTCTCTCTCTTTCTCTCTTTTATTGGAAAAACCGGAAGATCTAAGTTCTCCACCAGATCTCTGTGGATCTACTAAATTTGATTGTCCAGTGTGACACTCCAGACATAATACTTTTAAAATGACTGCATGATAAAAAGCTTATACTGATAACAGCTGTGAATTGTGTGGTTGAGTGTGGTGGCATGGAGTAGTGAGACAAGTTTGTTGGAGGGTAGTTAATGTCCATCATCTTTCTTTGTCGTGTCTCACTTCCTCATGTCTACTTGTATTTGACTTTGTGGAGGATATTTATGACATTTAATGTAATTTAATGTTGATCAATGATGTAATATTTTTAAACAAAATCACATAATACAGTAAATTTAAACGACTAAAGGGTTCAAAACCTTTTATTTCTTTGTTTTTAGTAGAATCAAACTGAAGAAAAATATAAAGGTTTAAATTACTTATATGATGAGAGATTTGTTTTTTTTTTAACTGTTTGAAATAGACAGTTGCTACAGTATTAATTACTGTAATAAATATAAGGTCTTGTTTTAAAGGCATAGTTCACCCAAAAATGACTAAAGGTGAATGGTGACTGAAATTTCCTCGCTACTAAATATTCCACAGTCAACTGTCAGTGGTATTATAACAAAGTGGAAGTGATTGGGAATGACAGCAACTCAGCCATGAAGTGGTAGGGCACGTAAAATGACAGAGCGGGGTCAGCGGATGCTGAGGCGCATAGTGCGCAGAGGTCGCCAACTTTCTGCAGAGTCAATCGCTACAGACCTCCAAAGTTCATGTGGCCTTCAGATTAGCTCAAGAACAGTGCGTAGAGAGCTTCATGGAATGGGTTTCCATGGCCGAGCAGCTGCATCCAAGCCATACATCACCAAGTGCAATGCAAAGCGTCGGATGCAGTGGTGTAAAGCACGCCGCCACTGGACTCTAGAGCAGTGGAGACGCGTTCTCTGGAGTGACGAATCATGCTTCTCCATCTGGCAATCTGATGGACGAGTCTGGTTTTGGCAGTTGCCAGGAGAACGGTACTTGTCTGACTGCATTGTGCCAACTGTGAAGTTTGGTGGAGGGGGATTATGGTGTGGGGTTGTTTTTCAGGAGCTGGGCTTGGCCCCTTAGTTCCAGTGAAAGGAACTCTGAATGCTTCAGCATACCAAGAGATTTTGGACAATTCCATGCTCCCAACTTTGTGGGAACAGTTTGGGGATGGCCCCTTCCTGTTCCAACATGACTGCGCACCAGTGCACAAAGCAAGGTCCATAAAGACATGAATGAGCGAGTTTGGTGTGGAAGAACTTGACTGGCCTGCACAGAGTCCTGACCTCAACCCGATAGAGCACCTTTGGGATGAATTAGAGCGAAGACTGCGAGCCAGGCCTTCTCGTCCAACATCAGTGTCTGACCTCACAAATGCGCTTCTGGAAGAATGGTCAAAAATTCCCATAAACACACTCCTAAACCTTGTGGAAAGCCTTCCCAGAAGAGTTGAAGCTGTTATAGCTGCAAAGGGTGGGCCGACGTCATATTAAACCCTATGGATTAAGAATGGGATGTCACTTAAGTTCATATGAATGAATGAACTTAAGTGACTAAAGGCAGATGAGCGAATACTTTTGGCAATATAGTGTATAATGATCAAATTCTGATAAAATTTGTCTCTAGAAACCTTAATGTCTGTTACTCTTTTGTTTTTTTCATGCCTTGCTATCCCAAATGATCTCTGGTTCTCTCTCTAATTTACACGTGTCTCTCCTCATCCATGTGATTTCACACCCTCTCACAAAGTCTATGACAACTCACCTTATTCTCGAGATGTCATGTCACTTTCAGATATTGTCAAGCCATCCTGATATACACTGACATCACAACCCCCTGCAAGTTTCTGCAGTTATTTGTGCCTGTCACAGGAGGTGGACCAAAACTGGTGTGGACAAGCATGTAAGATTTTTCTGAATGCCACTTGTGTATATGCTCTGTTTTCTAATTTAATTGCATTTCTTCAAGATAAATTACAGTATAATATCAGCATAAAATCTTTAGTGAAAAATGGAACTAAAGATTAACATGAATTTCATAGAGCGCGTCTCTCCTCGGGGAGCTGGCTTCTATCTCTAAAAGTGAATGCACCACTGGCATCCTTGTAGGTCTAGGAGCAGAGCAGGGAGGGTACTGGCTAAATTAGATGCATCGCCTGACACACTCCCCAGAACCCACGGTGCTGGGCCTCTATTCCCCTCACACGCCACGGCCCCTGGGAAGTTGAACCACTAAAGAAGCCGCCGCTCCTCACGCCCCGGACCCAGGAAGGGAGCACAGGTGACTTGCCCTTGCCCATGTCTTGGACCATTCCTTTGAACACTCCACAACCTGCACTGAGCCCCCATTTCACTGTGAGGACACCAGATTGCCCCTTTTGTTTGGAGACCTTCCCCCATGAACACTTTAATTTCCCCTTTTTAGACTTTTTATGTTGTTTATTATTTAAAATAAACACCTCTCTGAGGCCTGACGCCACACCCACTGTGTATGTCTCTTACTCACCCCGCTACACAATGAAAGCAAGAAAATCTGACCTTTTGTACATGGTCAATAACAAAATTTTGCTTATTTGATTTGTGACCAAGAAGTAATGCAGAATTTTAAATATTTCTTCAGAATCAGCTTTATTGCCAAGTATGCTTACACATACAAGGAATTTGTCTTGGTGACAGGAGCTTCCAGTGTACAACAATACAAAAACAATACAAAAACAGCAACAAGACATAGATAATAATAAAAAATAAAAATAGTTATAAAAAAAAGTTATACACATACGTACATACATACACACATACACATAAGTAGTGCAACCTAATATATATTTGCATATGTACAGTACAAATACAAATCTGTTATGTACAGTGCAAATGTTTTTTTTTTTTGTTTTTTTTTTTTTCTCAGAGGAATGAAATGGCAGAAGAGGTTGGATGTGTTGGATAAAAATAAAAAAGACTAAACTGTGTATTGCACATAGTTATTGCTCAATGGGGCAGTTTAACTGTTCATGAGATGGAAAGCCTGAGGGAAAAAACTGTTCTTGTGCCTGACGATTCTGGTGCTCAGAGCTTTGTTAAACTCTTTGTTAAACTCCCCAAGAATAATAATAATAATTGAACTTCCTCAGCTGTTGAAGGAAGTACAACCTCTGCTGGGCCTTTTTCACAATGGAGTCAATGTGTGTCTCCCACTTCAGGTCCTGTGAGATGGTAGTGCCCAGGAACCTGAATGACTCCACTGCTGCCACAGTGCTGTTTAGAGTGGTGAGGGGGGTCAGTGTTTGGGTGTTCCTCCTAAAGTCCATTTACATTTATGCATTTGGCAGATGCTTTTATCCAAAGCGACTTACAGTGCCCTTATTACAGGGACAATCCCCCCGGAGCAACCTGGAGTTAAGTGTCTTGCTCAAGGACACAATGGTGGTGGCTGTGGGGATCGAACCAGCAACATCTGATTACCAGTTATGTGCTTTAGCCCAACATGTCCACAAGTCCACAATCATCTCCACCGTTTTGAGCGTGTTCAGCTCAAGGTTATTTTGACTGCACCAGACAGCCAGCTGTTCAACCTCCCTTCTGTATGCAGACTCATCGTCATCTCGGATGAGGCCGATGACAGTGGTGTCGTCTACAAACTTCAGGAGATTGACAGAGAGGTCCTTGGCGATGCAGTCATTGGTGTAGAGGGAGAAGAGTAGTGGGGAGAGCACACATCCCTGGGGGGCACCAGTGCTGATTGTACAGTTGCTAGAAGTGAGTTTCCCCTGTCTCACAAGCTGCTGCCTGTCCGTCAGAAAGCTGGTAATCCACTGACAGATAGACATGGGAACAGAGATTTGGTGTAATTTATTCTGGAGTATAGCTAGGATGATGGTGTTGAAAGCCGAACTGAAGTCCACAAAAAGGATCCTTGCATATGTCCCTAGTCTGTCCAGATGTTGCAGGATATGATGCAATCCCATGTTGACTGCATCATCCACAGACCTGTTTGCTCCTGTTTGATTGAGCATTTGAAGCAGCATGGGACTTCCAGTGATCTATTGAAGATCTGTGTGAAGATGGGGGTCAGCTGGTTAGCACATGATCGAAGACACGCTGGTGAGACGCCATCTGGGCCTGAAGCTTTCCTCGTCTTTTGTTTCCGAAAGACACGGCTCACATCATCTTCACAGATCTTAAGTGCAGGTTGAGTAGCAGGAGGTGGGAGGAGGGGGGTTGCAGGAGGTGATGGTGTTTGTGTGAAGTGAAGGTCAGAGTCCAGGTCTGTGGCTGCAGCCTCAAAAACACTCCAGTCCATGCAATCGAAGCAGGCTTGTAGTTCCCGCTCTGCTTCATTGGTCCATCTCTTTACAGTCCTTACTACTGGCTTGGTTGATTTTAATTTCTGCCTGTAGATTGGAAGAAGATGAACCAGACAGTGATCAGAGAGTCCCAAAGCTGCTCTAGGGACAGAGCGATATGCATCCTTTATTGTTGTGTAGCAATGATCCAGTATGTTCCTGTCTCTGGTGGGGCATGTAATGTGCTGTTTGTATTTGGGCAGTTCACATGTGAGATTTGCTTTTTTAAAATCCCCAATAATAATAATAATAATAATAATAATAATTCTTACATATTTTAATAAATATTCTTAAATATTTTACATCACAAAGTTTCTTTGTTCATGACATTTTAACCTGAAACTTTGTTATTTTCAGTGTGGGCTCTGAACTTTGAACCTCACTGTACAGTACATCCCTTTCCCCCAGTCTGAGAGGAGCTGCTTATTATGACAGATCCGGTCCAACATCCCAATGTACAATTTAAGTTTGTGTTTATTAGGAAGGGGGAACTACGTTCAAAATAAATGGGGAAAGACAAGAGAGAGATAAGATGAGGAGTGTTTTACTTCAGAGATTTTGACGTCCGGCCATTAAAGAGGAGGAAAATTGTGCCGGAGGAGGAGGAATGTGTAGAGAGAGTGAAAATGAAGATTGATTGAGGGATGTTGGAGGAGGGGAGAGAGACAGAGCAAAAGCTGAGTCGGCATGTTGAACTATGAGGGAAATAATTGAGGCCCCTACCATGTGCATAAGTAATAAAAAAGATGAAAGTTTGCATAAGTAATAAAAAGTTGAAGCAATATTTCATTTCTTTATGTAAACTTCACAGTTTCTCTTTTTTCTCTGTTATCACTTGTTCTTGTCTTGACACTATCTATCTGTCTTATTTCTCTCCGATTCTTCATTATTAGGATCAAACTGGCAACAGAAGTGGAAAAACACAAGTTTCATTATTTGTTTGTTAATTATTTAATTTATTCTGTTAAACTTGTTCAGAGGAATTCACCTAAGATTTTCTACAACCCCAAATCAACGAAAAATATTTTATCTTATTTGTTTTATTTGTTAGATCTCTTTCATTTCTTCACTTCTTTTCAGTATCTTTACTTCCTTTCAGTCTAGTCCTTCCTTCATTCATTCCTTTCTTTCTTTCTTTCTTTCTTTCTTTCTATCTTCCTCTCTTTCCTTTATCATTTCCTCTTTAATTTGTAATTTTTTCATTTGTTTTAATTTATTTGTTATATCTCTTGTTTCTTCACTTCTTTTCAGTCTCTTTACCTTCTTTCAGTCTAGTCCTTCCTTCCTATCTTACCTTTTTCTTTTCCTTTATTTCTATTGTTTGTTCTCTTTGATTTGTTCTCCTTCATTTGTTTGATCTCTTTCGTTTGTTCACTTCCTTTCATGTACATCCATCCATTCATCCGTCCATTCAACCACCCAACCTATAAACAAGAACATACCCAATAGAAATCCTTTGGAAAAATCAGTTACAAAATTCCCAGTATGGCTGTCTCAACACATACACACACACACCAAGGCGTCTTTTAGTCGAGTGAATAATTACTTTGCCAAAGGGCACAGCTATGATTCCTGTCTGGTATTTAAAGTCCCGTCAGTGATTTTAAATCACTTCCTCTGATTCATGGCACCTCACTCTGAAGTGGAGATGTCTTTTACAGCTGGCCTACAGAGAGAGAGAGAGAGAGAGAGAGATCGATCGATCTCCACCACTGTCACAATGATCGACTCGCAATGCCTGTTTCAGCTCTGTATGTCTTGAGGCCTGAAGGTGTTAGATCACAATGCTATTAATAGGTTGTGTTGAACAGAATGTAAAGCTCGTCCAGGTCAGAATACAGGCAGATGACTTTAAAAGAGGGATGTTCAGCATCAGGGTTCAAATTTCTGTGAAAGCTGATGGAATGTTATAAACAGATGAACCACACTCAAAGCTTTTGTAAATTGCAGATAAATGCACACTTGTGACATTCTATTTTAATGTGCCAAGTTGCTATATTGCCGTAAACAGCCAACATATATTTTAATGAGGTGTATTACATGGCAGAGTCTGATTATTATTATTATTTGTAATAAATGTAAATGCTGTTGCTGCTGTTTTTATAAAAGCAGTAAGTTATGAGAGGTCATGCTTTACAGTGATTTCACTACAATCAGGGTTGTAAGCATTTTGATTCACGTTGTGCCTATGAGAACATCCCTTATATGTGGTATAATCACTGATTCACTGTAACACACAGCTTCTTGTTGCTTTATTAAAGCATGTAATGAGTGTCAGCTCATATTTATTGTGTTTTAATCATTTGAGCATACTGTATACAAAAGAAGCCCTTGGTTGGCTAAAACTGGCTATGTTGGATACAAAAAAAAAAAAAAAATGTCAAGGCTTTGTTATTTGTTTGGTTGGCTTCCACTCTAGTCTCTGGAGGAGATTTTGTCAAGTCAGATCACCAAAAACAGACCAACTCATTTATTCAAAGTGAACTGTGGAGGCAAAAAATCAAAATCATTTGTAAAAAAAAAAAAAGAATGTGTTGCCACAAAATGGAAACCTTGAAGAATCAAATGAGCTTTCAAGTGTACTATATAAACTCACTCGATTTGTCTACCAGTGGTCAACCGATATGGGTTTTTCAAAGGCTGATGCTAATACCAATATCTATGTAGATATCAGGGTGGCTGATGGTCGATGCCAGTATATACATCAATGGGGGAGGGAACACTTTTGTTAATTGACCAAACTGACACGGTTATGCCGATAGTCAAAACAGGCCAACTATAGTGTGATAAATTGGCCTTCCCGATATTTCACTCTATCTGTAATTTCTACTGTATCAAGCATTTAATTAATATATCAGCTTACATTGACCATCTGTGAGGTGGACTTAATCTCTTGTTGGTTTAAAATAATTTGACAAAATCTTAATCATTTTATTACATCCATTGTGAGGTGGAGTTATAAGAGGAATGGAGCATTGTTCTCACACTGTTTAATCCAGCCATTAATTTAATTTTGCAAGGTCTGTGGGAGATTATTCTAATTAAATTATAATGATTAGTTTATACTTATCATGTTATTCTGGACCCTGGGGCTGTTCAGGTTCACTTCGCTTTCTTTTGCTTTTCTTAAACCATATCTATCTATTAAAAATTAATTTTAATAATTAATATGTTTTAATAAACATATTGTGGCAGTAAGGCACATACTGTGCTGCTATCACACAGTGGTCCTTGTATTTTAGGTCCATTTTTTATTGTTGTTCAATGTATGGTGTCTGCAAACTAGTCTCATAGAATGCATTTTAATAGAACTACATTTTTGCAAATGACTTTTATGTGCCGAATTCTAGGATTCATTGCAGTTTTTCTGGTGAAATTAACACTAGAGGTGCTACAACAACTGTGGCTGAAAATGACTTTATAAAAAAAATAGCTTTTCACACTGTTACACACACACTGATATCGAAAGACTTTTATTCTAACACATCATTTAAAAAACTATATATTTATTACAATGCTTGTATTACAGAGCCAGTAACATGCACACACTTATTCCAATGCGATTACCTTGCGTGGTAGCTTGATAGAGTGTTACCTGATAGAGTGTTAGATACACTGTAAATTACTTTTGTTGTTTTGACAGTATTATTGCTGTATTTACAACTGCAACTTACTGTAGATACTGCACAGCTCCTGCAGTACACCAGATGAACTAGTTTATGCACTGAAACTTTGCTTAGTGCAGAACAATCTGGAATAATATGAAACAATGCAACAGTCCCCTCTTTACAGCCTGAACTTGTTCAGAACATTGAATCTTTGTGACACCTGCGCTAAAAACAACCTAGATGCAGCGCAAAGAATGTAACAGAGCGCAGGTGTCTCGACATGTATTTTTGAAAATTTGAAGTTCTTTTTAACTTGACACGGTGTTTAAATGTTGCCGGTCCTGCATGAGATGCTGAAGAAACAGCGAAAAACGGCGCAACAGTCAAAGACATTCATCCAGCATGTGTTTACATAGGAAAACAATGGGAAAACAGAACAGACATTTAGTGTGAACAACCCCTAACTCCTCCATTCGCACGTGAGTGAGAGCGCATGTGCGAAATAAGTTCGGTAGGCCTGTTTATTTTTTCATTAATTACAAACCCAAACCCGACCAAACCTGAAGTCCTACCTGAAAAAGGCCCGGGACAGTTTGCAGACCTTTGGCCTGGGACGGTTTGCAGACCTCTAGCTTTAAGAGACAGATGAGCTATGCTATAAAATCATCACTTCTCAGGTCAGGAATTCAACATCGTGGACAGGTTGGATTATGGCTCCTTACGTGTGAATTGTGTGAAACATTTGGTGTTACTGTGTTAACAAACAGGTATTTTAAGAAGTGGGAAATATGTATGATATATATAGTACTTTACTTAATTTTATTCTTGACAAGCTTAGATTTCTGAGATGCGCACAACTGAAGGAGACTGCAAACCGAGTCGAGACCGTGGCCATGCGATCTGAACTTGAAATGACAATATGCACATTTTCATTCATAAGGTTTGCACTGTAGTAATATTGGCTTCACAAACAATTAGTCAAGACAAGACATTAATCTTTAATCTTACAGTTCATACAAAATCTTTGTTTAAACACTGGCCCTTAACACTTGCTAAGTTTACAAATTTTAAACCATGACTTGCACTGCACATAAATAACTAATATTGGCATTATATTCCTGCTGTTTAGCCAGAGGGGAACTGGCCCCACAGTGAGCCTGGTTTCAGTTTGGTTATTTTTCTCTATTAACCGACATCTTATGGAGTTTTGTGTTCCTTGCCACAGTCGCTTTCGGCTTGCTCACTGGGGTTCTAAACACAATTATTATTTAACTATTTAATTATTTATTTTTATACACAATTTACTATTACACAATGATGACTTTAAGACTTTATAGATATTACAGTTTCATTTTCTCATAAAGCATGATTTTCTGTAAAGCTGCTTTGAAACAATGTGTGTTGTGAAAAGCGCTATACAGATAAAAATGACTTGACCTGACTTCACACAGGCTCATAATTTCTTTGTAAATTTGGGTATGTTTTTTGTTTTAAATATCACTTTATACCTGTGCTCGTTGGATGATCTGTCTTCTGAATATTTTTTCTATTATTCGGATGAATTCGTTATTTGTTTTGAAGTCATTATTTGTGCCTTTCCGAACAAGGTACTTCGTGCTTCGGGCACATCCCTAGTTTTAGACTTTGGTCTCAGAGAACCGATGTTCGAGCCCAGCCAAAAACGCAAGTTGACATGTGAGACCAAAGTGTCATGGAAGTGACACAAAATGACGTGGTTGTTTCAGAAAATTTGCTTTTCATGTCGCATTTCTACCCTAGATAGGACCCTATCTACAAAGAGGGTACGCAGTCACAGTGGCCGAGGCAGAGAAAGCTCTGGCGAGGGGAAAGACAGGGTTCACCTAAGGGGAAACCGAACAGTGGAAACTCATCATACAGGATTACCAAGGGGGAATCACCACTCATGGAGCACTGAGCCCGAGCACACAGGCTCACTTGAAAAGGGGTATACCATGAGTACTGGTGTGCCCGGACTCCCAAGGGGCACGGCAAGTCCTGAGACTGGTATGCAAGAGAAATGGCATCCACAATCCAATGGGCTAGCCTCTGCTTGGAGACAGCTTTCCTTTCCACTTCTGCTGTCCTCCAAAATAGACAAAGAGCTGCTCTGAGTGTCTATGGCTCTGCGTGTGGTCCAGATAGATTCGCAGGGCATGAACTGGACACAGCAACGACAAGGCCGGGTCTTCCTCTGAAGGGAGCGCTTGCAAGTTCACCAGCTGGTCCCAAAAAGGAGTGGTGAGAACTTTGGGCATGTAACCGGGCCGGGGTCTCAAGATCATGTGAGAATGTGCTGGCCCAAACTCCAGGCATTCACTGGTAACAGAGAGCACCTGCAAGTCCCCCACCCTCTTGATGTAAGTGAGCGCCACCAAGAGGGCCGTCTTCAGAGACAAAGTGCTGAGCTCGGCCTGCTCCAGGGGCTCAAAGGGGGCTCTCTGTAGGGCAGGTAGGACTACAGAGAGATCCCAAGAAGGAATCAGGTGCGGTCTAGGAGGATTCAACCTCCTCGCGCCCTTGAGGAACCTGTTGATCAGGTCACACTCTCGTGAGGGCATCCCGTCCAGTGTGTCGTGGTAAGCTGCTATGGCAGCCACGTACACTTTCAGGGTAGAGAGAGATAGCCATCTCCCCTGCCCTTCCTGAATGAAAGACAGCAAAGACCTGACGGTGCATCTCTGTGGGTCTTCCCACGGGAAGAATACCAGTTCACGAAGAGACGTCACTTCAAGGCATACAGCCGCCTCATTGAGGGGGCTCTGGCCTGAGTGATCATGCTTACCACCGCTGGCGGAAGACCTCTTTCGCGTCCCATCCAGGAGCCAGACGTGGAGATTCCAGAGGTCCGGCCACGGGTGCTGGAGCGCACCCTTCCCCTGAGTGAGAAGGTCCTACATCAGGGGAATGCACCAGGGAGGTGATACTACCAGGAGCATCAGATCCGAGAACCAAGTACGGTTGGGCCAGTATGGCGCAATGAACAGGACTTGCTGCTCGTGCTCCCTAACGTGAGAGCGCGGCCAGAAGGTGAGTATGGCATATGTCCCAAGAGCCTCTGAAATTGTTTCATTGGCACCGCTACCTTCTGGCTGAAGGTCTTCAGGCAGGTCAGCACTGACTAAGCATGTTTGGTTGTAAGACGTGCCTTTAGAGTGACCGAGTCCAACTCCATACCGAGAAAAGAGATGCTCTGCACAGGGGAGAGCTTGCTCTTCTCCCAGTTGACCTGAAGCCTGAGTCGGTCAAGGTGCTGAAGCACAAGGTCCCTGTGCGCACACAATAGATCTCGTGGGTGAGCTAGGATTAGCCAGTCGTCAAGATAATTGAGAATGCGAATGCCCTTCTCCCTCAGCGGGGCCAGGGCAGCCTCTGCAACCTTGGTAAAGATGCGAGGGGACAAGGACCGACTGAAGGGGAAGACCTTGTACTGGTATGCATGTCCCTCGAAGGCAAACTGAAGAAAGGGTCTGTGTTGAGGAAGGATCGATACGTGAAAGTATGCGTCCTTCAGGTCGATGGCCGCGAACCAATACTGATGTCGTACTGATGCCAGGATGCGCTTCTGCGTTAACATCTTGAATGGAAGCCTGTGTAAGTCTTTGTTCAAAGCACGCAGATCCAAGATTGGGTGCGACCCTCACCCTCTCTTGGGCATGATAAAATAAGGGCTGTAAAAGCCCTTGCGCAACTCGGCTACAGGAACAGGCTCTATTGCTTTTTTTTAAAAAAGGTACCTTCCATGAATTCGTTAGCTCCTCGTGCACTTCCAAGAAGAAAGGCACCGGGGTGGGGCATGGCCGTGAGTTGCGCTCCGAGCCGAGAAACCAATCATCCAGCCGCGAATGCTCAGGGCAGGGTGGAGGGTTCCACTTCAGCCCGATATTCGCAGCCACCTGGGCAAGCACGGCTGCCATCTCAGCATCCACCTCATCCTGCGCTCTACCTCTCTAGAACGAGTGTGCTGGGGGATGGGAGGTCCGCGGGGGTTGAGCCGGCAAAAACGCTCCCATATCCACATCCAGATCGCCCGCGGTGCTTGCCGACCTGGCCGGCTGATCATCAGCCCAGGTTGGAGTGGGTTGGGGAGCAGCCACAGTGGCTCATTGCTTCATGAAGAAGGAAGTGAGCCGTGACCGCAATGTTCTGATGGGCATGTTCTCGCAATGAGAACATAACCCTTCCACGAAAGCTGCCTCGGCATGCTGGCGCCCCAAGCACTCGAGACAGATTTCATGGCTGTCCGGAGGGGAGAGATAATGGCCACATCCAGTAGCGCAAACGTGGAAGGACATCTTTAAAAAGACGCCAAGCGTATGTGCGAGCTCTTTTAGAAGGAAATATACTCTTTTGAATATACTCTTTTAGCACCCGCAGACTCAGCGCCCAGGGGAAGCACAACACTCGACCGTGCGAGGGTGACCGCTGATATGCGCTGTAAAATCCAGCAGCATAAGCGAAAGGTGAGAGGATGAACACAATACATGCATTCGGCTCCGAAGAAAAAAATCTGAATGAGTGGTGCATGCCTTCTCCTTTTATACCCGTATGTCTGGGGGTGGAGAGTGGCATGCAAATTCCACTCGCCAATTCTCATTGGCCTTTTCTATTTTAAGCAAAGGTGACTGGAGCACTCAAGATCGAACCCCTAGTGTCACTACATCGACACAACGTCGAGAGAGTGATAGACAGGGAACCTCCATATAAAATGCACCTGAAAAACCTCATCTGATTACAACACCATTTCACTCAATTTTGGCACACCCTGTTGGACATTTCACCTGGAAACTGCAGTGAAATGTGTAATGAAGCGTGTTATTTCATTTTTTCAAAATTTTTGCCATGGTCACATAATTTTCATGAGGACAGACTGGGTGTATCTCTTTAATTTTTGATAATACTTTTCCAGAATTTTTTTGTATTTTGTGCATTTTGTTTAATGCTATGTCTAGGTTTTGCTTCGATGACAGTGTGGAAACTATTTTCCTTCATGGCCGCCATGTTTTCCTGTGTCTGCCCATTTCTATAGCAAAGTCTGTATCTTGTAATGATCTTTTTTTTATTTTTATTTTTTTTTTATCTGTTACAGATAGAAAATAATTTTATGTTGTTGTTGTGTTTGAATTTTCCAATAGGTGATATAGCTGTTTCATTTTTTTTAATTTGTGTAATGCGGTTTCATCGAAATAGCAATGTTGAGGAGTAGTTCACTAAAAGTATTGATGCTGCTAACTAAACTACATTTTTCAGTAGTGTGACAGTAGCTCAGCTTTTAATGCAATAGTGTCGTTCTTCCAGTACAGAGCTAAATTTTTTAATGAGGAGCCAAGGCAGTAATAAAACGTGCTCACCTATATCGTCCTCTTATGTACTGCTGGGAAAACAGAATCATTTAAGTGAATTGGTTCTTTTGGACAGTTCATGTAAATGAACCGGTTAAAATAAACGATTCCCTTATATTTGACCTTGGGAATTCATCAAATGATTCAATATAGGGAGTCTTTTCTTTTGGACTGTTTATGTGAATTGACTAATTTACATATATGATTCACAAGAGCCCTGCACAGCCTTAAAGAGACTTTGCCTTCTTTTTTGAAGCAAAGTATTTAGCTAATTGCTGCTTTTTATCATTATAAATTGATTTAATGGTTGTTTTCTTTATTAGTTTTTGTAAATTATGAATTTACATGGTTTTGATAAACTTAACCACATTTTAACAGTAATATTGTAGTATCCATAGGGTAGCCATGGTTTTACTACAGTAATATTGTAGTAATCATGACAATAGTTTTATTAGGTTAATTTTGTGGTTTGTGTTACTGCAAACACCATATTTAAACTGGTTATTGTAGTAAAACCACATTAATTTTCAGATGGGAAAGACTGTATAATTAAATAATATCATCTGATTGTTATATACTGCATCTTAAAAAAATAAAAAAATAAATAAAATTGTCCTTAAATTCAATATAGAAGCTACTTTTTGTAAATTAATTGAAGTGTATTTAACTACTATTTTAAAGAGTAGCTTGACTGTAGTTTAACTACTTTCAGTTATGAGTAGGTTGTAGCTTGGGAAGCTACAGTTTCAAAGTAGCTTCCCTAACATTGTTAAATAGTTGGGCAGTATTGTTTTTTTTTTTTTTTTGCCCAGGGTTTTGGTGTGATGGGGTTAGTAGATGTGAGTGAAACATTAGGACTGAAGCTCCATAGAGAAGGGCCTGTTTCTTGGCTCAACTCTAGGTATTGCAGGGAGGTCGCTCTCTCTCACCATCTTCCTGTGTGTTTGAGTAAATATTGAGTATTAAGGCAGATTTTCTGAAGCTGTTGGAGTGTGTGTTGCTGACTTTATCTGTGTAAGCACAGGCTGTGCTAATCTTGGTTGTTGACCTCACAGTCACCTATCCCTGTCTCAGTCCATTCTCGCTGTCACGGTGATCCAGAGAAGCTATTAAAATGACTATAGGAAATAATATTTCCATGTAAAGAATGAGACAGATAAAATAAAAAATAAAAATCACATTTGAATTTGAAGAACAGAGCTAGCCTAATGACTAGCCTCTGGAGCCTTTTGGTTTCCAGGTAACAACTCTCCTAATTGGTTTTCATAGGCATGGAGGTCTTCGTTGTCCTACTCATCCTCTCTTGCTTACTCTCTCCTGTTTTTTTCTTCTGCCATGGACTGTTTAGTTTGATGCTTTTTTGCTTCGAGTATTCCAGAACCTTTTTTATAGATCCTGCAGGTTGGAACATTAACTAGAAAGAGCACATCTATATTGTTTCGTTATGAAAATTAGTCCAGCAGCTCATGGTAAAGGTAAAAATAGCAATCAACCCACCAGTGCTGGGTTCTGTGGTATGCAGTAAATCCCAAATTTGTTGAACTACTCCATGTTGTATCTCATGGAAGAACCAAATTGGTAAATAGGTTAACGCTTAGACCATGCAATTTTTAGACTATGATTTTCATGGACATCTATATACTTTGGCACTTTCTGGCCTTATATTGGTATAAAATAATCTAGATAATCTTAAATACAGTTGCAATCTAAATTATTCCATTTTAAAATTTAAGTTTAGTGTTGTACACAAAAATGTATTTACATGCAAAAAATGCAATTAAAAATCTAAGAGGAGATTTCATTACACAAGGTCATGGCTAAAAGAACATTTCCAAGGCACTTCAGTTTCCAAGACAAAGTTGGCAGCACCGTTCATACATTTTATTTTTTTTATAAAATATGGTACAACAGCAACCTTCTTGGGGTGTGGAAGAAAGCAGAACTTCAAGGGAAATGTTGACTTGAAATATTCAAGAATTAATTAGAAGAGACCTGTGGAGTCCTGGAAGGAGATTTTATAGACATATGACACTAAACTGAAAATTCATTTTAGAGCCATGGGTCAGCAGTACATCTGGAGTAAGATGACAAAAATGACACCATCCCCACAGTCAAGCATGGAGGTGGGTCAGTCCTGTTATGGGGGTGTTTTGCAGCTGCAGGAAATGGCTATCCTGACTATGTGACGGACACCCTGGATTCTTTCAGGTATCAGGCCATTTTGGCATGAAAAATGTGATACCTTCAGTGTGTAAACTAAAGCTCAGTGATCACTGAACTTTCCAGCAAGACAACAACACCAAGGATACAGCCAAATTGTTCAAAATCTGGTTCAGGGACAGGTCGTGGAATGTCCTTAAATGGCCCTTTCAGTCCATCATTTAAAAAAAATAAAATAATTAAATACAAATAAAACCCCTTTGACTGTTTGAGTTAATGTGTTTTAATTCACGTCACCAGAATGTATTGCTGGTTGGGGGGTGTTGAATGATTGTAAAAGATGTTCTGGAGTCAATACAAGTCAGATTTTATGAACAGCATTTTATGCATGCACTTAAATCAACAGCATTATAGTAGATTAAAAAAAAAAAAAAAAAAAAAAAAAAAATGTTAGTTACTATATATAGATATCAATCTGGTTACAGTATCACTCTTAAATGAAATAGCAAGACTCACAGTAAATGTCAGTAAGGCTATGGTTCAAACATGGCACAGTGTTTGTATACTGCCTTTACTCTTGTTTGAGGACATATTTAAACATATGGAGTAATGTTGGATTGCATTACTTTGCAATCTATGAACTATGGCTTAACTTGCCAAGTTCTGCAAACTATAACTGTGGAATTGTTACATGTATAGGAAAGAACAGATGCCTCTTCCAATGCAGCACATTTGTTTTGGAATTCTGTTAGGAAAGATTACAACATGGAAAAGAATGGTTAGTGGAGGATCGAGTCTCTGGCACTCACTGCCCATAACTAGGGTTGAGGAGTAAAGGCACATGTGTAACAAACACAGGAGTTGTGATGAACCTAAATGTGGGAGTTTACTGAAAGGAAACTCAGGAGAAACAGGCAAGTTGTGTATACAGGGAATCACAGGATAGAAATAAAGTCTTTGACAATAGACTTAAGTCAAACACAGGGCAATGGAAGTAGACACAGATCCACAACAGGAAACATGGCACTTGCCAAAAACAAAGAACTTAAAGCTGGCATAAAAGGAGAGTTACTTTTCAACAGGGAGGTTGGTATAAATTACAAGGCTTGAGGTTCACACAAAAAGTCACATATCCAGCATAGACACAGCAGCGTGAAGTGTAACCAGGAAGTAACACTCAGGCAAGTGGTCATTTATAAGTGTCCATATGTTGGAATAACTCAGGTTTCATGTTAGTTGTTAATCTTGTAAGAGCAAGCAGTTAATCAACACATGAGCGGGGCAAATACTGGTAAAGCTGGCATGCCATACACTCAGTATGTACAAAGTCACTTATCTTGAGAAACTGAACAGGGAATCGAAGCACAAGTAGGCAAATTGTAGAGATTGACTATCACCTTGTCAGAACCACAGGACAATCCATAACACCTACAATAAGGATAGATGTTGACTGAGGGTGAGAGTGCGCTTAAGTGCATGTCAAAACAAGGTGAAGATGAGCTGCAGGTGTGAGTGATTAAAATGCAGGCGAGTGAGAGCGAGTGACTGACGGTGAGGGAGAGCCCGGTGCAGTCATGACAACATGTAACGGGATTACGCATTTAAAATACAAAATATAAGTAACTGTATTCCACTACAGTTACAATTTAAATAATTTAAATAATTAGAATACAATTACATTCAAAAAGTATTTAGATTACTGAAGAGTTTACTTTGCATTTTATTGTCATTTGATTCATTTGATATTTAGTCCTTTCAGATGGAAAACATTTATACATATAAATTATGTGATCCAAAGTGCATTTGAACAGTGGTGAAACACTTTCTTATGATGTGTTACATTCATACGAGCAGACAGAGAAGTAAGTTTGGAGCAGAAGAAATAGAAATAAACCTTGTGTAAATTGTCAGCTTTACACTAAGCTAAAATGCTATTTCTAGCCATTTTACATGCACATTACCAGGCACGATCATATTTTTTTATCAAGAAAATTCACGTTGGATCATAATTTCTTTTTTTCTAGTAAGACCTTTGATATTAGGGCAAAAATCACATTCTTAATAATATTTTTTTAATTTTTTTTTTCCTGTAAAAATATCAAAAAAATCCTTAAAACAAGATAAATTTGATTTGTCTTATTTAAGAAACTACACTGCATAAGCTAATTAGGTTTTTCAGAGAATGTATTTCTAACATGTGTATTTTGTCTTACTGTACTGGCAGAGTTTTTATAGTCAAAAACAAGTGAAAAAAATCTACCAGTGCTGAAGAAGTAATCCAAAGTATTAAGAATACGTTACTGACCTTGAGTAATCTAACGGAATACGTTACAAATTACATTTTACAGCATGTATTCTGTAATCTGTAGTGTAATACATTTCAAAAGTAACCCTCCCAACCCTGCCCATAACTACATCTCCTGCAGTAATGAGGATTTTACAGTATGTATTAATACCAGTGGCGGGCCGTGCATTTAAAGTCTAGGCCTTCAGTGTGATTCATGCCATTAAGAAAACACAGTTTCACAATGAATAAGACACCCTATGCCTTTGGGCATCATACATTATGTCGCAGCTAACTAGTAATACCAATTGACATTTTAAAAACACGTCCACGCACGAAAGCCAGAACTTGTAAAGATACTTAATGCTCAAGCAAGCCTAATTGTAACTGCAGCATGACTGTTTTGTGAAATGAACATCTCCAGAACAGACATTCAAAAAATCATAATTTTTCATATGAATTTACCAAGGAGGTCTAAAATACCTGGAAAAATCTATCTAATAATGTTTGTGATTTAAATGTTGCTTGCAATAAATTTCATTTCATCAGGGTACACAGTTATGCTGCGTTCCATTAAAGTTGGATGTGGGATATTCATACTTGATATCTCTGACCATAAATGCATTCCATTCCCCGATATTTGGAAGATGACGTTTAAGGAAACAAAACTGCAATGCTCCCGTTAGCTTAGCAGGGGTTTGACTCTTATTAGAGATGTCTCCTAGCAACACAACTGATAAATAATGCTGCAATGCTAGCATTTGTGCTTCAGATGTACGATTATCAAAAGAGATTATAATGTTTTATACACCTGTTTCAGCAGGCATTTGTTAAACAAGCTTTAATATCATGTAATGTGGAAACAAACTCATTTATCAATATTACTTAATAAAGTGAATGTTTATCACTTACTTTGTATATCTCCCTGAGTATCGACATGTTTGTGTGACATCATGCCCCTGCATCTCGGCGAAATCGGAGTTGAGAATTTCTGCACGAGCCTACAAGTTGTAATTCTGACTTCAAGATGCATTCCATTGCACTTTTCCTAGTAGGAAGTTGTAAAATCCGACTTTCTGAGTTGAATGGAATGCAGCACTACTTTTCAAAACTTGATCCGACACTGAATGCTCAAGCAGCCTAATTTCCACTTAGAAAACTCCTGGTGTTGCTATAACAATGCAAAAAGCGCTTACCAATTAGCTTGAAGTGAAAATCAGTCCTCCTTTCCTGTTTAATAAATGAAACAATCACACGGTCATGCAGAACATCTCATGTTTTTTTAAATCCATAAGGATCTCTTTCTCAACGGCAATAAAAGCAGTGATGACAGCCGACTTGTCAGACAGCTTGATCTTACGCTTTTCGCTCTTGAATTACGTACATCACTTAAAGCGTTATTGCGTCGCTCAAGGCCAGCTAGAAGGCCTCGACCGGGACATATCCTAAAGATCACACCCACCAAGAACAAATAAATCAATCTGACTGGCTGATGAATCTGACAATCTGACTTTGGTTGCCCATTCATTTGCACTGTTGAGGGATTCTGAATTAATTTGAAGGCCTGACGGGGATCAAACTCATGTGCTGCTTCGGGCATTTGATTAGTGAAACAGTTGTCACACTTTGCTTGTAAGCTTCAAGGAATAAATTCTGACTGGATAAACTTTTCATTTTTCTCTATTTGTTTGTAGATTAATTAAGAGTGGAAAGCGATTAAAAATACATAGCAAAAAGTTGATTGAGAATGAAAGGATGAAAAATATGTATTTATTTATTTGGCATGTTTGGCCAGCAGAGAAGTCTTTTCTGGCCCTGAGAATTCGCCACTGATTAATACAGTACAACATTGTATCCAGATACTGTAACAGACAAATGCAATTTCCACATTAAAATCAAAATAAATTCACTTATCAATCTTCTCTCAAACAGTGCTACTTTCTCTTAAGCAATTTAAACAAACATATTACTCTTTAACAATAAAACAAAAATGATAACATATCTGAACACTTGTATTTCAGTCTCTCAGTAAAGGCATATTTAAACACTATAACATCTCAGTTCAAGTGCAAATTAGTACAGTCTGAATCAATATTGTCTATATTGTTCTCTTGCTAGCCATGACTCTTAATATTTAACTTTTCTTTATCTAAAATGATCCATCACCCCCAGTATGCATTCAAAGCCTTGTTTGCACGTCTCCAAGTCCAAAAAGTCTATTGAGAACATCTCAAATGGGAAGGTGGTATGGATTGAGGTTAAAGGTGCTCGAGTCTGTCTGATTGGCTGTGTAGCGAATTTGGTAGTATAAATGTACACGGGATGGGTTAAAGTGCCTGCATACCTCTACCATTATATGTAGGGAAACAGTATGTGTGAGCTAGGAATTAAATTAAACTGTCCTTATTCTACATTATTATGTAAGGAAATTTATAATGGAATTAGTCGTGTTGGACAACCATTATAAATTAGATAAATGACAAATAAATAGATTATTTGTCTGAATAAACCATTAAACATTACCATTATCGTAATACAAAGTCTCGTTGTATCCACTCACAATTTCTATTGAAAGGAGTTAGCTTTAATAAGGGAATTATGATTAATTCTCTTATTGGAGTAATATTATTCTCATGGTTTATTGAAAATAATATTACACACATTTAGGTACAGCTTTGAAGCAACATTTTTTAAAAACAGGGATGAGATTAAATATACCACAGTCAAATTATCTTTAAAAGGGGAATTTGAATAATTAATCATAACTCGTTATAATCAATTATAAATATTTGGATCAGTTAATAGAATTAACTTGATGTAGCTGAATTAACATTACAATCAATTAATCTGTTCGTCCAGCAAACACTCAGTATTGATCGTCTATCAACTCTCAGAAAGGATATTTTTCATGGCCACAGAAAAATAACTCTTTCTTAGCATGTAGCTGTGATCAAATCGTTAAATTGATGTTGATTTACAAGCAGACCATAATCAACTCGCAAGAATATACACAAAAGCTTTATTTAACTAAATCACGAACACATAACTAATCTAAACAAACACATACACACAAATTAGGCATACATGGGAAATGGAAAAGTGAATGAAACCGGAACAGAACAGAGGAATGAAGCTATGAAAAGAGTCATTTAACCATCTGAAAGAACCATCAGTTTCTTACTTCAAAGCACCTTAACAAAGGGGTTCACAGCTTATACTAAACCTCTGTTTAGTTAGTTAATTGTACGATACTTGCAATGCCTTGGATGTTGAGAGATCACCTGGATGCAGTCTCAGGAGAAAGTCTTGATGGTTCCTTGAGTCGATGGTGTTGAAGTTGCAATCAATTTCTTCTGCATTTAATGAAGAAATGATGATGAACTTGCAGTGTTAATTTGACTCAGTTATGGTCAAGGAAGTTACATATGGCTTGATGTGTTTGAGGCCTGCCGGCCCGCGACCTCGCGGTCGGACCAGGTGTTTCCGGTCCCACACAAACAGCAACCATGAGCAGAAGGGACATTATCTAGTGACTCTGTCATAAAGCATGCACAAAACAGTATACAGTACAAAAGACACTATACGAGACAGTAATGATCATACACACAATGTCCTGAGGATATGCATGTTCATTTATAGAACAGTTTGTCTATAAATTAATGAAGAAAAGTCTGTTTTATGGGCTTTGTGTGTCTTTCCTATGGGGGAATGGAGTGAGTTTCTTCTCAGCCATATTCCTTTGCTTTTGCATGTGGCAACCTTCCCCCACCTGGAATGTCTCTGAGGTCCACTAGTTGCTGGACCAGTGTCAGCAAAGGGGGAGTAAAAACTGATAATGATTTGTGGGAGAGCAGACATCTTGGAGTCTGCTTGGGCCTACTTGGACATTTGCTTGTTACGGTCTTGAGACATCTGTTGGATTATTAATTAAATAATGAATAATTGTGTGTCTGATTGGTCCAGATGCTACAGCTGTTTCTTCTTCAAACATTCACAGACCTTTCTGACAAAGTGTTCCACATCCCTCTGCATTCTCGGCCAATAAAATCGATCTCTGATGAGGCATAGTGTTCTTTCCACTCCCAGATGACCCATTTTCTGGTGTAGCTCTCTTAAGATCAGAGAATGGTAAGATTTAGGAATGAGAAGCTATTCTCTTTGTCTGGTTTTCCTACGCAGCACTCCCTCCTCATCTATGTAAAACTTGAACCAATGTTTCAACAGTATGGCCGCCTCAGGCTGTTCAGCTTTTACTGCTTCTCTGCTTGGCTGTTGATTCTCTTTTTTTGTATTACACTTCCAATGATGCTGTCACTCTCCTGAGCCTCTCAAATTTGGTCTGGAGTCAGCAGTGGACCCAAGTTACTCAGGTCACTGTCTTGGACAAGACTTAAGGCATCAAGGTGCACAAACCCTGTTCCTTCTGAGGGGCTTCCACACTCCACCACTACCCTTTCCACTGAGGCCCTGACAACATCTGGCTGCACTTGTTCCATACACTTTTCCATGTACTTGTCGATGTCAAGAGGCATTCAGGACAGGCCATCAGCATCGGTATTGCTCTTACCCGGACGGTACTTTAAGTCAGCAAGCTGTGTTACCCATCTGTGCCCAGTGGCATTCAGTTTGGCAGTGGTGAGCACATAGGTTAGAAGATTGTTATCAGTATAGACAACGAAAGATGGGGTGTAGTACAAGTAGTGATGAAAATGCTCACAAACAGCCCATTTCAGTGCCAGAAATTCAAGCTTTCCAGAATGCATGTGGTAATTGGGGGTCTAAGTGTTCAGGATCTGTAGGCTATCACTACCATCTTTCCATTTTGGCGCTGGTACAGTACTGCACCCGGCCATTCCTGGGTTGTGTCACAGTGCAATACAAATGGCTGAGTGAAATCTGGAAAGCCAAGGATTGGCGGCTTTGAGAGACAATCTGTCAAGTAGTTGTGTGTCTCTTGATGGGACTGGGTCCACTTGATTAAAGTATGTGATGACAAATTACCTTCTCTTCTCTTACAGGTTAGCTTGCATTTCTGTGACACTGGCTCTGGCTTGGTTGAGTCACTTTGTTTTGTTGGCGGTAGCTGGTATAATGGCTGTGCAATGAAGGAGAATTGGGAATGTAAGAGCAGTAATATGAAAGGAACCCTAGCATCTTTCTCAGGTCACCGAGTGTGGGTGGCGTCTTTTCCTTCTGCGCCAGCACAGGCTCAATCTCTGCAGGGTCCATGGTATAACCATCACCAGACACCATCCTCCCCAAAAACCTCACTTTGCATTTGAAGAGCTCACATTTTCTTGGAGTGAGCTTTACATCATGCTCTTTGTATCTCTGCAGCACTAATCTGACATGAGCCAAGTGGTCTTCAAAACTGTTGCTATGGATCAAGTTATCGTCTAGGTATGACTGACAAATTCTGTCCCTGAAACCCAACAGACAGCTTTTCATGCTTCATTGAAATTCTGCCAGTGCTGAACTGAGTCTGAATGAAATCAGCACCCATTGGTATAGCTGCAATGGAGTTATGAATGCTGTCAGTAGCTGGCTTTCTTCATCCAGGAAGCCCTGGTGGTATGCTTTGCCCTGATCCAGAACAGAAAACCACTCAGTGCATCCAGCATGTCCTGTATTCTGAGAATGGGATGGCGATCGGGCACTGACTTTTGATTTAACTCACGGTAGTCACAGCATAACTGTAGGCTGCTAACTTTTTTCCTTACACAGACTACTGGAGATGAGCATGCAGATCTGGAAGGGGTTACCCACCCTCTATTCAACAAGTTCTGCAAGTATTCCTTTACTTCAGCATGCAAGGGCTTTGGAACAGACATGTAGGTTTTCTGAATTGGGCTAAGTGTTATGTACATTATGTGCATTTTAATGGATGGACTGCAACCAATGTCATTGTCAATGTAAGCAAAAACTTAACACTCATCTCTCAGCATTTTCCTTACAGCTTTTTGCTGGGCTTCAGTGAGATGATCAAGGTTCACTGGAGGATCCCATTCTTGTGGCTGTGCTTTTTCTTTTGTCTAAACAGGAAATGCCTTTTCAGGTGCTGACTCACAGTTTTGGATTTCTTCATTAGAGATGTGCTCAGGCTCAGTGGACTGGACTGCAGCAGGATAGACAGTTTTCACAGACTGCAAGTAGCCCAGGATTTGATTTAGGTGAAGAGTGATGTTTTGATTTGCTGTGTTGGCAATTGATATAGGTATATATTTGATGTGCCTCTCAGGAATCTTCACCAGTGCCTCATTGAGTTCTAGGCCTTCTTGAACTGGGTTTAACTCATCAGGAGAAAAGAGCAGTTCCTGACCCCTGTACTGAGAACAGATGTGAGCTCGGACAGTTACAGTTGTGATCTGATTTGCAGGCAGGTACAAAAGCTTTCTTCCTGTTTTTACTACACCAAAGTTCACATCTTGTTCTGGGTTTTGTATGAGTTTCATCATTGTATGTGCCTGTCTTTGTGTGATAGAGAATAAAGTACTCATGGTGTGAAGCATTTTTCTTTTCTTTTGCCCTGGTGTGTTTCCTGTCCTTTTTATCACCCCTTCAATGACATTGTAGCCAATTATTGGATCTTCAGCGACTGTTGGGTCACTGGAAACCAACATTGGCACTTTCAACAGTGGTGTTGGGATAGGTCCTCCATCCAACTGAAAGTTTATCTCCACCCAGCCTTTAAATGGGATTTCTGTGTTGTTTGCAGCCAGGCTCTCCTAGTAATTCTTCAAGAGGCTGAACTATAGTGTCTGGGAGGTGCTCTTGTCGCCAGGTGTCATTTACAATGCTGGCCTGAGCCCCAGTGTCCCACAGGGTCTTCTGTTTACATGACTATCTTTTTCTAGTGCCACAGAATCATTATAAACATTGGTGTAGCAGTTGGTTATATTTAGATTTTTGCCATGGCATATCATATTATGTTTACATCTTGATTGAGAATCCCACCGGTTTATTTAACAGAGAGCTGTGATCATTTAAACTTAGTGAGTAGCTGGTCAAAATTCCCCTTACAGAGCAAAACAACACACAAAATAAGAGGACAAGCTAACAAAGTTGGAAAATATAATAACTTACTGAGATCAGATCTCGAGCATGACTGACTTAATTCAATGCCCTGGTTTGATAGCAGGCTTGTTGGTGTCCGAGTCCAAAACATTGTTGCTCCGTCGACTGCCACTTTTGTTTAGGTCCTTCTCTGCACTCCCTTAAGTGTTTTTTCAGTTTGTTTATGATTTGGTCAATTGTCCGATTGAAGTCAACATGCATCTTTTTCTGCTGTATCTTCTTGTATAGCTTATTTTTTCCCTTTGTGATCTGTGTAATTAATCTCGTATCTCAATAAAAACCATATCGCAAGTAGAGCGCTCATTCCTTTTGATGACATATAATTATTATTATTTGCTTTATTGTTGTTATAGAGTGAAGAAATACTTTTTACTGCAGACGGTAGCAACTGTTGTTTGAGAAAATTTTGGTGATGAAACATTATACTGCCCTACACTCGCAGATGAAATCGGTTCCTGCGTGGAGAGCAGCAAGCTTTTAGGGCCGGTGCGGAACCAGGTTTTCAGCCCCAGAACGGCCTTTTCTGCAGTGGAAACGTGCAGAACAGTTCAAAAATTCGCACCGGCCCAGGAACCCGACCCCAAACCATGTCAGTGGAAAAGGGCTATAAATGATTCTATCACACTACGTCATGCCAACACATACCGTAAAGTGGGGAATTAACTAAGGGTATTTTCACACTTGAGTCCCCTTTAAATGAACCAAACTCAGACCCCTTTAAGTGGACCAAAAAGTGGACAGAGTGAAAAAGGTTCTGAGCAAAGAGAACCTTTTTCACTCTGTCCACTTTTTGCATTCACATTATCTGAGACCTTGTAAGTGGGCTCAGATCTCTTTTTTGTCCACTTTACCAGTTACGGGGTCTCTGTCCTTCCTGCATTCACACTTGGTCATTTGTGGGACCAAGCCCACAATAACAAAAATATATTATTTATGATTATTATTATTATTATTAAGGGTATATTTAATGTTAAGAGTACAAATAGCTCTACAAATTAACTTAAAAGATAATGTAAACATGTTTAATGCTCTCAAATCGAATAAGCAGCATAAGAACAGGTGTCTATGTTCAATAAAACATATTTTATTGATCTTTAGTATGGAGCAGAGAAATCCAGCAACACTTGCAGTGATAAACTTTATTGGACATTAAAATAAATAACACAAACCCATTTTGGCATGTAGTCCTTCATCAGAAATGAGATAAAAAAAAAATACAAGACATTTATAACAACAATTAAACATTTAAAACAACTTTGACCAATGAAAGCACTGATTGAACGATTGAGGTAATGCATGTCCCTAATTAATTTAAAATGAGTAGGGATGCATC
Source organism: Myxocyprinus asiaticus (assembly GCF_019703515.2). Taxonomy (NCBI): domain Eukaryota; kingdom Metazoa; phylum Chordata; class Actinopteri; order Cypriniformes; family Catostomidae; genus Myxocyprinus; species Myxocyprinus asiaticus. Next base: position 37,449,351 of record NC_059356.1, on the reverse strand, counting down.
AGCTGGATTCAATTCCAGAGCCCAATATGATTGGTTATTTAAGTGTGCTTTCAATGGTCAAAGTTGTTTTAAATGAGTATGTTTTGTATTTTTTTATTTCAACCCCAGTGATTTGCACGGACCTTAGCAGGGGGCGGGGTGAAAGGACATGAACAGCGTGTGAAGAGAAATCTGCTGTCAATAGTTGTTGAGTGGGTGGGGGTGGTGCAGCAATAGTTGTTGAGCTGGGGGTGGAGGTTGTGCTATAGTAAATACCTCTTAAATCTCTGTGCTCTTAAATGCACCTCTGCTTAAAAGGGCACCTTTACATTTGTGAAGGGTACCTTTAGATTTGTGAACGAAAGGGGCAGGGGCTTGCGCCCCTGTTCTGCGCACGTCAGTACTCAACCCTGATGAAGGTCTACGTGCTGAAATGCATTGGGTTGTGTTATTTTAAGTCCAGTAAAGTTTATCATTGCAAGTGTTGCTGGATTCCTCTACTCCATTCCCATTGTTTCTATCCATGCACCTTGTGAGTGGGTAAAGTAGTGCCAGATCTACTTCTATAATTGCTCTTTGGTATCAATATTATGTAATTCTGTTTAATTACGTATTGTTTTAAACATTAAAAGAGAAAACTAATACAACAGAACTGAATGCATTGTATTTTTATATATAAAAATACTGGATTTAAAGGCAACATTCAATCATGGTAGATTAGTATTATTAATTATAAACAATAAGATTAATCACAATTTATGTTTAAACTACTGACAGCCTCAGGTTACTTCCATTCATTGAAAACAATAAATACTCCTGTCATTATTTCTTAACTTTCATGTGGCTTTCAAGGCATCCGGTTAAACCCTCAATTTTTTATTAGCACAGAACACTAAAGAAAGACCTTTGAGTTTGTTTCGTGTACAGTTTACAATACTTTTAATATGCTTCTCCCTCTGTCATATCCATAGAAACAAAAATGTTGACATGAGAGGGTTACCTTCTAGACACAACCTCTCTTCCGTGTTCGCGTTGTACCGGAACCTGTCAGGGCCAAACATGTTTGCCTTTACGCAAATAGGAAAATCAAGTGAGCCTGGAGTGCTTTTTGTTCACAATACACATTATTAGCGAACAGGCCACAAGAGATCCCATAATCCCATCCCATAAATTTGTGCATATTAATCTGTACTAATGCTTCAATTTAATCAGAAACTGCAGCTCGCATATGCTGTGTATCCTAAATAACACTTTCCTGTGCCTGTTGTTGTGGGCTTCCTCTTGGTTTACCTGCACTCCTAAGGCTGTAGTGTTACCGCTGATTTCACACCTCAGAGTGCATTTATTAAAATTCCCAAAGACTGCTTGCTGTTTTGCTTCCTGTTGCATGCACAGTGCACACTAGCAAGAGTTACGTATTCTAGCAAAAGCATGAGTTCATGTATCATTCCCTACATATACTGTATATACATAGATTATTTTATTATAGCTGCACACGATTTTCATATTTATTTTGCATATACTGAAAGCTAAACGATTTCGAACCAAGAAAACTAAATTTACTCAATATTGTAAAAGTACTGTACTTAAAAAAAAAAAAAATGGACCAGGTTTTGAGGTGACCTTAAAAGATTGCAGCTCTAAAATGACATATACAAATTTTTACCTATAGGAAGGAAGAATAACTTAATAAAGTTTTAATTTTTTCTGCTTGTTATGAGAACCCTGCTGAAAAGAATTAACTTCCAAGCTGGTCCAGGCTAGTTTATGTTGTTTGGTGTTGTTTGGTCTATGTGGTGGAGCATAGCTGTGCTATTTACCAGCAAAAAAATAAAATAAAAAATAGTCAACCAGCATGGTCTCTCTGGTGAATCTGGTCAATCAAGGAAGTCTTGCTGGTTAAGTCCCTCCCTGCTCGTCGTGGAGACGAGGTTTATAGTAGATTAGTGTCACTAAATGGCTGGATGTCTGAGTGGTGTCTGGAGAATAGAATAGGATTTATAGACAATTGGAAGAGTTTTTGGGGTAGAACTGACCTGCTAAAGAGAGACGGACTCCATCCCTCCAGGGAAGGTGCCGCTCTCCTCTCTAGTAATTTGGCTCATAGTCTTAATAATGATAGTATTTGACTAATTGGGGCCCAGGTCAGGAAGCAGACAAACTGGTTAATCCAAACGTCTGCTTGCTGCCTTGAGACATGACACAGGTCACATAAACTACTACACATAGAGACTGTTTCACCTAGATATCACATAGAGACTGTGTCTGTTCCCCGAACTACCAAACACAAAACCCTCACTAAATAATTTAGAAATTTGATTAAGGTCAAACTTGAACAAAACAAACAAATTAAAGATAAACACCATATAAAGATAGGGCTACTAAACCTTACATCTCTTTCTACCAAAGCACTAATTGTAAATGAAAGTATTACAGATCATTGTTTGGATGTGCTCTGTTTGACTGAAACCTGGCTTAAACCAGATGAATATATTAGTTTAAATGAATCTTCTCCCCCAGGTTATTGTTATAAACATGAGCCTCATCTGAAGGGTCAAGGAGGAGGTGTTGCTACAATTTACAGTGAAGTTTTTGGTGTTACTCAGAGGACAGGATATAAATGTAAGTCTTTTGAACTAATAATGCTTAATGTGACACCATCAGATATAGATATAAATAAAAATCTCTGTCATCTTTTGCCCTTGCTACAGTAAATAGATCACCCGGGCCTTATTCTGGTTTCCTTGGTGAATTAGCACATTTTTTATCAGATCTTGTAGTTACTGTAGATAGAGCTTTAATTGTTGGTGACTTCAACATTCACATAGATAATGAAAATGACACAATGGGATTAGCATTTATTGATATTCTTAACTCTCTTGGAGTCAGACAAAATGTAACAGGACCAATTCATCGTCATAAACATATGCTAGATTTAATCCTGTCATATGGAGTTGATGTTGATAATACAGAAATTCTGCTGCAGAGCGATGACATCTCGGATCATTACCTCGTCTCTTGTATGCTGCGATCAGCTAATGTTACTCAATCTACACCATGCTATCGTTCAGGTAGATCTATTCTTTCGACCACTAAAGATAGCTTCACTAATAATCTACCAGATCTATCTCATACACTCAGTAAACCCCAAAGCCTAGAAGAACTTGATGAAATAACAGAAAATATAAATACAGTCATCTCTAGCACTCTTGATAGTGTCGCCCCCTTCGATTAAAGAAAATTAAAGAAAAAGCCCTGCACCATGGTACAATGATCACACTCATGCTCTCAAGAGAGCAGCTTGGAAAATGGAGCGCAAATGGAGGAGTACAAAATCAGAGGTATTTCGCGATGCATGGAAGGATAGTGTCTGTAGCTACAGACAGGCACTAAAAGCTGCCAGGTCAGCATATTTTAGCAAACTCATAGAAAATAACCACAACAATCCTAGGTGTTTATTCAGTACTGTGGGTAAATTGGTTAGGAATAAAGCCTCAACAGAACCAGATATTCCGTCGCAGCACAAGAGTAATGACTTCATGAATTTCTTTACTGATAAAATTGAAATAATCAGAAATAAAATTGGAATTATGCAATCATCTGTCACAGTACCTCAGAAAACAATGTCTCATAATTTTCCTCACGTGCAACTTCAATCCTTCACCGTCATAGGTCATGAAGAGCTAACAAAACTTATCGAAACATCAAAAGCCACAAAATGTTTGCAAGATCCAATACCAACCAAGCTTTTAAAAGAAGTATTCCCAGTAATCTCAGAACCTCTTCTTAATATTATTAACTCCTCACTATCCTTAGGACATGTCCCAAGAAACTTTAAAATGGCAGTTATCAAACCGCTTATTAAGAAGCCACAACTTGATCCTGGAGAACTGGCTAATTATAGACCGATTTCAAATCTCCCGTTTATGTTGAAAATACTAGAAAAGGTAGTATCCTCCCAAATATGCTCATTTCTACAGAGAAAGACAATATATGAACAATTTCAGTCAGGATTTATGCCTCATCACAGTACAGAGACTGCACTTATCAGAGTTACAAATTACTTGTTCTTATCAGCTGATCGTGGCTGCATTTCACTTCTAGTGCTTTTAGATCTTAGTGCTGCGTTCAACACGATAGATCACAACATTCTCTTGAATAGGCTGGAGAATTATGTTGGCAATTGTGGAGTTGCATTAGCATGGTTTAGGTCCTATTTAGCAGACCGCTACCACTTTGTCTATGTAAATGAGGAATTGTCAAACCAAACAAAAGTAAAGTATGGAGTGCCACGGGGATCAGTTTTAGGGCCTCTGCTTTTCTCCTTGTATATGCTTCCCCTGGGAGATATTATCAGGAATTGTGGAATAAGTTTCCACTGGTATGCCGACGATACCCAACTTTATATTTCTTCAAAACCTGATAAGATTTCACAATTCTCCAAATTAGCAGAGTGTATCAATGAAATAAAAGATTGGATGGCCAGAAATTTCCTTCTACTCAATTCCGACAAAACAGAGGTACTAATTATTGGACCAAAAACCTCTAAAAATAAGCCGCTAAAATATAATTTGACTCTCGATGGATGTACTGTTACATCATCATCAACAGCAAAGAACTTAGGTGTTATATTTGATACCAATCTGTCCTTTGAAAATCAAATTACCAATGCTTGTAGAACAGCATTCTTCCACCTAAGAAATATTGCTAAATTACAACACATCTCTGTTGCTGATGCCGAAAAACTAATTCATGCGTTCATGACCTCAAGATTAGATTATTGTAATGCATTACTGGGAGGATGTCCAGCAAGATCAATAAATAAACTTCAATTGGTTCAAAATGCAGCAGCCAGAGTGCTGATGAGAACCAAGAAATATGATCATATTAGCCCCATTTTATCATCATTACATTGGCTACCTGTTAAATTTCGTATTAATTTTACAATTCTGATAACTACGTACAAAGCTTTGAATGGTCTAGCTCTGCAGTACTTAAAAGACCTTCTACCACGCTATATTCCATCACGTTCATTATGATCGCAAAATTCTGGCCTGTTAATAGTTCCTAAAATATCAAAATCCACAAAATTAGGTAGAACCTTTTCATATTTGGCTCCTAAACTATGGAATAGTCTCCCTAACACTGTTCGAGATGAAGACACACTCACTTATTTTAAGTCTAGACTAAAGACTCATCTAATTAGCCAGGCATACACCTAATTTATCCTTCAACTCACAATTAGGCTGCTTTAGTTAGGTCTGCCGGAACCAGAAACAGTGATCATGATCTATAAATCTGCAATAAATTGAATAGCATCTATGCTAATATTATTTTATTTGTTTCCCTGTCTCAACCTCGGGACCCCTATCCTGAGGTCACCAGAACCAGCCAGATCCAGCTCCGTTCCTGCTTGGTGTTGGACTCCACTGCTACGTGTCGCTGTGTGATGATGACTAATAGCAGTCGATGCCAGCCAAACATCACTTCAGTCTATTACGATGGACTTCAGAGGATGAACTGATGCCAACTCCAGCCATAAGACATGGGATACGCATATATTGGCATTATATCCATGATGTTAGCCAGAGGGGAATTGGCCTCCACAGTGAGTCTAGTTTCTCCCAAAGTTATTTTTCTCCATTAACCCTTACCAGCCGGAGCATTCAAATTTGGGAACTATTATTCCCATGGTTCCTATCTCAGTATCTTTGCCGTCCAATCACCGATTATATATCTGAAAACTGCCAGATACTTATGACCATATAAGCTAAAAGCACATATGATTGGTTAAGGGGTTACTGGGCGTGAATAATAAATGTATCGTCATCAGCGTCATCCTTCATTTGCCTGAGAGGAGCCAGAGAGGATACGCCGGGAGATTACCTCCAGTGTTGGACTTACTGCTTCAAATTAAAAACTGAGGCGATCTTTCGAGGTAAGACAAGTTATTTAACATGTGTTGTCAATATTGTCTATTGAAAGTCAAAATGTTTTAGTTACGAAGCATTTATTTGTAGGAGTAAAACTAGTTATTTCTGGAAAAAATGACATGACCGTCGGCGTTCATCGGACAGGCAGCTAGCCTCTATTTTTAAGCAAATTTCTTTGAAACTTGCTAAATAAACATTAGCTAGCAATACTATGCACATTTTTAGCTAAATATCAATAACTTTTTTGGCCAATTTTGTCGCTTGTGGAAGATAGTCAAACCTTTTTAGTTATGAAGCATTTATTTGTGGGAGTAGCACTAGCTAGTTTTTTTCTGGAAAAACTGACATGACCGTCATCGGCGAGCCTCTTTTTATATCAACCTTTTTTGCCAGTTTCTGTGAAACTTGCTAAATAAACATTAGCTAGCAATACTATGTAAATTTTTAACTAAATATCAATAACTTTTTTGCCAATTTTGTCACTTGTGATGAATCCATCAGAAGTAATGTGAGGCAGAGAGCAGATGCTGTTCAGACATTTTTTTTTTTTTTTTGACACTGTTCAGACCTTCCTGGAAGCTGGGCTGCTAGTTAGATAAGTTATCTAGCTTGTTGATTTTCCCATGTAATAAAAAAATGGTAGATATCTTTCTATAATTTAGCAGATAGCCTTACCCATCCATCACATTGTTTTAGACTGTGTCATGATTTTAGACTGTGTGTAGCTTCCTGTTCACAAGGAAAGTGTGAGAGGGCTGTCTGCATTTGGCTGCATGACAGCTGTTTGCTGTCTGCTTAGTCTGCAAGCCTTTGATGACTACTCAGTGTATGGATTTGTGAAGAACACACTGCTGGCTACCAATTATTGTACTTTGTTTCTGTTGTAGAGATGGATAGAGACTATGGCTCCCTGCTCAGCACCCTCAAGAGGAGGAGGCAGCTGACTGCTGATGAGCTTAGGTTCATAGCAGAGGAGAACATGGCTCATGAGGGCATGAGCACACAGGAGGAAGATCTGCTGGACCAGGAACTACTGCAGGAAGACCCGGACCATGAGGAGATGGAGGATGAGATGGAACCTGATCCCCAGCCAAGACCAACAACTGGGTATGTATGAATGTGTATGTATTGTTTGTTTCTATTTCTCATATGACTGATACTCACAGTAACACTAACACTGTTACTCTTATTATTTTGGGTATGGCTAGCCATTCTCACACAGGTCCCAAGTCAGCTAGAAAGCGTAAATGCTTCCCTGACTCTGTTTCTTATCCCTCGAACTCTGACATCAATTCACAGGCACCAAAACCTCTCCCATTTAATCCTAGCTGTCCATTCGTTATTGACTTAGGTAGCGTGCGTCAGGCTGTGCGGTCAACCTCCAATATGATGTTGCGAGAAATTACTTTTTCATGCTGTTTTTTACTCAGGCTGTAGTTGCTGACATATGCAGCTTTACAAACAGAGGTGGGAGCTCGTCCTAAACTGTCCGTCATATTCCAGCTACCAAGGAACTTGGATGGAGGTGACCCCCGATGAATTTTACAAATTTCTTGGGTTGCTCATTTACATGAGGTTCTCAATTCTCCCTGATTCCCATCGTCATTGGGTAACCAAGTCATTTCAGCGCTCGTAGGCGAGGGGATTTATGTCACGTGACTGCTACAAGGCTCTTTTAGCAGCTCTACATGTTGTAGACCCTACCACAGAGGATAATCAGGATCGCCTTAGGAAGTTGCGTTATATTATGGACCACCTTAAACAAAAATGCCAGCAGCTCTTTCAGCCTAAACAAAATCTCGAAATAGATGAACTTATGGTCAAGTCTAAAGCTCGGTCAGGATTTAAACAATACGTGAAGGGCAAGCCTACTCGGTGGGGTTTTAAATTATGGGTAATTGCAACATCAGACTCGGGGTATACTCTCGACTTTAATGTTACACAGGTAGTCACGATGGGTGTGTCACTGACTTGACCACCAAAGTAGTTGAATCGTTACTGCAGCCATTCAAAGACCAGGGCCACAATGTTTGGTTTGACAACTTTTACACATCCACAGCTCTTATGGTTAAGTTGTTGGAAATGAGAACTAATGCCTGTGGGACATGCAGGGTGAATCGTAAACTGTTTCCTGCAGAATTTAAAGACATCAAAAGATGGGAATGCAAGACAGCTCGTGGGGATATGAGTTTTGTAGGATTGAGGGGAATATACTTGTAATTCAGTGGAAGGACACGCGTGCAGTTACATGCCTCTCCAATTTCCACAATGCGAATGGCTCAACCGAAATTACTAGGTTTGTAAAAAATGATGGCGACTGGACAAAAGAAGTAGCCCTCCAGCCCACTGTCATCAGTGATTATAACAAAAACATGGGTGGTGTTGATAGGTCAGACCAAATGATAAAATCTTACAACGTCCTACAAAAAACTCAGAAGTGGTGGAAGACTCTTTTTGTCCACTTCATAGACATTGTTGTCGTCAATAGTTTCATATTGTTTAAGGAATGGCAACACATTCATGCAGCACCAGGGGATGAGCGTAGCCCGGTGAACTTAACCCAGATAGATTTCAGAGAAAACCTGGCTCGTCAGCTGGGAGGTTCACGCAAGTTTCCCTTTGCATACACTAAAGCCTGTAGTCCCTCCTTCGTCATCACTCCACACAGCCCATGTTCTTAAATTTGAAGAGTCCTCTAAGAGATGTTGGCTATGCTATCGGAAAAGTAAGACTGAAAATAAAACTAAAGTAGCTTGTTGCGCGCTGGAATGTAATGGCAAAAGACTTTGCTTGGTTCACGATAGGAACTGTTTTCAGTCTTGGCACTCAGCTGAATGTGACCAATTTCGCGAAGAGGCCTAGGTTGGGCTGTGTTTACTGGTGTTGTTGTCCTCCTCCTCCCCTCTTTTCTCCCTCTCTTCTCTCCACAGGTATTGCAGTTGTTGAGTATTTATGAATTTATATATATTTTGTTCCTGCACTCTTTATTAAAAATGTATTTACTGTAGATAGTTCGAAAGTTTGATTTTGTATGTTTTGCTGTGTAATTTGTGTGTAATTCTAATGTTCAAATTAAATAAAGTATTTGATTTATTGAACACATAAAATGTATATTTCAGTGTTTGTGTCCTTCAATTTCAGATGCAATCTCAATGTATTATTACAGGTGCTCAAAAGGAGTATTTGAGGTGTGGTCATTTGAAATGTATCTTAACATTCTAAATGTTTGTTTTATTCCGTTTTCCCACTAATCACTAGAATGGTCATAACATTTAAACACTAGATTATATTTCTAATCTGTCTGCTATTCTACATTGCCCACAAAATTATGTATATTTCATACACTCTAAGTTTCCCTCTAGCTTGTAATTAAAATGGTTGAAAATGCAGTTGTCTGATGAAGTATGGTGGCCAGAGAAGAATTTTGTAAAAATTGCTGTGTGAAATATTATTGATAAAGGATGTTTAACCTTAAATAATCATACATACTGTATATTTATATCATTTGAAAGCCCTAGTTCTTCTCTTCAATATGGTATATACAGTTCAGGTGTGTGATGATATATGAATATGAGTGTAATATGAATATGGATATGAATATCATATAATGGCACAGAATGGAATTTTCGGAATTTTGGGCTCAGGCTTTAAAGGGTTAACTAACATCTTATGGAGTTTTGTGTTTCTTGCCACAGTCGCCTTCAGCTTGCTCACTGGGGTTATAAATATAATTATTATTTAATTACTTATTTTTAAACAATTCACAATCGTATTTTATTAAACTACACAATGATGACAAGACATTATAGATATTAAATTTTTATCTTTTGTTAATGCCTGATCTTCTGTAAAGCTGCTTTGAAACAATGTGTGTTGTGAAAGGCGCTATACAAATAAAAATGACTTGCCTTGTATTAAGGTAGTTAAGAAGCACACCAGCTTTCACAACACAACATGCGCTGGTGACCAGCAATACTGCTTTTTTCAACAGGGACAGTTCTCTTTCTCATTGCCTATATTTGTTACTTTAGAGTGGTGGAAGTGATGTTGTCGTTAATGATTGGTGTTAAAATGCACTGAGTATGTCACCTGACATCCGCAGTGATGGAGAAAGATTGAAGAGTGAGGCCTTGAGACAAACCTCAAAAATCTTAGAAGTAAAAAAGCCAAAATTGCAATAACAGCTTGCCATATTACCTAGAGCTTTTTCTCATCTTTCTTTAAAAATGATTCACAATTCAAGAGAACTAATGATATTACTGACTGCCAGAGGCTTATACTGTAGGAACCATTTAAAAAGTGTGTGTGGTGGTGGGGGTGCACAGTATAAAACTTATCATCTTTGTTCATGAATATTAATTATGTGACATTATGTTCACCCATTAGAATTGATTTGCTGAAAGGCAGACATTGGTAAGAAGGTGCTAGCCATAGTAGAATTACTGCTTACAGCTTACAGTTCATTTGTTCAGTACACTGCAATGCAACCGGTTGGCAGAGGCTTTTGCTTGGTCTTGAAGTTGTTGTTTCATGCAGCCAGCTACAATTTTTCTTTCTTTGCAAATCAGCCAAGCAATAAGAAAATCTTTATATATATTTAGGGTCCAAAATGAACACTCACCAAGCACCAAATGTGAGTGAAATTGGCTATGGCATGTAAATTAAATGAAGTTACTCATCAGTTGGCCCAAAACTTTTTTAGAGCTGCACTTTATTAGGACGCAAATTCATACAACAAAGTGTGTACTAAAGAACACATCTGTCTTAAATAAACTCCTTCAGTGAAAGGTTTATTCCATTAAATTTATAAAATTATTATGTGAAGTTTATGTGGTGACATGTATAAGAAACATTCCTCACATTAAGCCACCAAATGAAAATATAAGCAACAAAATACAGAATTAAACTAATGATAAACAGTGCCGATTATTAGATTGGGTGACAGTATAGGCAAACGTGGGCCTATATTTGCTTACGCAATAGGCAATAACCGACTCAGAATCACCCATATTAATGTTGTGAATTTGCCTTTGTGTTTCTTGTATGGTCTTGTATGTAATTGACACAATAACCTGTGTTGTTTGTCACAAATACACACATGCACGCACACGCACACAAAAGATCCTATGCTAACTAAATTAATGATACACAGGGCAAATTAATAGACTGGGTGTCTGTATGTGGCAAACATGGGCCTATACTGGCTTAACAATAGGCAAAACTAGTGTTAAAAATGTATGCCTTGCAGTGCTATTTATTCATTGTGTTAGTTTTCAGAAATACTTACACCATATTTAACAGCCCTTTGTCTTTTTTCCAATACTTTATTAACCCTGTCATGATTTTTGGCCTCCTGCCATGTTTTGGACCTGCTATTTTTGACTCTTCTTGTCACTTTTAGTCTTTTTTATGCCTTTTTGTCTGGTTTGTTCTTGTGCTTTGTAGCCCCCCTCCCCCAACCCCAATTAGAGTAGTTTCATCACTCTCTCCAAGGTTATCCTCAGGCAGGTAACACAAAAGGCTGGATTATGAGATGAGAGGAAAGAGAGAAGGGAGAGAGTGGAGGGGGTTAGGGTTGGTGAAATAAAAATGACAACAGGAGGGAGGGCTAAGGTTGCTGCCACCTACAATTCTGTAAATGAACTGCTTTATGAGAACATCATTCTCTGGCTATTTACGCTCAACTGCATGCTACAGGAAGTCTGACTTAATTCTGATTCTGGACAGATTTAGTGCTTATTATGGCCAAAAAGTACACAGAGCGGAGGGAAGAAGGAAGGAAGGATTGGAACAGAAGGAAGAGAACAAATGAAAGACAACAAACAAATGAAAGACAACAAACTTTTGAGAGAAAAGAAAGGAGGGAAAAAAGAAGTGAGGGAGAGAAAATGAAAAAGAAAGAAAGAAAGAAAAGTTCATTGATAAAAAGTGACAAAAAACTTGTCAGTAATAGACATTTTGAGTTTATGGTGATGAGGTTATGGTGCAGTTTATTGTTTAGTTATGTTATGTTACAGTTACTCTGTCATCTCTCTTTTTCCATCTTTTTTTCCTCATGTCCCAGTGGACTATTGCCTCCTGTTTTTTCCGCTTCTTGCCATGGGCACTGAATACAAGTATGCAAATAGAGAGATAATATAGACTTTCATGTCATGCTTATGTCATCCCCTCTGTCAATCAGCAGTCAAAACAAGACAAGACCTGAGACAACAGTCACTTTTGCACTCTGAGTTTGGGAGCCAAACTCAGTGCTTTCCTTCTAATTTATTTTTCAGATGTCAGAAAACCACAATAAATGCCACCATTGTCATCCATACACTATATCAATATGACACACACATAAAATAAACAATGTAAAAATAAAGAAGTCAACAGATAAACCTTAAATGAACCAGAGAGAAGTCCACTGTATGTCAGACATGTAATACAGCTTCATCCAGTTCTCGGGAGTTGGAGTAATGTATATATCTGTCTTCATATATTTATTTATACATATTCATATATTTATATATTTATGTGCAGTATATGTATGTTCAGTACATGTAGTACCACATTTCATCATACAATTTGCTGCTTATGGAGCACATTAGCTCAGTACTGGTTCTATGGATCCACCAGGTGTCCGATGCTCTGTCCATGCCCGACAGGCCAGCCAAAGAGCTTGTCGCTATGACAACTGAAGAGTTCCTCCACTTCAACTTTTATCCTTGCCTTGGCAACGCCCAGCAGTGCGTGACAGTGTAGTCTCCTTATCCCTTTTCTGCAGTCAGAGGGAGATTTCTGAGTTGTTTTGGAGATATCTCCCTTGAACGTATATGTATCTGTTACTGAAGGAAATGTGCTATATACAGGTATTAACATATTTGCCACTAGCTTTGTGCATAAGATGAATTTGAAATGGTGCTTTTACTTGACAATTAAAAGCAACTTAAGTTGTTGTTCATTCTTGCTGTGCTCATCTTCAGCATTTTAACATAGACATACTAGTCAGCAAACTTGCATACCAGATCACCATGGGAACAATTTATGTTTTGATGTTAGCCAAGGTTGAGTGCAGCATGAGGCTGATTCATCAAGTATTCTGCAACCATAAGTGGAGTGAGGGGAACCACTAGGGGCTTTCTTGGGAGAAAGAAAGAAAGAAAGACAAAGAATTAAATGATAGAATGAACAAATTAATGCATATGAACAAGAGAAATAATGAACAGAAAAACAAGCAAACAAAAGAAAGGACAAGCAAAAGGGAAACAAAGAGCAAAAAACTAAAACAAATGAAAGAACAAACAAGCAAAATAACGTAAAAACAAAATAACGAATGAGTGATAGAGAACAAATGAAAGAAACAGACCAAACAATGATATAGAATAAATGAAAGAGAACAAATGAAAGAAAGTAATCCTGCAGGATGAGCAATTACACCATAGTGCGTCTTTCCAAACTATGTAATGCTGCTTGTGTGTGTGTGTGTGTGTGTGTGTGTGTGTGTGTGTGTGTGTGTGTATTCCTGCACAAGCGGTAGTGTAGTTAAGCTGCAGGAGATTGGGAAGCTAAGTCCAGACTGGCGCCTCTGGGAGAAAAGAGCAGAGAGCTGTGCGCCCCACTGCACAGTTCAGTGGCAGGGCAGGCGAGACACGCTGCACTGGGCAAAGCCTGGAGCACTGACAGAGGTGTTTTATTTTCATGTGTTAGGATCTGTTCTTAGTCTTAGACTGGCTAAACATTTCTGTGTTGCATGTTTAGGATGCAACAGAGACAGATCAAAGCATTACAGCTTGGATTAAACATTCAGTTACATAGATCAGACACATGCCGGTTACATCAGTCCGCTATGTGCTGGCCCACACAGAAATTGTGCCTGTAAAACTTTGCATAAAGTGAATTGGAATGCCCATCATTCTTGAAGTTTTACACACACCAATCCTCGTGAGTGTTTCTTTATTAAATACTTCAGATAATTTGATCATGCTTTGTGCTGCCAATAAGAGTATAGTTCTCTGAGCTCTGTTTAACACATTTTACCATATTTAAATCAATTCCACAGAATTCTGCAGATTTCCTCCAAAAATCACACAAAAAAATTACTCAGATTCTGTCTGGGCCAGGGCCTTGTTTCCCAAAAGCATCGTAAGCCTAAGTAGAACTTGAAAATGCTTGAGAGTGCTCTGGAGTACTTGTACAGCATAAAGAGCATTGTAAGCACATAGACTTATGCAGACAACTGCAGGACAAATGCGAAATTACACGATACAATTTAAATACCTATATCTATACTTTATGCTAAGCCATTAATATCAGGATACCTATGTTTTATTTAATTTTCTTGTAACAGACAAGTCTAATAATAATAATAATAATAATAATAATAATAATAACCGAATGCATAAAAGAGATAGTCTATATAAATGGATGAATAGATTAATTAGTAAAAAAATAAAGTTATTTGTGTGGACTAGTTAGTAACATCAAAGTCATGATTGATGCAGACAACTGTATAAATTAAAATCAGAGAGAGAAGAAAAAAGTCAGTAACTGCATGAAAATCATCAGTATATATTGGCTCATCATCCTTGTCTCCGCTTCCTATCTGACACCCAAAGGCGCTCTCGCCAGCACTACAAGTTCTATCATACCGCACATGAAGCATTGCTGTCACTGTTATCAATTTTGGGAGAAAAGAGCAGCCCTCTGCTTCATTGGTGAATGTCCCTAAAGCACATCTTCTAAACATCCCCTTATTTTGCGCTGCGTGATAACACCGTGAACCTCGTAATATTCAATGAATGCTTGTAATTAGCAGGATCATACAAAGGGCCTCCGCTGTCTTCACTAATCCTGGAAACTTTCATATCGAGAGAAATTTGTGAAAATGAAATATTACACATCCACACCTGATTATGGAAGCAGATTGTGTAAAAGAAATAGAATGTTCTGCAAAAAAAAAAAAAAATAAAAATATTGTAAAACAATATGTAATGATTGTAAATTTACGCACAAATATAATAAAGTTACAATGACGAGCAGCATAATATATCCACATTTCAGAACTGTCACACGGACAGTGACTCTATTAAGTAGCACTTAAAGTACATCCTCGCTCGTGCAGTTTTGGGAAACGCACGTAAAAAAATAACGAAGGTTCGTAGAATCGCTCGTAGAAAAGCTCTTACCCGCTAAGATCAAATGTTATTGGGAAATGAGGCCCAGATCATTAGAAATAAACCCTAGAGGATAACAGGTGACTCTTCCTCTACCTGCTTTAGCTCTTATTATTTTAGCAAACACCTTCCACACAGTGATAGCATTGCCGTGTGTAGCAGCCAATAATGTTATAACTTACCAATAATGTGATAAAATTTCTGAACCAATAACGTAATAACTTTTTGCCCATAATGTAATAAGTTCTTACATTATAGGCTGGCTATTACATTATTGGCTGGGTTAATAAAAAAAAAAAAAAAAATTGTAATAAAATGTATTACATTATTAGCAGTTATTACATTAACGGTAGTTATTACATTATTGGCTGCTACACCTTGCAAAGAAGTAACATGGTAACTACACATTTTGTCAAATTGAGTTTTGACTGAAATTGGATTCCTTAGACTAAGATCTGCCCTGTGAAAGACAGGTTTGGCTCAACTATGCACAGATTCAGAGAAAACAGAGTGAACATTTTATCCATATTTGACTTGATAAAAAAAAAAAAAGGAGGTTTTTCTTCGTTTTTACTGTTGGTGTAGTTACTGTGTTTTGCTTTTGTAGGGCACTAGTACACAGGCTTTGTCAAGACATTAGATAGTGCTCATGTGAAGCAGAGGTATTGACATAAATTGAGGATGAAAAAGACTTGGAACTGTGTAATGATCCTGTATGTAAAACAATGAATTTCAGATTAGGGGGAGATAAATAGTATGCCTTTTAAGAACATGGAAAAACTGATCTATCCAGCAGGATATTTCCGTCTTCATAATTCACTAAATTGCATGGAACCCCACAGGGATATATCCACTGTACTGAATTTAACTTCTGGCAAAGAGTTTTCTTTTTTTTTCATGGGCTCATAAAAAGCTGCTTCCCCCCAACTCTCTTGGTGAGACACTTTGATGTTCCATAGTGTGCTTTTATGTTACTCTATTTAGCATCCTGGGTGTTTTTTAGTCTTTTTTTCTTGTTTCTCTGCCCTTACCCTCCCTTTCATTCTTTCTGTCCCGTTTTCATGTGTTTGTGCTGTTCCATCTTTTTTGCTCATGTTTTGTGTTACCATTTTCTCTTTCATATCCTCTTTTCCTTCATCACTTTACCTGTTTTCATTCTCCTCTTCATCTTTGTCCTGTACGCCTAAAGACTTTGTCTTTCCGACTTTAGTTTGCCTGCCTGTTTTCCCTTAGATTTGTTTTATCTATATCCATTGAATTTAGTCTCAGACTTTTTGTGATATTAAAGATTGTTTTCCTTCAATATATTTATCATTAAACACTGTATTCATTGAAACATCCAGAGAAGACTTCTCTGCAAGCTTACCCATTTAGTAACATGATTACATTATGCAAAATTAACATAATATCTTTTCTCTCTTTGTCAAAGATAAACTGGCTGACTGGAAGCAAATGTTTAGACAAGGACGAAGCAATCCTGCATTCAGCAGAATAGTTATCACAGCACAAAGTCAGGAATCCTAACTAAACAGAATTACTTTTCCACTTTTTCCATAACAGTCGGAACAAAAGAGATTGACTCAATGCAGACTCGACATTGCATTGTCAAATGCAGACTGCATTTTAATTAAAGTGCTTTCTGTCCTGCTTTTGTTCTCTCTATCTCTGTTTCTTTCTCAATGACATAAGGGAGGGGAGACTCTTATCTCACTGTTAAATTTGATCATTTTGCTGTTGCACTTTTGCATTCTGCTTCGACAGCACCTCCACATTGCTTCAGGTGTCTTTTCAGTCAGCCTTTGACATTCTTTCCAGTTTTTAATATACAGAGGTGGAGACAGGTGTCAATGAGGCATATTGTGTGTTTGTTAATGTATTGTGTTGGGTTGTGCAAGCTGATTCCTGCTAAAGTGTTTATTAATTGGAACAAACTAAAAAAAAAGCTACACCAAAAGTACAACCTCTTCCACCTCTGCATAGTAGTCTGAGACGTCCAGCATGTTTTTGTTTGTTCTTTTGTCCCAAAATTGGAGTACTTGATTCGAAGATGGTAACACTGGGCACCGATGAGGGCAGCCAATCAGGGACCTGTACTGACGTAGAGGACCCCCCACCCTGAGCAGCAAAAACTGTTCACCTAGGCCTAACAATTTGGTTTTGCATATACAGTATGTGTTTTTGCATATCAAATTTGCCAGGCTGTTTCAGAACTTCTTTAAGACTTCAACTGCAGCACATCAAATACTGTACATTCACCTTTAGATAAGCATCTGTGATGACTACAGGCCATACAGGAGACAGTTCAGGTCATAAGGAGGCATTTCCAGTGCTCAATGTTAATAATCTGAATAGTCTTTCGAGAAGAACCTCAGTATCCTTCAAAATACCCCCCACACAAATTAACGTTACAACTCCTCCAGATATCCCTCATGTAAACCCCTTCCCCCAACCAGTCCTCCTCACCCCTTTAGTTCGCTTGTCCTCATAGATCTACCCTGAAGGTAGGTAGGGCATCTCGTTGTGGTAGTTATAATCTGGGCAGACCTTCTGAACCAGTCTGTAGTCCGTGCTGTAGAATGAAATGTATATACAAATGACCTTAAAGGGTTTGGAGCAGATCCAGGACACATGGCTTTGTGTCTGCTCCTGGAAGCAGGTCTTGGAGGGGTCATAGTTGCAGAGCGAGGTGCGTTTGCTGCGGTCAACCTTCTCGTAGTCTATACGGCAGTTGAAGATCTTGGAGTCTTTAGGGTAGACCACACTCTGGCGCTCTAAGTCAAACTCAACCGCTTTCACTGGAGGTACCAGGCTGACAGAGATGTTCCCCTGGCCGGTGGAATTGTGACGGAAGTAGACGCTGAAGGTTCCATTCCCATGATCCACAATCTTACCCGTGATGAGCAGGTTGAGGCGCACCGTCTTGATGTTGGAGTAGAAGTCACCCCAGCCGAACATCTTCTTAAATTTGCCTGTTTTGACGATCGGGGGACGGCGCTTGACACGGGAGTTCCCCAATGAATCTGTGTCCGATTTAAGGAGGTCACTACCCAGCATTTCCCAAAATTCCTGTTTGGAGAAGGGAACAGGCGAGCGGTAGGGTAGCTCCATCATGGAAGTATTGGCAGTACGGCCTCGGCTATGCATCACCCAGCGGCTCAGGGGTGAGACCGAACCCTGAGCACCCAGAACCCCTAGAGTTTTAGAGGAGTCAGCAGGGGAGGACTTTGACGAAGATGAGAGAAAGGGAGAAGAGGAGGAGTGGGTATCTTCCTGTCCAAGAGCCAGCTGGAGGAAAGAAAACAGGAACAGGAGTAAGACGGTGAGAGACAGTAAAATAGAAAGGATGAAAAAACTAAAGACAGAGGAGGTTTCATGATGAGGAATCTGAATAGAAACTAGATTTGTGACTCCTGAAGGAAATATCAGTTCTTGCAATGCACCAAATGAATAGTGTTAACTGTTTTAGGTAAACTAAGGTTTCAGGCTTTGGTTATAGAGTAGGTGACTGTGATTTCGCCAAGTAACACATGTTCCTGGATAAACATCCTTGTTGGTTCTGGAACAGCATTTCAGCCAGTCAGATTTTAGGGTTAGATTTAGGGTTAATGTTGGGTTAGGGGTTAGGTACACAATTCTTGCAAAACATTTTGCTCTAAATTTAGGGGTATATTATGGTTAGGGATAGGGATGTGGTTAAGATTATGTTTCTTTGAGAAGGAACGTTATTCCAGGACCAACAAAAGATGTTGATCCAGGAACATGTCCTATTTGGCAAAATCACAGTGACCTTGGTTCTACTTAAATGAATTGCAGTAACAGAGCTGCATTAAACTTTGCTGTTGTCAAACATCTTGTTTGCTTGTTGGCAATACCTGAGAATTAAAACTAAATGCAACACTGTCTTTGCAGTATTAATGCAGCTATAGATGGTTAAAGTCATATAAGAAAAAAAGACCAATCATAATTTAGTATGCAAATAAATGCAAGAAAGAAAATTAACTGCAATTCACTCTATACATATTACAAAAACACCATAGTTGTCAGTAATATTTTAAATGCCAAACATTCAAACAATGCAAAACAATTTACAAACTTTAATCTTCAGCCTGTTCTCATTAACATTACGTGACTGTGTCAACATTTCTGCAAAACGAAATTACATGCCTTATTACATGCTTGGCTGCACTTTCCCAGCGAATGTCCAGCGAGGGGGGCCAAGAGCGAGTGAAATGGTGTCGTAATCAGACAGTGTTTTTAAGGTGAATATTAGATGGAGGTTTAAGGAGTAAAACGTACCTCTCTAACCTAAAAATTTAATCTAAACCTAAACAATAGTGATCTAAAATCAAATGTATACACAAAACATCCTTTGCCTTAACCAACACCTAAACCTTACCGATAGTGTCAAAAAACAAAATGAGAAATGACTATGTAATTTTGTGTCGCTTCTATGTCCGTGCATCTGTGCTTGACTGTCTCAAATTGTGTACTTCTGAATTAGGGTCCTTAATACAAGCATTAAAACATTTTTTTTCAAATGATGCATTATAGTAAAAGTGTTTCGATATAATAACATAGCAGTGTGTGTGTAATAGTGCAAAAAAAAAGAAAAAAAAAGTCTTTATAAAGTCAAAATCAGCCATTGTACTCGTGATTTGTGTGAAAGTGGATAAAACACACAATTGTTGTAGCACCTCTTCACCAGAAAACTGCAACAAAACGTAGAATTTGGCACATGAAATTCAGTTTGCAAAAATGTAGATGTAAAAATGTTCATTCTATGAGACTAGGTTGTTAATCTTAAATTTCTTAAAAGTTTAAAAATGATAAAAACCAAGAGTAAAAGCAAACATAAGGCTCAAATTATCTAAAAAACAACGTTTAAATGCAGTCTGTATGTTGGGCAGTTTGAGCTGAATTAATTGCAGAAAATTGTGGACAAGAAAAAGAAGAGGAATTTAAATGCAGATTGCCTTGCAAAGGCTGTAATAATGCATGATTTGGAAGACTGAATTGAAAGGAAAACATCATCAGCACTATAATCAACATTTCACCCTCAGCAAAGCATCCTGACATCTCGCTCAAATGTACAGGACACATTAGACTCCCATCAACAGGAATTAATCTCTGCAGTCTGACCTGTCCTCTGCACTCACTATATTGCTTTAGATATTGCATGGGAATGATTTTATCCCTTTATGACTTTTCTGTTTTTACAGGAGATCTATGTGACTCCCAGGGCTAATCTGAGTAAGAGAGAGAGAGAGAGACAGATAGAAATCTGAACACCTTTGCTCAGTTTTTAAAGGAACAGTTCACCACATACTCACCCCATGTCATTCAAACCCTGTATTTTATGATAGTTTTATGTTTTTTGTTGTTGTTGTTGTTGTCCTTTTTAGAGCTTGCAGTATACTGTAAATCCCCATCCACTTTTGTTGAATATAAAAGAGGAGCTTGGACATTCTGCCTAACATCTCATTTTGTGTTTCACGGAAGAAAGAAAATAAAACTGGGCCGTAACAAAAAATAATTAATAAATGACATAATTTTAATTTTAGGGTGAACTGTTGCTTTGTGAAAAGAAACAAACAAAATTGGGTTGGGTACGAGGCTAAGCTAAATATGCAATTAAGGCTAATTATTTTTTATTAACAACAACAACAACAAAAAGTCTGCACTGGCAATGACAAAGAACTGCTAGGCAAGAACAAAGAGAAGAAAAACAGAGAAAGGGAGACGTCTAGAGTTGAGGTGGAAACTAGTGCAAGAGGAGAGGCTGTTGTTAGATGAAATAGTGTGGGTGGGTACAGTACGTGAGTAGATGTGTGTCTCGGTGTTTGTACACAGTGAGTGGTGGAGGTGGACTCATGGATCGGTGAAGAGCCCCAGAGTGGGTGTAACTGGTAATTATTAGATGATAATGATCTATTTGATACACCTCATATACACATAACCCAACAAGAGTTTGTGTGTATTGTGACTTTTCATTGGTTTGTGTGGGTTGCTGAGTGTCAGAGAACAATGCAGCTTTGATGTATTGTTTATTATCTGATGGGCTCTAAATTCTGTTTGGTCTATTTCTCTGAGCCACAGGCCTGAGCTGCATTATATTTGCACGGTCAAGTTCAAAGCTATAGTCCCCAAAAAAGACATTCATTTCTAGGAAGTAGACTCACGTTGTAAGGAAACTTTCTGACTGAGAGAAAGCAAGCAATTCCAGGTTTATCGGTTGCAGAGACTTTGCAAGTTGCTGCAACATGATTTTGTGTAGCTTTATGAAATCTGATTCATTTGAACAAACTGGTTCCATTTACATAAGGTGTCAAAAAAGTATGTTTCAAAATTGATAACTACTCAAAACTAGCAGTGTGTTTTGACATTTTTTTCCAAGCAAAATATGAATCACAAGTATTTCATTATATCATAGCAGATGTTTTACCAGTGACAGATGGAGGGCTCTTAAAAGCATGAAATGGACTTATATGTTTCCCTTTCTGTTTCTATTGACAAATGACAAATCATGTGAGACCTGCTGCTATAGCTAAGCAGTCATGCACTAAGGCTGGGCAACAGGACGATATGCTCGGATATTGATGGTATCTGACAAATATCCCGATGTCGATTTCGACAGTCATTGACAAACAATGACTGACAATATCGGGAAATGACAAAACCATGGAGCTGGGAAGTCAACAAATATATTGAATAGTAGCCCAGGGTGTGAAATGATCACCCGCCAAATATGGGAGTGAGCAGTTGATGCTGGGCTCCTTTGACATGCTATTGCGAATCTCTGATTGGTGGATCAGAGAAGTAATTCACCTATGGAGAAAATGAATGGGATTTTTACTTCTAGAACCAGACTGTTGTGCTCTATAGAGAAGAATGGGGATGCTAACAGATAGCTTTCTCCTGGTATTGTAGAACTTCTTGTTTATCACTATGTTTCTGGAAAGGTTATAATATAGATTGTGTTGCTTTGTTCATGGTTCCAGCCTGTCATACACCACACAGTGCCAATCTGTTGAACTGAATCAATAAAAAAACTTAAAAAAATGCTTTTCTCATGCATTGGGTATTGCACGTTTTATAATGAATACTAATACTAACCACAAAGTGGCGGGCACTGAGTATGTAGGTGACTGTGGCTTTTGAATAGAGTTTGTGAAAATGAAAAACAAAACAAAAGGAAAGAAAGAAAAGACAGAGCAGATATGATGCTTTAGGAGGGCAGTTAGAAGTATGTCTTTTTAAACTAATCCTCAAATAATTTTAAGACGTGTTAGACAGAGTATATATTCCAATCATATTATATGTCAATCCACCCTCTCAATGTATGCATGCAGTCATAGTTGTTTTTGAGGATTTTGCTCATCTTTGTGTGCCTGTGTGTGATCCTGCTGCCAGTCTATTTGAGCATGTACGTATATTACGAGAGTGTATACGTGTCTGGTGTGTGTGTGTTCTCACTGTCAGGGCAGGCCTTATCCACTGAGCTTAAGGAAATCTCTCTTCCATAATGCATGCTGCCCTGTCTCAACCCTTATCCTTCAGCCCACTCTGATGCTTCATGCCCATCTCATCTTGTCTTATGCAGGCTTATTCCAGCTTAATCAGGCTTACTCATGCCTGATTCTCATTTTACTTTACTCTAAGTGTCAGTCTCCAATCTTGATAAGAAAGACTCCATTTTATACAGTACGGATTAGCGCAGCACGCTCTGGCTAATTCAGTCTTCTGTAGTTGTTTTTGTTCTTTCTTTTGGCTCACTTTGCTCAGACTTCTTTGTGCTTCTTTTCAAGCTCTCTCTCTCACTTTGAGCTTTTCTTTATTCGAGGCTCAGAGATCTCTATAAAAGAATGCATGGATTAATATCTTGCCTCGATGAGAGTGTAATGCTTCTGCAGACTGAATTATTCTACATTAGCTCCATTTCAGACCCACTAATCTGCTCAGCAGCTATACAGAGTGGGTCTTGCATCAATGTCATACAAGCTAATAGGAGGCAAAAATATTAAATTGTATTATTCTGCTTAGAAGTACCTGTCTTGATGATCCTTGTACACTACATGATTGTTGGGTTTGATTTGTACCTGGATTAATTTGTGGCAAAATGTCATGCCAAATTAAACCTAAACATTAGAAAAGCTTTCTGAGGATTGGCCAACAATATTATACAGCTCTCTGGAATACTTGATTCTTACTGGTCAATACTGGCCCCAGCCGTCTGATATTTCTGAATAATGACCGCACATCCAGGGATAAAGAGAAATTTCACCAGTCTTCCAGGTATTGCAAGTCATATTTCCTACTTCTCGTATCACTCTGTGATCTCTACAAGTAAGCAAATAAAATCATTTAAACTCAAATCAATATTTCATTTCCACTTATGTATTTATTTGGCAAGTAGCCATGTAATAAGCATGATAATGACTAGTCAGATAGTCATTTTCACAATATAAGCACCAACAGAAAACTGGAGGTGGAATGCAGCCATTTCTGGAAACTCTGTGTTCTCTTTCTTCTCACCTAATAACATATGTGGTGATGTGGGCATGGCCGAGGGCGTCTGTGGTGAGCGAGGCCAGGAGAGGAAGAACAGTAAGGATTGACACCTATAAGAAATTATCTCTAACAGCTGTTTGTGTTTACAGTTTGAGCTGAAGAGAGATAAAGAAGCAGCCTGAGGAAGAGGGAGAGATGCACAAAGCTGTGTGGCTGAAAAGAACAGTGTGTGGCTGAAAAGCATTGTTGTAGACTGAAAAGTGTACATAATAAAGAAGTGGACTGTTCACGTGGCCCCCACTTCCTCCTTCAAAGTAGCAAGATATCTGTCACAACATAATTTCAACTAAAATCAATATTATTATATTAAAGTAATAGTTCACCCAAAAATGAAAATTCTCTCATTATTCACTTACCCTGATGCCATCCCAGATGTGTATGACTGTCTTTCTGCAGCAAAACACAAATTAAGATTTTTAGAAAAATGCTGAAGATCTGTAGGTCCTTATGATTTAAGTAAAGAGGTGCCATTAGGCTGCTGGCTATTTGACGGTCTAAAAGGCATATTTAGGCAGCATAAAAGTAATCCAAACAACTCCAGTCAATCAATTAATGTCTTCTGAAGAAAATCGATAGGTTGGTGTAAGAAACAAATCGGTAATTAAAATCATTGTTTCCGCCCAGTGCTGTATTGCTGTTTGAAATGAACTAACTCTCACGTGACGTTCGTTGCTCTGTTGTACAAAGCGCATGCTTCCGACTTCTCGCATGAACGCGCCATAGCGCTTACGTCATTGATGCATCGACTGCTGGCAGGAAGTGATTTTTTAAAGTTAATAAAGTTTTAATTATCGATTTATTTCTTACACCAACCTATCGATTTACTTCAGAAGACATTAATTGATCGACTGGAGTCATGTGGATTACTTTTATGCTGCCTAAATAAGCCTTTTGGACCATCAAATAGCCAGCAGCCTGATTGCACCCATTTACTTCATTATAAGGACCTACAGAGCTTCAACATTTTCAAAAAATCTAAATTTGTGTTCTGCTGAAGAAAGACAGACCTACACATATGTGATGGCATTAGGGTAAGTGAATAATGCGAGAATTTTCCTTTTTGGGTGAACTATTCCTTTAATATAATTAATGTTTATTTTTTTATTTAGTAGTCATGTAATAAGATGAATAATTTGCAGTAAATCATTCATTATTACTTTACGTTGGGGTCCTGATCATCCAAGGTTTATTTTTTCATAATGACCAACTGACTGTAAATTATCCCATGTTGTCATTCTGACTGAATGGTTTTATGGTATTGATTATGGATTGCATTGTCCTAATTGACTGCAGTGTGGCAGTGATTTACACCGATCAGCCACAACATTAAAACCACCTGCCTAATATTGAGTAGGTCCCCCTCATGCCACCAAAACAGCTCTGACCCATAGAGGCATGTTCTCCACAAGACCTTAGACTTTAGCAGCAGATCCTTTAAGTCCTGTAAGTTGTGAGGTGGGGTCTCCATGGATTGGACTTGTTGGACCAGCACATCCCATATATGCTCAATCAGATTGAGATCTGGGGAATTTGGAGGCCAAGTCAACATCCTGAACACTTTGTCATGTTCCTAAAACCATTCCTGAACAATTTTTGCAGTGTGGCAGGGTGCATTATCCTGCTGAAAGAGGCCACTGCCATCAGGGAATACCACTGCCATGAAGGGGTGTATGTGGTCTGCAACAATCTTTAGGTAGGTGGTACATGTCAAAGTAACATCCACATGAATGCCAGGACCCAAGGTTTCCCAGCAGAACATCGCTCAGAGCAACACACTGCCTCCGCCGGCCTGCCTTCTTCCCATAGTACATCCTGCTGCCATCTCTTCCCCAGGTAAACGACGCACACACACCCGGCCGTCCACATGATCTAAAAGAAAACGTGATTCATCAGACCAGGCCACCTTCTTCCATTGCTCCATGGTCCAGTTCTAAAGCTCACGTGCCCATTGTAGGTGCTTTCGGTGGTGGACAGTGGTCAGCATGGGCACTCTGACCCATACACAGCAAGCTGAGATGCACTGTGTGTTCTGACACCTTTCTATCATGGTCAGCATTTTATTTTATTTTTTCCCCAATTTGGAATGCCCAATTCCCAATATGCTCTAAGTCCTCGTGGTGGCGTAGTCCGCACATTTTATCATGTGGCTTTTTGAGCGCGTTACCGCAGAGACCTAGCACGTGTGGAGGCTAACGCTATTCTCCGCGGCATCCACGCACAACTCACCACGTGCCCCACAGAGAGCAAGAACCACATTATAGAGACCACAAGGTGGTTAACCCAATGTGACTCTACCCACCCTAGCAACCGGGCCAATTGGTTGCTTAGGAAGCCTGACTGGAGTTACTCAGCATGCCCTGGATTCAACCTTGCGACTCCAGGTGTGGTAGTCAGCGTCTTTACTTGCTGAGCTACCCAGGACCCTATCAGCATTAAGTTTTTCAGCAATTTGTGCTACAGTAGCTGTTCTGTGGGATCAGACCAGACGAGCTAGCCTTTGCTCCCCATGTGCATCAGTGAGCCTTGGGCGCCCATGACCCTGTCGCCGGTTCACCGGATGTCCTTCCTTGGACCACTTTTGGTAGGTACTAACCACTGCATACCGGGAACACCCCACAAGACCTGCCGTTTTGGAGATGCTGTAACCCAGTTGTCTAGCCATCACAATTTGTCCCTTGTCAAAGTCACTCAGATCCTTACACTTGCCCATTTTTCCTGCTTTCAACACATGAAATTCAAGAACTGACTGTTCACTTGCTGCCTAATATATCCAACCCCTTGACAGGTGCCATTGTAATGAGATAATAAATGTTATTCACTTCACTTGTCAGTGATTATAATGTTGTGGCTGATCAGTGTATATATCAGTCTATATTACAGTTCATCTAATTTCTGTTGTTGGACTTGCTTGCTTCATTTAATTTTATTTCAAATTCTTTAGTGGGTTAAAACAAATGACAAACATAACTGCTTATAAATGGTACAGACACACACCCTCTTTGCTGTGTCCCTGTGCTAAATGATGCAATGTTGTTTACACCAACTAAAAGCTTTGTTCTTCATCTCATCTTCCTCTAGTAAATACTCCATTCTGGAGACACTATTTTGTTAATATTCAATCAATCTCAATCAATCAATTAAGTACATTTTATTGAAGTTTTAACCTCTTCTCATTCCATCCTTCCCTGCCTTTTCTGTGCTCATTTCACTTCTCTCTATCCATTTCACTTCTCTTCCTCCAAACCTACCTCAGAAATGGCACACAGCATCTCAGCTCCAGATTAATAATTAACTAAAATAAAAGGCAGGTCGACATATTGATTTTAATCTATTCAGACCTCAATCTCATTTTCTTTTTTTTAACAGATTCGGGGATGCCCACTTTACTTAAAAATGATCCTAATGAGACTGGCACACTAAGAGACAAATATTAGAAACACTTCTGGGGCCAGAAATTAAGAAGTCCTTTTTTAATTTATGGAATGAAGATATTAAATTAAGCTAGGATTCTAGGATAGATAGCTGATAATAAGGAGGGGATGGAAAGGGATTGAAAGGATATTATAATCCACACTCTGAATCAAGTGACAAAATGAAAGCGTCTCTGAATGAGATCAATTGGATTTAATAACTTTTTTTGTCTTCCATCTGAAATTAAGGACATGATTTGCCTAATATAACACTATAATTTTCTACACCTCTCAACAGCGATATTACTCCTCCTTTCATTACTAAGGTCCGTGGCTTAATAAACCATTTCATCACCCTGCCAACTTGATGTGGACTTTGTTCGCCTCATTTTGACGACTTGAAGAGAGCAGTGCGAGACAACATTGCCATGATAAACACAGCGGGTGGAATAACACGATAGTTGTTGGTTTTTGTTTTGTTTTTTTTGCACAGAATAAATGCTCAAGGGAGAGGAAGAACACAGCAGAAGGGTTTGGTTTCATGTGCAGGATTGGAAGTGTAACAGCTGTCTAGAATGTCCAGCCTCTATAATCCTACACTCAACATTCATGTGGATTACGGTGGGCTGAGAGAGAGAGAGAAGGAAAGGTTTGAGTTGCAAAACTTATTCGGAAAGAATTAAAACTTCTGTCATTATATGTAGGACAAAATAGCTAAACATTTAAACACCGAAATAAATGTTAACATGTAATGAGTACTGATGTAGGAAATAAAACGAGAACATGTAAACTCAGCAAAAAAAGAAATGTCCTCTCACTTTCAACTGCTTTTATTTTCAGCAAACTTAAAATGTGTAAATATTTGTATGAACATAAAAAGATTCAACAACTAAGACATAAACTGAACAAGTTTCACAGATATGTCAAAATCAAAAAGTAACAAGAGTACAGGCCTCGGTGTAACACTCATTCCTTCGACGATAAACGTGAGTCCGACCATCACCCCTGATGAGACAAAACCACGACTCGTCAGTGAAGAGCACTTTTTGCCAGTCCTGTCTGGTCCAGCGAAGGTAGGTTTGTGCCCATAGGCAACGTTGTTGCCAGTGATGTCTGGTAAGACCTGTCTTGCAACAGTCCTACAAGCCCTCAGTCCAGCCTCTCTCAGCCTATTGCGGACAGTCTGAGCACTGATGGAGGGATTGCGCATTCCTGGTGTAACTTTGACAGTTGTTGTTGCCATCCTGTACCTGTCTCGCAGGTGTGATATTCGGATGTACCGATCCTGTGAAGGTGTTGTTACACGTGGTCTGCCACTGCGAGGATGATTAGCTGTCCTTCCTGTCTCCCTGTAGCACTGTCTTAGGTCGTCTCATAGTACGGACATTGCAATTTATTGCCCTGGCCACATCTGCAGTCCTCATGCCTCCATGCAGCATGCGTAAGGAACGTTAACGCAAATGAGCAGGGACCCTGGGCATCTTTATTTTGGTGTTTTTCAGAGTCAGTAGAAAGGTCTCTTTAGTGTCCTAAGTTTTTATAACGGTGACCTTGCTTACCGTCTGTAAGCTGTTAGTGTCTTAACAACCGTT
This sequence comes from Myxocyprinus asiaticus, assembly GCF_019703515.2. Taxonomy (NCBI): domain Eukaryota; kingdom Metazoa; phylum Chordata; class Actinopteri; order Cypriniformes; family Catostomidae; genus Myxocyprinus; species Myxocyprinus asiaticus. The sequence goes on along the minus strand of NC_059356.1, from coordinate 37,420,714 downwards.
CCACAAGTGCATGTTCATTAATTGTTTATGGTTCATTGAACAAGCATGGAAAACATTGTTTAAACCCTTTACAATAAAGATCTGTAAAGTTATTTGGAGTTTTACAAAATTATCTTTAAAATACAGTGTCCTGAAAAAGGGACGTTTCTTTTTTTGCTGAGTTTAGTTGTGCAGTTAGTGCACATGCTTCAAAAAAGTTAAGCCATGGTGCTCATTGAGTCAGTTCATATCAGTTTTCTTATTCTGACATACAGTAATTCAACATCTGTGCCATCTTTGATTTTTATGGGAATAACAAACAACAAAACTGTGAGGGATGTATGTACAGTATCTTCAATGGGTTGTATAGTTATTTAAAGGGTTTTTGGATTGTTCCGCTGGCGAAACATTGAAAAACAAATCCAAGAAATTATTAGTTGACAAAACAGTCCAGATAAAATTAGTTGTGGAAAATTAGGTGCAATCAAAGAGCCTTATACAGCTTATACAGTGCAAGTCATTGAAGAGACAGTAAGTCTAATCCTCACAGCCTTGTTTTCATTCAAGTCAATGATATTGCTACTGTGAATAAGGTAAATTCTATCTAAATCTGTGGAGCTTTCAAAGTTGGTCACTTATGAGGTTCCGTTTCAGTTAGGAAGCTGCCTATGCATTCTGTATAGACAGCAAGGCAGCTTACTAGGTTTTGGAACAAAGCAGGTGTCTGTTTTCTTCCCTTTAGTGACATTGGCAATGTAAGCGTCTGGGCAGTCAGTGAGTTTAAGGAGACCTAAATGATGATTAGCAGGGTGATAAAACAAAAGAGTACAAGAGCACCGCTTTAGGCAGCAGATGGCAAATAGCTGAACAGAAGAGGGAAAAAAGAATGAAAGAAAGTACTGTGCAGCTGAGTCATAGAGCTAAAGGTTGCATAAGGAGGGATGGAGAGAGAGAAAGGATGAAACAGAAGGGAAAGTGAGTGATTTTGTGAGATTCAGTGGAGGTGAGCTCACATGGGCTGTGTGGTGCTATAATGTCAAGAAGCACAGACCCAGGGCAGGACAGGTAAAACCTTTGTATCTTATTACACAGAATGGAAAGGAAGACATCCAAATCAAACCAAAGATTGGTAAAAACCAAAGCTAAACTGTAGAAATAACAAACACAGAGGACATCAGTGCAGGGCATGATGTGTAACGCTCAACAGATTTGAAGCATACAGTATATGAGTAATCAAAATAGGTGAGCCAGTTGGCTGGGACTAGTTTGTGTTTTTGCCGTTTGGTGTGTGTCGTGTGAGTCATTGAAAATTATTGAGCACAGGGCTTAGGTGCTTATCCAGCCAACAGAACAAGAAGATAAAAAAAAGTATGTTTTCATGCTTGGAGAGAGCGGGGGTTAAGAATGAGTTGAAGAAAGTAAAAGTGGATGAAATGAGAGAAAGAGAGAGAATGGAATACAAGCACAAATGAAGGTTTTTAGAAGAATATCTCAGCTCTGTAGGTCGTGAATGGTGATCAGACCTTTGTAGCTCCAAAAATCACATAAAGGACACATAAAATTAATCCATACGACTCAAGTGGTTAAATTAATAATCTGACGCAAAATAATAATCTGAAGAGAATTGACGCAATATAACCAGAAGTGCGCTCGATTTGTTTACAAGAGAACGCTGTTCACAATCTTAATTGGTTTTGCTTTCATTTGAACAAGCCAGCACGCTTAGGCAACACGAGAGGCTGCATGTACTCGGTCCCCTCATGGATGCACATTGGAGAGCAACTGGAAGTAAACAATTATAGTGAAAAGGTCTTAAATATTAATTGGTTTCTCACCCAAAGTGATCGTCTCACTTTAGAAAATATGAATTTAACCACTGGAGTAATATGGATACTTTTACTATGATTATCTGTGTTTTTTGGAGCTTTAAAGTGCTGATCACCTTCCACTTGCTTTGTATGGACATACAGAGCTGAGATATTCTTCTAAAAATCTTTGTTTGTGTTCTGCTGAAGAAAGAAAAGCATATACATCTGCGATGGCAAGAGGGTGAGTAAATGATGAGAGAATTCTTATTTTTGGGTGAACTATCTGTGGAGTGGGACATGGTCGTGTGTCTGTCACTGGGGAGACAGGAAGCAGTGAGGGCCATCACCTGGTGATTTTTTTTTTTTATATTAAACACCTGTGTCTCATGTCAGGGTTGGCGGAGAGGGGCTTTAAAAAGGCTGGCGAAATGACAGACCAGGTGGAGAGTCCCAGTCACGCAGACCTAATGTTACAAGAAGCTGAACAGTGCAACGCTATTGATTTAATACTTATGAGTTTATGTTGTCTGTTATCACTGAAGCTGATGAGTGTAATCTGAAATAGTCCTGAAAAGGCAAAAGTGTGACTGGAACCTGAGAAATAAAAATAGACTTATGTGGACTGCAACCCTGACTCCCGCTTCCTTCTAGGTGGAACTTTTACAGTATCCCTTTAAAAAATATTGTTCAGTCAGTGGCATGGCTTAAAAGGTAGTGCATTTGCTTGGTGGTGTGGTACGACAGTGCTTGTGTGTGGGTGACCGAATCTGTTCGAATCTGGTCTTTCATTTACCAGTCATTTTATGTCCCCACCCCCCCATATCATTTCTTTTCAATTCTCAAAGACTAATCTCACTATGAATTCAGCAACTATAGTTTGAAAGTTCTTCAGCTGAAATCAGCCTGTGCTTACTAAAATTCTAACTACTTCCCCCAGTGGCAGAAGCTGGAAGTGTTGGTAAACTTATGGGCAAGTGTGAGCTCCAGATTCCGAGTGCAATGTCCACAGAGTGGCACCAAAAGCATGTTGTGAAGCAAGTTGTATATGTACAGTTAACAGGGATGCTTATTTTATTAACCATATGCCCCAACCCAAGCCCCAACATTAATCATGACTGTCAGTGTAAAAAATATGAACTAAGAGGGAAAATGCAACCTCCAAATCGCAATAATCATTGATTATGGGACAACAACCAGTGTCCCTGAGGCTGCAGTCGCACTTCAGAAAAAGGTAAATACATATTAATTGATGCAAAATTGTCTGTAATTCGACAGAATGGGGTTGATTTCAGGGTACCAGAATATTTGCCCCATTTGATCATGTTGATTCTCCACTGTCCTCAGAATAAAAGTGGCAAAAAGTCCAATCAAAAATAAAAGTGCTGATCTAATTTTCAAGCGGTTTAGAGAAGAGTAGGGAGATGACCAGTGTAGGCTTGTCAGCTCCAGAGGCAATAAACAGGCATTTAAAGAGACAGGTACACAGTTTCACCCCAGCCAATTAAAAAAAGACTGGCACAACATCCTACCTGAGTCTCTTAAAGGGACATCTACAGAGCTCTACTGAGGCCAATTAAAGAGATGACAGCACCATTTTACTCAGCAGAGCTGAAGTGACAGCATCTGGGAATATCACTGATTCTGCTGATTTAACCGTATGAGAATCTGTTACTGTTCTTAGCACCATGAGAAATTGTATTTCATGTGCTCTTGTCTGAAAAATGTTAAACAATGTCTTTAATAATCATTTTACAATTGAATTATAGAGTAATGGGTTATCTTGTAGTTTTTTAATTGAATATATGGTATTGATGGTGTCACAGATAAAGGTGTCATAGGCTTTTTCATCTGCTCTAAGTGAAAATACTCTCTCCAATCAGCTACAAATAAAGAAATAATGTATCTAATATAGAAAAACAACATATTTAAACAGTAATTTGGGGTTCTGGTTAACACTGTACGAAAATACAGGATTAAACGCCAGACCAATCTATCTTAAAAGTAATATTCTGGGTTCAAATCAAGCTCAATCGACAGCATTTGTGACATAATGTTGATTACCACAAAAAAATTATTTTGACTCGTCCCTCCTTTTCTTTCAAAAAAATCAAAAATCGAGGTTACAGTGAGGCACTTACAATGGAAGTGAATGTGGCCAATTTATGGAGGGTTTAAAGGCAGAAATGTGAAGCTTATAATTTTATAAAAGCACTTACATTCATTCTTCTGTTAAAACTCATGCATTATTTGAGATGTAAAGTTGTTTAAATTGTTATTTTTACAGTCATTTTCAGGGTTTGTTAACATTACATCATCAAAGAAACAAAGTTATAAAATTGGCTATAGCTTTACACAAAAAAGGTTAGTAAGTGATTTTATCACACTAAAATCATGTTTACATGCATATTGTTTATGTCTTGTGGCTTTACTTGGGAAAAAGTTAGTATTTTAACATTTAAAAATTCACTTCCATTGTAATTTCACTAATAAAAAAAAAAAAGAAGAAGAAAATCTTGTTGCACTTTAATCTGTTTTGAATGCTACTCTGATGCTAGTGAAACTTTGTAATATGGCACTTTTTCATACCACTGTCTCCTTAAGATGATTCGCTTATGTTTTCCTCTTTTGTAAGTCGCTTTGGATAAAAGTAAATGTAAATGTAATTGGCTCACTGTAACCCAGATCTTTACTTTTTTCTTTCTTTTTTTTTTTTTTTAAGAAAATGAGGGGCAAGTCAAAATAATTTTTGTGGTAATCAACATTATGCCACAAATGCTGTTGATTGAGCTTAACTTGTATTAAAATACTCCTTTCATTTATTTTATTTTTTTTTTATTTCCCCCTTAACAAATGGGCTAACAATATGGCCTGAGGTTCTAATTTTCTCAACACTTTTAAATTTGAGTTTTGTCTATGACACACTATACAGCAGTTTTTAATTAAACACTTGTGCTTGTTTTCATATTGATGTCAAGTCTTTGTTTAAAAAAAAAAAATCTCATCTTTGAATTTAAATTTTCAATGTAGATTTAAATTAAGCTCCTATCAGCTGTAGGATTGCTGTCTGCTGTGTGTAACCTTTGAAAACAGCAACCTTGAGGCCTCAGAGTTCTGAAATATTCCATAACGAGTGTGTGAGCATGTAGCCAGCTCCAGTCTTTTGAATCACGTCTCCCCTGGTAGTAGTAGAAAAGACAGATACACGATTAGAAAGTTTCAGACTAATACTGGTAGAGAAAGAGGTGCACGCATTTGCCTAGTTGTTTAAAGGAACAGGCACTGTAATTAATGTTAACCCTCCTGAAGAGAAGAGCTACTGTTTACAAGCCAAAAAAGTTTTTCCTGAAAATATATAGCAAAATGTGCAGATGTCCAATGAAATAGTAGCTTCACAGCTTTTGTAGTAAACTGTTATGAAACTTTAAAGATAACGTTTAAATTGTTCAAAACGTAGATAGGTACAACCAGGGTCTGAAATTAACTTTTTAGTGCACCAGCCAAGGTGGCTGGTAGATGAAACAATTTACCAGCCAGTGAGATTTCTTACTGGCCATTTTGTTTATTTAATTTTTTTATTGCATTTTACAAGTGGATTTTACAGACATATGAGACAAATAAACAATACTGTATGCATGTCTAAAAGTGAACTGCATTTTTAAAGAGTTGTCTTGTTTTATTTTTTAATGAAATATTTAATTGCCAGATAGTCCATTTAGAATAATTTTTCAGATAATTCACTTATTACAGCAAAACTAAATTTGTAAGTAACTCTCATGACCCTAAAGTACACAACACAGTAACAATTCTTGGTTTACTTGGAGTAAGTCAATTAATTCAGTCAGCTCCAACGGATTCATAAGTCTTTTTGATTCACTAAAAAAAGCCAGCTCACAGAGTCGTGCGCTTGTGAATCGGAGAACAGTTGTTGATTCACTAAAAAGAACCAGTTCAAAAGAGTCATTTGTTTTTGAATCAGATTACACTGACGTTTGTTATGTCTCGTACTGTAGGTTCAAAAGAACCCGCTCAAAAGACTAATTTCTTTGGGAATCGGTCTACTGGTAGTGCTTTATGACTCGTCTCGCGATTCAGTAGCAGTGTTGCTGCTGAGTATTTTATTCTGGTTTTCTGTCTGCATCGCTGGAATAAAGCACGTTTAAGAACCGTTAACAAAACCGAACATCATGAAAATAATCCGTTTTTTTTATAATGCAATCATTACCTGATCATTTGTATATGTGGTTGTGGGTAATTAAAACTTACTCACACATCCACTGGAAATCCAAGAGTGGTCTTCCCTTCATCCCGATGGCATGAACGTTACTGTACATTGCTTTCATCTTGCATCGAGATCAACTGGTGCGGGAGAAATCTGCTCAGACCCACTAACCACCAGAAAGCTGCCGATTTCAGGCCGAGTTTGTAATATACAAAGCCAGTGAGTATTTTCTACTAATAACTTTCAGTATACGAGCAATGGTGTCATCTTAAATATGTATGATTACTGTTGGGAAAAATGGCAACTTAATTTTCAAATGCACAAAGTATACAAACAGTGTTGATTTATTAAATGTTTGCTTTCCCAGCTACAGAATTGTCACAAAGCATACATGCAATCATAATTTTAAGTCTGAAATAAAAGCACTGAATCCACCTTTGCTCACCAAGCGCCAGTGGACAGTGTTTGAATGAGCGTATTGAGCAGCGGGACTACAAGCAAATCATGCAGCTGATAAGACCCATTCTATGTAAACACCTGTTTTACTGTCTGTATTGTAGGCCCACCGAGCCCCCTTGAGGACAAAACTAGAACATTTTTAAATGTATTTTACAACCTGCCAGAGTGGCCTGTGATACTGCGAAATTCACCGGCCAAACAAAAATGTACCCACATTTGGCACTTGGCGGGTGTTAATTTCGGACCCTGGGTACAACTAATGTATATAGGTAAAGTTTATCAAGACAAACTTTGATGTTGGCTTGACAATACCTTGTCTTAAAGTAGGGCTGGGTATCACCAACCACCTCATGATACATTACTTATTGCAATACACGTTACAATTTGATATATCATGATACATTACAATATCATGAGAAAAATAATTGCAAAATCAATGTTTGATTGTATCAACACAGCCCTACCTTAAAGCTTAAAATAGTTCTTAATTTTTTAAGGTTATAAAGGCCCTACAATCAGACAGACAGACAGACAGAAAGTCAGACAGTCAGACAGAAAGTCAAAAAGACAGACAAAATACAGACAGGCATACTGTGCGTTACTAAGTGTTTGCTTAGGTCAACTGAGTGGTTGCTAAGTCATTTCTAGTGTCTTATGGTTTCTATTGCTATAGGGTTAGGCTGGTTGCTGCACGTTTCTAGTGTGTTCTGGCTTATTGCTAGGTGTTGTCAGAGTGATCAACATGGTCACTAGGCATTTATAGGGTGTTCTGGCTTATTTCTTGCCATAGCCACAGATTTCTGGCTTGTTGTTAAGCTTTGCTATGGTGTTCAAGCTAGTTGCTAGAGTGTTGCTTGACACGTATGTGTTTGTTTTGACAGTTGGAGACTGAAGAGTCTTAGCCCATTTAAACATTCCATCAATGTACAAGTAAGTTGGTGGGATGTTTAATTGTCTCCTGCGGGAAAACTGTCAGTCTGATTAGTTACAGAAGATATAGCACACTAAGTCAGTCAGTCTGAAGGTCTGTGACAAGTTTGGTGAATGTAGCTTGAAAGCTCTAGGAGTTACAATTGATAATTTTGGTCCTGGTTTAGGGATTTTGGAAAAACCCTAAACCAAGGCTGAGTTCGGAATGGCATTCTACCCATACTAGTCTTACTACTTCTCCCATATCTTCACTGTAAATCTCTATCCCTATATCCCTATATAGGTCCATATCGCAGTGCCTTTCCATTGCTGGCTTCTAGAGGTTAAGGGTTAGCTATAACCAAAAGAAAAACACTAGCTGCTTATAATACACTGTATATATAGCCTTGCCTATATGAAACCTATTAGAGAGACAGAATTACATTGATGAGACAATAACATGCTCTTAACAAATCTTCAAAAATAAGGGTAGAAAATGAACCAATGTAGCTGACAAGTGCATCTTTAGGTCTGTCAATAAGTCTGACATATCTTTAATTTGGTGCTATAATTCTGATGGTAACCTCCTCTGAGCCAGAGTGTCAAGGTACTACACACACACACACACACACACACACACACACACACACACACACACACACACACACACTGCAGTGTGTTCCAGTGGAAAGGCACTGTGTTGCTAACCTGAGAGTCAAATTAAGTTGGACTTTTTTGCTGAAAACAATATGTTTAAGATGAGATTTTCATTTTCTAAATCACTCCATATAACTGCGGCAGAGGATAGTAAGCAGACAGGGTGCAATGAATACTACCCTCTCTCACTCTGTCTGTCTCTCAATAAGAGCTGCGTGCTTCTGTGTTTCCTCAGACTGTTGGATTGAAATCTCCATTTCTAATATGACATACACTTTTAATTAAAGGCCCCAGATCCCTGAGTGTTCGCCGACACGTTTATTTCTCTCACTCTCTGCAACAAACCTCATCCGCTCACGCTGGGAGATTTCTCCTTCTATTACATGATTAAAATCTGAAAACGGCTCTGCACTTAGAACTAATTATTCCACACCAAGGCAAGAGGTGTTAGGGAGGGAGGGGAACACAAAGGGGAGAGAAAGGTAATTTCACAAGAAACAAGCCATTTGACTCTTAATTAATAATTTATGCTAGCTTCAAGGGGTCATGAGTGCCCAATAAGCAGACCCTTACCCACCTACATCCGGCCACTTCAGGCCCAGCTACTGAACAAACACTTCATCCACCATGCCTTTGTCCATATGTGTCCTACCTTCTTTTTTTTTTCTTTTTTTTTTTAAAGTAAACATCTCATTTGATTTGGATGGGTTCTGTTCTGTGATGCCCAATTCTGTATTCATGGTGGGAACAGTGCCTGAATTGGCTATCAAAATTTTGCATTATTCCATATTGACACAGTGGACATGCGTATGGATGCAAATTAGCACAATCTGGTCTGAGATAGGTGAGGTGGTTGAGGCATGGTGGAATGAGCAGGGCAGTCATTAGAGGTTACAATTAGGAATGCTGTCGCAGGCAGTGTGATGAGGGGAGCCCAACAAGGTTGTAAAAAGGAGTTTCCCAATCCTGTTCCCGGAGTTCCCATCTACAATGCACATTTCGATGTCTACCTTATCTAAAGCTGCTTTCACACTAGCACTTTTGGTGTGCACCCAGGTTAATTTGAAATTAAAGTTTGGTTTGCTTGGCTGATGTGAATGCTGTTTTCTGTACTCGGGTGCACACCCTGAAACTGCAGCCAAGTCCCCAGCAACAGACAAACACTATCATTCTTCACATTTGCACGCAAGTGCCGTTTTGTGTTTGTAAAGTTTTGTTTTTAAAAATAATGTAGTAAAAAATTGGAACTGCAGTCTTCTCTTCAGTCGTTAACTAGTTACAGTATTAACAGCTGCCAATTGTACTTACATTAATAATATGATGTAAACAGAGACTTGCTGGGGTAGGGAGAGGGGGAAGCATTCAAACTCAGGTTTGAATGAAGCAACTGAACCAAGTGAGAAAGCACCCTAACCCACCTGATTCAACTCATCAACTCATTAGAGGCTCCATGAGCTGAACTGGGTGTGTAAAATAAGGGAGACATCCAAAATGTGCTGTTCCCTATCTGTCACTCACTCGACACTGTGTCGATATAGTGACACTAGGGGTCGCCCTTGGGAGCCCCAAACACCTCTGATCTTTGAGAAAAGGCCAATTGCATGCCATTCCCCTGGACATACGGGTATAAAAGGAGCTGGCTCGCAACCACTCATTCAGATTTTTTCTTTTTGTAGCCAAGTGGTTGTGTTCAGCGAGCTGAATCCTCTGCCGTTCCATTCACCTCTAAAAAACTGTTGGAGTTTATGCCGCATTACAGCGGCTTCTCCCCCTTGCACACCGATGGAGTGCAGAGAACGCCCCTGGGTGCTTCGACAGTCTAAAAGTGTATATATTCTTGGTATATAATCTTGAGTATATAATAAAAGAGTATATTTTCCCTGATAAAAGAGTGGCACTGACGGAGAGCGTCGTTTTAAAAATGTTTAATTGTTTAATTCCTGGTTGCCACTGTTACCTCTCCGCTTCCGATGGTCACGATCGCTGTCTTACGTGCTTGGGCGCTGCCCACGCAGAGATAGCGTTCGTGGACAGGTCAGGTTCTCACTGCAAGAACATGACCATGGCAACGTTGCAGTCGTGGCTTTCCTTTGTTAGAGGGAAAGCAACCCCAGCGGCTCCCCGCCTCGGTCCTTCTACCTATGGGTTTGAGGCCACATCAGTTAGCACTGGGGGCGATTTGGGGACCCCAATGGGAGCCACTCTGCCGGGTAACCCCCCACAGTACGCTCCCATTCCCCAGTACGCTCGTTCGCTCTAGTCGAGTTCTGGGGTGAGACTGCTGGCTCGTCTCAGGGTGAGTTCGCAATCTCATTCGACGCTCGTGAAGTGGATGAGCTCTCGATTGCAGCATCGGAGAGCAGGCTGATCCAGTCTGATGCCGAGGATTCGACTGGGCTCCCACCTTCGGGTGCGGTTGCCCAGTCGCAGGCTGATGTGGAGCTGGCGGCCATGCTTGCCCGGGCGGCTGCGAGCGTCAGGCTGGAGTGGAACCCTCCACTCCCCCCTGAACCCTCGCAGCTTGACAATTAGTTCCTAGGCTCGGAGCGCTGCTCACGGCCCCGCCCCGCCCCAGTCCCTTTCTTCCCGGTGGTGCATGAGGAGCTCACGAGGTCGTGGCAGGCACCTTTCACTGCCCGGACCCGGTCTCTGAGCTCCTCCGCTCTCACTACCCTCGACGGTGGGGCTGTCAGGGGGTACTCGGCGATTCCCCAGGTGGATAAGGCGGTTGCGGTGCACCTATGCCCGCAAAATGCCGCCACCAAGCAGAACCGCCAGAGACTCCCATCCAGTGTCTGTAGGTTTACGTCGCCTCTGGCGACAAAAACCTACGGTGCCGCTGGACAGGCCGCTCCACCCTGCACGCCATTGCTCTCCTGCAGATGCACCAAGCCAAGGTGCTAAGAGAACTGCACAAAGGTAGTTTTGACCTGGGACTGATGCAGGAGCTGCGCTTGGTGACCGATCTCGCCCTCCGGGTGACGAAGGTCATGGCACGGACTCACAGGCAGGCGAAGTCCACTCTGGTGGTCCAGGAGCGCCACCTATAGCTCAATTTTGTCGAGATGAGGGAGGCTGACAAGGCACGGTTCCTTGATGCCCCCGTCTCCCAGGTTGGCCTATTCAGCGACACCGTCAAGGACTTTGCCCAGCAGTTCTCGGCGGTTAAGAAGCAGACGGAAGCTATTCAGCATATCCTGCCCTGGCGCGGATCAAGATCCCGCACCCCGTCTGCTCATCACCAGGGGTGTCCCCCTGCGGCGACGACATTGGCACTGCCGCAGCCCGGGCCAGCGGCCCAGTCCCGGTGTAGAGCCACCCGCAGGAAGTAGACGCCCCCGTCTCACGGTCTGCCACCAAGAACCCGAGGAAGGCTTCTAGCCGACCCTGAGACAGGCGACCCAGGCACGTGGAGACCTGCTACAGGCCTAGAGATGGTAAGCAGACCACTCCATCCCCCGGTGGAGGGCCGGGAGGAGAATCATTTGTTGCCTTTTCTTTGATTCAACGCATGCCTGAAAGGCTGCGGTACCCACATGTTCAGAAAATGAGTGATTTCCTGGGTCACACACCTGGTGTTTACAGCCATCGTTATTGCAATCGCCGGATACCGCACATTTATGGCAAGCACGATGCTGCGCGCCCAGATTCGGCCATTGATCCAGGGCAAGCACGTGTTAGTCCGGACGGACAACACAGCAATGGTAGCGTACAGTAGCCGCCAAGGCAGCTTGCACTCGCGTCGCATGTCGCAACTCGCCCGCCAAGATGCGCTGTTGCGACAGGTCACGCTCAGGGGAGAGTGGAGACTCCACCCCCAGGTGGTCCAGCTGGTTTGGAGTCGATTTAACAAGCGCAAGTAAGCCTGTTTGCTTCCCGGGAATCCTCCCACTGCCCGCTCTGGTACGCCTTGACCGAGGCTTCCCTCAGCACAGATGCGCTGGCACACAGCTGGCCCTGGGGGCTGCGCTAGTATGCATTCCCCCCAGTGAGCCTACTTGCACAGACCCTGTGCAAGGTCAGGGAGGACGAGGAGCAGGTCATCCTAGTAGCACCCTACTGGCCCACTCAGACTTGGGTCTCGGACCTCACACTCATCGCAACAGCCCCTCCCTGGCGAATTCCCCTGAGGAGGGTTCTCCTCTCTCAGGGACGGGGCACCATCTGGCAACCGCGACCAGACATCTGGAATGTTCATGTGCCGCCCCCCCTTGGGGCTTCGGGCACACTCCACCAGGAGTGTGGCAGCCTCCTGGGCCCCGAACAATGGCGCCTCTTTGGCAGACATCGGTAGAGCAGCGGTCTGGGCAACACCCAATACATTCGTGAGGTTCCTCAATCTCCGGGTTGAGCCAGTTCATCCCGTGTGTTGTCAGGTACGAACAGGTATATTGGTGGGACAACTGGCCAGGTGTACCGTTTGCGTATAGCATCTTTCCCCTCCTGGAGGGGGAGACGTGCACTTGTTACCCCCCAGCCGTGTTCATGAGGTCATGGACCCTGGATGTCCTTCCTCCTCAGCCCTGTGGCAGGCGAGTTCATGGAGAAACTCGTGTGCTATTAGGCCCTGTACTGGGGTAGGTGCTCCACATGTGCTGGTTGCCTGTTTGTAACCCCATGTGATGTATCTTCCACGAGATGGTTTCCCTGTTGGTAAACCCGTGTCTTCCTTGGGCAGAGTTTCCCTCTGCCACCAGTCGCCGTGTTTGTAGAGCTCCGTCCCCTCTGGGTAGGACCTACCATGGGGACTTCTCCACATGCAACACTGCTGACAAGACTCAGTAAGACCATGTGACGCATTTCCACACAATTGCCTCCCCTTTGGGCAGGACGTGGTCTCCGCAGTGTCTTCCCCTTAGGAATGGACACCCCCATTTTGGGCAGTCGACTTGTCCCAGAGGTGCGGGGGACCGTACAATGCTCGTAGGAGTGTTGGGGGAGGTTACGTGACGGCCAGGTGCGCTGGCTACAAGGCACGCAATGGTTTGCCTGTCTCGCACTGCCAGTCCACATAACATAGTTCAGCTAGTTGTGGCGTTTCGTATAGGGACCCCTAGTGTCACAACATCGACACAATGTCGAGTGAGTGACAGATAAGGAACATCCTGGTTACTTTTGTAACCTCCGTTCCCTGATGGAGGGAATGAGACGTTGTGTACCTCCTGCCACAACTACCCGCTGAAACGGCCGGGACCCTGTCTCGGCTCCTCAGCACAAAACCTGAACGAGTGGTTGCGAGCCAGCTCCTTTTATACCCATATGTCCGGGGGAGTGGCATGCAAATTCCACTCACCAATTCCCATTGGCCTTTTCTCAAAGATCAGAGGTGTTTGGGGCTCCCAAGGGCGACCCCTAGTGTCACTACATCGACACAACGTCTCATTCCCTCCATCAGGGAATGGAGGTTACGAAAGTAACCAAGACATTTTGGGTGTACTCCAGGACCAGGATTGTTAAACACTGTTCTATGGTTCTCATTGGGCCTGGGTTAGAGGGGGTCCATTCAATTTTGTCCCAGGCCCTGTGAATTTGAGTGATGACTCTGGAAATATGGTAGGAGGAAGTAGGGTGACATAGGGCAGGGCATGAAATTTGGCACAGGATTGCAGGTATTGCGAAACAATTTGTATGTTCCACACTCATAATGTGGGGAATTCTCACATACTTTTATTCACTTTAACATGTAGCTGACAGCTGGTAAACCAATCCATATAGATGAACAAATCAAATCAATAATCTTGTCTTTGTATCAAACTGTAATTCTAGAATCTGCACGAATAATGGTGCTCGCACACTAGAGTTTACGCTGCGTCTGAGTGCTGTGAATGCATTATTTCAATGGCGATGGTGCATCGGAAGGGTGGAGAGGGAAAACACAAGGGTTTGTGATATTGACGCGCTGTCATGTGACCAAAAGTTTAACTTTTGCTGCAACGCCCTCTGGCGTAGACATGCGCTGACCAATGAGAATCTCAGAAAGGAGGGACTAGTTGCGTTGTGAAATCGAAACCTTTCCTTTCTTATTTTTCTCTGTCTGGCTAAAAATATAGTAATTGTAGAGGGAGAGCCTGGAGAAGCGTCTCAGTGCTTACTGGCACATTGTCAAAATGTTATATTTAAGATAGCCATCTCGATCGGCGATTGCCGCTTGTTTTTAAACTGAACCACCTTCTCCCTCAAGTAGACACCTTACAAACGGACCTTTCACACTCCCATGTGTAAAACACTCCATCTGAGCTTTCTATAGTGTGTAAAGGCCCGGGTATACCTCGTTTTTGTGTGTTCCGGATCACATCACGCCCGGTCGACCGCATGCCTTTCAAAGTATACTCTTCTGACCGCGAATGATACGAACGTGTTCAACATGGCTGCATGCACACTAGGACTGCTTTTCGATACTCTTTTAGTACAGGAAATGTCAGAGACAGTCCACACAGACTGTGCTGATGACCAAATTTGCTTCACTCATACTGTCCATGGGGCAATCACAAACGGGTACATGAAATTAGTGAGTGAGCAGTATGTTTTTTTTTTAATGGCTGATGCTGATATCCAGAGAGCAGGGTGGCCAATCGGCCGATACAATACCGATATATATCACACAATTTAATATAGTAAATAACAAACATAAAATTGCTAAAAAATTAATAAACACTTATTTAGCACTATATTTAATCAATTTCACACAAAAATTTACCTTTGTAAAAAATAATCTAAAAAATGTATTTTGTATTTTAAATGGTAGGTAGCAGTTTCTTCTGATTTCTGTTTAGTCATAACATTTTTGTAATTTATTTGCACATGAAGAAATTGTTAATATATTAGGCAGAAGGAACTAATAGTACACACAGTAGTCCAGCAACCATAATAAAAAAATACAGAATCAAACCAACTGTACATACAGTGAATAGTGAATAAAACATTTACTCATAGCACACGTGAAATGCTTTTACTTTGAAGTTGTGCGGATCCAGCACGAGCAGCAATCTCCTGACAGTTTAAACGGCCTGGATCGCCTGCTTGGATTGTCATGGAATGACCATCATGATTTGTGAATCAGAGGATCTTTTGATCCTGATCCTGAAGTTTTTGATTCTGGCTGATGGAATACATGCTTCAGAGGAAGATATTAGATGAGCGCTTGATGGTGTAGCGAAGATGCCGGGGCAGCTGTGTTAAGATCCATGTGCAGTTTAATAAATGTATGAACAGTACAACAAAGTAGCGAATAAAAGGATAAACGACAAAAGAGGCAAGGGTCCAGTACACAGGAGACAGTCCAAGAAATGCAAACCAAGTAAATCCGAGAGACAGAGGGTTAATCCAATAAACAGGCAAAAGGTCCAAAAACTCACAAGCAGGCAGGGAAATATGATAAACAGGCAGGAGTCAAAAACACAGGAAGAACAGGAATGGTAATAATGCTCAGAATTGCAGACTAGGCAGATCAAGACTTTGCACTGAATGCAGGTAAACAGAGAACTTAAATAGTATGGGATAATATGAAACAGGTGAGTGAGTAATCAGCCTGAGTGGGGGAGTATGGGAAATGTAGTTTGTGAGGGGAAAGCTAGAATTCTGGAGATGGAGACCTCTGGCGGCATTCTGGAGAGATAGCAGATAATGCAGGTGTAACAAACGGGAATAAAACACTGGATTTTCGTGAGGTTTGTGAATTACATCTTTTTATATGAGATATCTGGGTAACACTTTAGAATAATGGTCCGTCATTAATAGGTAATTATGCAGGAATTAATACAGAATGAATGAGTAGTACTATACACTTTAGTTACTACTATTAACTAATATGGAAACATGATTAACCAATCAGTAAGTAATAGTGAACTGATGACTGAGGTAATTCACTGTTAGGTAATCAATTACTGAATTTGATCTGCCTCACTGAGAACTATCTACTAACTATGGCTAATTTAAAATAACTACCAATTAATTACTAATCAAAACATTAACGTGTCTAAAATGTGAATGATTATGTTTTTATTGTGAACAAGATCATGCATGGGTTCTTTGTTGGAATTAATTTATGAATGTAACAAGTCGCTAAATCAAGGCTACAGTGTCTGGTAGAGTATCATAGTCAAGGATGTAACCACATATTCAGGATTGATGGGGACCAAATTTAATAATGTAATAATTAACCATGGAAAAAACCCATATCAGTAGACCAATATTATGGGGGGGGGCGCATGTTCCTCTCAATATCTATGGTGGTTACGGCCATGATCATTGTTAGCTTACCTTACAGAAATACAGGAATGTAAAATCAAAATCAAATCAAATCACTTCTATTGTCACACAACCACATACACAAGTGCAATAGTGTGTGAAATTCTTGGGTGCAGTTCCGAGCAACATAGTTGTCATGACAGTGATGAGACATATACCAATTTACAATAAACATCAGATTTACACAACACAATTTAAAATCTAATATATACATAATTACTAACAACACAATATACAAATAATAACATACAATGTACAGTATACAATACACACAATATAGAATACACATTATACAATAAAAAAAAATTGTATATATAAAATATACAAGTAGGTTGTATTGTACTGTATTGACATTCAGGCTGTCGGTTGATAGTAAGTTGCCAGTGTGTTGTTAAGAGAGAATATAATTTATGACAGGACAGGTGTGAGATAATAAGATTAATAAAGTGCAGTGCTGATGTATTTTGATCGTGAGAGTTCAAGAGCTCAAAAGTCTGGTGCAGGTCCTGATGCTGCGATACCGCCTGCCTGATGGTAGCAGTGAGAGCAGCCCATGGCTCGGGTGGCTGGAGTCTCTGATGATCCTCCGAGCTTTTTTCACACACTGCCTGGTATATATGTCCTGGAGGGAGGGAAGCTCACCTCCGATGATGTGTCTGGAAGTTCGCACCACCCTTTGCAGGGCTTTGCAGTTGTGGGTGGTGCTATTGCCATACCAGGCGGAGATGCAGCCAGTCAGGATGCTCTCTACAGTGCTGGTGTAGAACCGTGTGAGGATGTGGCGGTTCATTCCAAACTTCCTCAGCCGTCTCAGGAAGAAGAGGCACTGATGAGCCTTCTTCACAACGGCCTCAGTGTGGACCGACCATGTGAGTTCCTCAGTAATGTGGACACCCAGGAACTTGAAGCTGCTGACCCTCTCCACTGGTGCTCCATTGATGGTGATGGGGCTGTGTTCTCTTTCTCTTCTCCTGAAGTCCACCACAAGCTCCTTTGTCTTACTGATGTTGAGGGAGAGGTTGTGCTCCAGACACCAGTGTGTCAGAGTGTGCACCTCCTCTCTGTAGGCTGTCTCATCATTGTCAGTGATCAGGCCTACCACCGTCGTATCATCAGCAAACTTGATGGCATTGGAGCCGTGTGTTGCCACACAGTCATGTGTGTACAGAGAATACAGGAGTGGGCTGAGAACACAGCCCTGTGGGGCTCCAGTGTTGAGGGTCAGTGATGAGGAGATGTTGCTGCCCATTCTAACCACCTGGTGTCTGCTTGACAGGAAGTCCAGGATCCAGCTACACAGTGCGCTGTTTAAGCCCAGAGCCCGGAGTTTCTCATCAAGCTTGGAGGGCACTATAGTGTTGAATGCTGAGCTGTAGTCTACAAACAGCATTCTCACATAAGTGTTCCTTTTTTCCAGGTGGGAGAGAGCAGTGTGTATTGTAGATGCAATGGCATCATCAGTGGAGCGGTTGTTGCGGTAAGCAAACTGCAATGGGTCCAGTGATGGAGGCAGCACAGAGCAGATGTAATCTCTGATTAGTCTCTCAAAGCATTTGCTGATGATGGGAGTTAGAGCAACAGGATGCCAGTTTTTAAGCAAGTGATTTTGGATTGCTTTGGAACAGGCACAATGGTGGATGTTTTAAAGCATGTGGGGACTACAGACAAAGAGAGAGAAAGGTTGAAAATGTCCGTAAAAACACCAGCCAGTTGGTTCACACACGCTCTGATGACGTGGTCCAGAATGCCGTCTGGACCCGCGGCTTTATGGGTATTCACCGGTCGGAAGGATCGGGTTACATCTGCTACAGAGACGGAGAGTGAACTAACCTCTGTAGGTTCGGCCGCAAGAATGTATGTGCCCAATCTGTGTATTCCTAGGGATATCTCTTCTGTTCATTAAAAAATTATTAAATTCTGCATGTTTGATATTGCTGAAGGTCTTTTTAAAATAATTCTGGTAACACATTAGTAATGAGTCAAGTGTTACCACATAAGTATGAAGGAATTACTAATGATCTGGACCATTATTCTAAAGTGAGGGACATGGTAACGCATTATTAATTAATGAGATCTTACTGTTTCCTTCCTTGGGAGTTAAAGGTTATCTGGACCATTATTCTAAAGTGAAAACACATTATAAACTATTAATAGTAACCGAGGTGTTACTTGTCAGTTAGTAATGAATACTCAAGTGTTTGTTCCTACATTTTATTCATTTAATCAAACAGATCAAACAAACATTCACAGACATTAAAAAAAAAAAAAAAAAAAAAAATTCTGGCATTGAATAATGAATCATTGAAATAATTTAACATAACTGCATAGGCTACAAACCTTTAGCAGGATAATGCTTTTAATTGCTGCTGCTCACGGTTACTACATGTTTTAAAAGTCTTATATCTTAACATAAAGTAAAACAATAAAATTATGTGTCTAAAGGACAAGTGTGTTGATCTCCACAAGACTTCAACAGAAAATGGAGAGAAAACTGGCATGCAGCACGAGGCCGATTCCACATGTGTACTTCCGCCCTAGACAGCCCACTCTGTAAATATGTACAGTTTTTATCAAATTAATTTGACATGTTTCCTCCTTTGCCTATGTTCGGTATGAACAGAACAAAAAGTATGTTAATGTTTGCCGTGTGCAGGCGGATCGACTGGAGTGCGGAGCAAAATCGCACTCGCTCTTCTTTCAGTTTCAGCACGAGCATTGAATATGGTGAACCCTGATTGGATTAGAAGCTTGATGGATGTGACACTCATTCTTTTCTTTTTTTTTCTTCATTGGATCCATTAAGTTACTCTTAATGAAAAAAAAAGCACTTTACATAAAATCAAACATTTCTTCTAGGATTAACCTACAGTATCTATGAATAAAAATTTAATTAAAAAAGGTTTTGTAAAAAAAAAAAATGTTTTGTGTATATTCAAGTATGTATTCATTAATTAATAATGCATTACCATGGGGGGCCTGGGTAGCTCAGTGGTAAAAGATGCTGGCTACCACCCCTGGAGTTTGCTAGTTCCCTAGTTCAAATCCCAGGGCATGCTGAGTGATTAGCCTGGTTGCAAGGGAGGGTAGAGTCACATGGGTAACCTCCTCATGGTCGCTATAATATGGTTCATTCTCAGTGGGGCGCATGGTGAGTTGAGTGTGGATGCTCGCAGTGGATGGCATGAAGCCTCCACACACACTATCTCTCCGTGGAAAACACTCAACAAGCTATGTGATAAGATGCATGGGTTGGCGGTCTCAGACGCGGAGGTAGCTGGGATTCACCCTCCACCTACCTGATTGAGGCGCAACACTATGTGACCACAAGGACATAAAAGCATTCCAAATTGGGTGAAAAAAGGGGAAAAACCACGACCCTTGCTTACAAATAATGAGAAATTCCTTCGTGTTTATGTGGTAACACTTGGCTCATTACTTATGGGTTACCAGAATTATTTAAAAAGACCTCCAGCAATATCAAAACTGCCGAAGTTAATAATTTGTAATGAACAGAGATATCCCAAGGAATACACATGTTGGGCACATATATCTGTAAGCTGACTATGGTACTCTACCAGACACTGTAGCCATGATTTAGAGAGCTGATACATTCATAAATTAATTCCCACAAAGAACACATGTGAGGCGCATGTTTATCTAAAGGCACATTTCATGATCATGTTCACAATAAAAACATAATCATTCACATTTTGGACACATGTTAATGTTTTGATTATTAATTAATTAGTAGTTATTTTAAATTAGCCATAGTTAGTTGATAGTTCTCAATGAGGAAAATCAAATTCAGTAATTACTGATTACCTAACAGTGAACTATCTCAGTCATCAGTTCGCTATTACCTTCTGATTGGTTAATCATGTTTCCATATTAGTAAATAGTTGTAACTAAAGCATTAATGTTGTACTACTCATTAATCCTGTATTCATTCCTGCATAGTTAACTATTAATGTTGGACCATTATTCTAAAGTGTTACTGATATATGCATATTTGCAGACAGTATATAATATAAGTTTTATTGATATTTGCCTTTTATCATTAGAAAAGTTACAAGGGAACTGTTGAGGAGAGACTGTTAGAAAGCGTGCTTAAGAGGAAGATTTTTGAGCGTTCCACAATATGCTGGATCTGCTGAAGTTGTGTGAGGTTTATTATATCTGTTTAAACGAGATATGCGCATATTTGCAGACAGTATATGATATTATTTTTATTGACATTTGCCTTTTTATCATTAGACAAGACAGTTAAAAGTTACAGGGAACTGTTGAGGAGAGAGAGGGAGAATGGAACAGATGAGCACTTTAACATTATGAGCTCAAACGCGTCTGTCTCTGATATGCGGACCGTTTAAATGATACTGTGTTGCACACTGATATTGTAGTAACACAATGGCACGTAACAACAAAACAAACCATGACTGGTTGTTTTCGTGTCTCAGTCGCTTCACATGCAAGCAGGCGATTCTCAGCGCCCTCAAGAATCAAATCGGCCAAAGGGGACAATTTATTGGCTGATGCCTCTGCGATATATCGGTCAAACATGACGTGAAATCGTAAAGTGATATTTCACTCAAAAATACAAATTCTGTCATCACTTACTCACATTCATGTTGTTGCAAACCTGTATTACTTTTTTCTTCAGTGGAACTCAAAAGGAGGTGTTAGGGAGAATGTTAGTTTTATTCACTTTCATTGTATGGAAAAAAAAAAGATGCAGTGACAGTGAACGTGACTGAGATTAACATTCTGCTTAATATCTTTTGTGTTCACAGAAGAGAGAAATTCATACAGACTTGAGGGTGAGTAATGATGACAGAAATTTTATTTTTGGGTGAACTGCCCTTTAACTACCTGTTAAAGTAACTGTTAAATTTATCTCAAATGTAACCCTCAAAACAAAACTGGATTACTCATAAATTAAAATGCAAGTTAAAAATATAAAAGTATAACATATATGTGAAATTTATATTATTTCCGCCTTTGGCCACCCAACGAAAAACCCATATAGGTTGACCACTAATCTTTACAATGTTTTCCAACCAGATTTGTTACCAGCCTCTGAGCTTATTCTTGATTTAACAGCTATTATATTAGAAATTAAGATTTTGTATTTAAATAATTAAAAATGAAGTGGACACCATAAGAACGGCAATTTTACTCTATTTGCATCCAGCCTTGAAGGTTTTGCCAACAGATGCCTATGCCACACCCTAATGATGTCAGCAGTAGGGCTGAAACGATTAGTCAACGTTAGTGACAGTCCAGATGCACTAAACTTTCACAGCTTCAGGTGATGTAGATCGCAAAGTACAGTACTGTGCAAAATCTTAGGCACATAAGATGTTTCACAAAAACATTTGTCTAAGATGGTTATTTATATCTTCAGCTTTAGTGTGTCAGTAGGAAATATAAATGTTAGACTCCCAAACATTACTTTTGCAAATAGAAAAGATTAGAATTGAAGAACAGGGAGCCCTGCAACAGATGTCATGGCCCCCACAGAGCCCCACATTGAACATCGTCTCAGTCTGAGATTACATAAAGAGACAGAAGCAATTAAGACATCCTAAATAGATAGAAGAACTGTGGCAAATTCTCCAAGAAGCTTGGAACATCCTATCTGCCAACAACAAAGAAAAACTGTGTCCAGGAGAATTGGTGCTGTTTTAAAGGCAAAGGTGGTCACACCGAATGTTGATTTAGGTTTTTTTATGTTTACTGGACTTTGTATGACATTTTGTGATAAATGAAAACTATTTATGTCATTATTTTTTTAAGACATCCTCACTATACAACATTTTTCACAAGTGCCTAAAACTTTTGCACAGTACTGTATTATACAAATATACCAAATAAGTAACAGAAGCACTCTCATTGTGGAATAAGCAGAGACGGAGCTGCCGCTCCGCTGAAGAAAAACTTGCGTGTCAAGTGTCTTTAAAGGAAACACCCTGGCGTTACATCTTTAATGCAGTTATATTTAATGCGTTATAGCTTTATTAAAGTTCAAATAATAAGGAAGCAGGTCATGTAAATAACTACAAACTCCAAAACTGGCATTTCTCTGTGTGGTCAGCACCTCTTCTATGAGTTGCGCGAAGTGTCCCGATCTAAGGGGGAGAGATTGAAACTGCATCCGGCTGATGCACTGTCTCAGGGATGCTCATCCTTCGAGTGCACGCGCTTGCTGCAGCTTGATTATAACATGATGGCTCACGACTTATTGAATTATAATACAGTATATGTGTCACTGTGCATTTCTTATTGTGAAGAAAACTGGCAATACGCAGCTTTATTAATAAGAGAGAGTTTTTTTTTTATTTTTTTTTTTTTTTGAGTTAAAGATGGATTGAAGTGAACAAAAAGGTGAGAGAGGGTAGTCTTTGCCCCATTATACACTGCAACAAAATGTGTTTTTGTTTTGTTTATGTTTTGGCTTGTTTTCCAATATAAATATCTAAAACTCCTTTAAAACAACATACATTTATTTAGCAGCTATACTGCAGAAGAAAAACTGTTATCTGAGAATGTTGAATACAATATTAAAAATACAAATATTTTAAAATATCTAAAAATCCTTTTAAAAAAGATGCATTCATATTTAGACTTGCTTTTAGAGAACAGATCTTGAATATAAGTATATTTTGTCTTTACTGCACTCGCAGAAGTATAACCAAGTGAAAAATACACTTATATACAAAATACACTTAAAGCAAATCTAAATATCTTATATGTTGCTTCTCAAGTAAATGTATTTTTAGACAATTTTAAATGGAAAACAAGACAAAAACACTTGATAACAATAGGATTTTTTGCAGTATTTTTAAAAGATGATTTTGTCCTCTTTATTGTTAGCAAGCATGTTTAATACAACCTTTTAAGTGAAAGAACAAGCTGAATAGTCGGTTAAAAGCTAATGATTAATCGTTGCAATAATCACCCGAATAGTCAAATAATCGTTCTAATTATCATTAGATTAGTAAATTATCAAAATAATCATTAGTTGCAGCCCTAGTCAGCAGCAGTCTTCGTCACAGCCTGATGAGGTCATTGCAATGCTCTGATAGTACAATAACCATCTGTCTGCTCTTACAGATGGTGACAGATGTCCATGCTTCAAATAAACTGGATGTGGCACTGCCTCCATGAAGAAACTCATCTTTGTCCTTCTCTACAAATCTGTTTCTGCAAACTATTTGAAGTCCAAAACCTCCTCAGACACAAACAAATCTGTTTTCCTTTCCAAGTCATAATCATTCCAGCAGATCAATCGCTTTAATTGAAAACTGACTGTTCTTCATATTGATTCAAATCGAGACTGATGGTAAAACTAAATGTCATTTCAAGACGTTTTTGAATCTGATGATCTTTAAGCAATTATGTTAAAAGTGAAAGAAGACTTTGCATTCATCAAGCTTTCGCATTTGCGTACTTGCGTTGAGTACTTTTCTGGCCTTACAGTCATGATCTTAATCACTACTGATGATAGAGACTAGCAAAAAAGGACCACTACAAAATACACCTGTTGCCTTTTATGCTTGGCATAATGTTAGATTGGTCACTAACATAATGCTCTTTGTTTGTCCCAATTAAGCATTCCATAAATATTTATGTAAGGGCATTTAACAAAGATGTAATTCAAATGGCTGTCACCCATTTTGAGTGCTGACATAATGATGTATGCATAGAAGAAGTGCCATTTAAGTTGTCATATGTATTTCTCTAGCTTGGATTGTAATCTCCAAAGAGGAAATCCAGCTCATGAGTGCCATGTCAGTGATGCCCATCTATGGAGTGGAGGTGGGTGGGAGACCTACATGGGCTGCACCAGGGGTCAGCCGGGCTGTGCTTACACATAAAATCAACAGTGTTTAACACACACCACAAAAGCAGACTGTTTAACGAATTGGAATTCCTCAGTAGGAGTGTGTGTACATCTTGCAGAGTTACTATTTTTATCCCTCCCATTGGTACTGTGCTTTTGTCTTCCCGAAATCTGTGAGATTTTCTTATTTGTCTATGAGTGACTAACATGCCCTCTTGCTGTCTCAAGATGAGCTGCAGGTCAATCTAAGAGACATTTCTCAATATTTACTTGTACGGTGCATCTGGCCAGACAAGGCAGCAGACCGTGAGGGGATGGAGAGGCATTGCTGAACAGGTGAGTCGCACCATATCAGATTGCAGCATGCAAAAAGTTATTTTAAAGAGCTTCATTTAAAGAGCTTGCATTTCAACAACATCAGATTTGGACACAATCAGGCTTGAACCCACACCCTGCTGATCTCTTCTGAAACACTTAGTCTATACTGTCCATTCTATAAAATGGCTTTTTTCAGTGATTTAATCCATTCAGAATTGTCCCTCCAAACTAAATGGGCTAAAAAATAAATAAATAAATAAATAAAATTGATCATACATTGATCATATTACATGTATTTTTCAGAGAGGGTGTGAATGTGTTTGCATTTCGCACTAGGGCTGCAACTAACGATTATTTTGATAATCGATTCATCTAATGATTATTAGAACAATTATTTGACTATTCAGCGATTAATCGCTAGCTCTAAACCGATCATTCAGCTTGTGCCCTGACTTAAAACATTGTATTAAATGTGCTTCTAACAATAAAGAGGACAAAATCATCTTTTAAAAATACCTCTAAATGACATACACTGAATTAAAGGGAAGAAAATACTTTTTATTAAGTTTAATTCAGTAAAGAAATTCACTGCAAAAAATCCTTTTGTTATCAAGTGTTTTTGGTCTTGTTTTCCATTTAAAATTGTCTAAAAATCATTAAAACAAGATACATTTACTTGAGAAGCAACATGTAAGATATTTAAACGGCTAGAGAATTTGTCTTAAATATAAGTGTATTTTGTATATAAGTGTATTTTTTCTCTTGGTTATACTTCTGCGAGTGCAGTAAAGACAAAATATACTTATATTCAAGATCTATCCTATAAAAGCAAGTCGAAATATCTTATATGCTGCTACTCGGGTGAATGCATCTTTTTTTTTTTAAAGGATTTTTAGATATTTTAAAATATTTGTATTTTTAATATTGTATTCAACATTCTCAGATAACAGTTTTTCTTCTGCAGTACAGCTGCTTAAGTAAATGCATGTTGTTTTAAAGGAGTTTTAGATATATATATATTGGAAAACAAGCCAAAACAAAAACTAATAAAAAACATATTTTGTTGCAGTGTATATTGGGGCAAAGACTACCCTCTCTCACCTTTCTGTTCACTTTAATCCATCTTTAACTCACAAAAAACAAACTCTCTC
This sequence comes from Myxocyprinus asiaticus, assembly GCF_019703515.2. NCBI lineage: Eukaryota > Metazoa > Chordata > Actinopteri > Cypriniformes > Catostomidae > Myxocyprinus > Myxocyprinus asiaticus. Next base: position 37,395,124 of record NC_059356.1, on the reverse strand, counting down.
TTATTAATAAAGCTGCATATTGCCCATTTTCATCACAATAAGAAATGCACAGTGACATATATTATAATTCAATAAGTCATGAGCCATCACGTTATAATCTAGCTGCATTAAGTGCGCACGCTTGAGGGACGAGCGTCCCCGTGCCAGAGTGTCTATCAGCCGGGTGTAGTTTCAATCTCCCCCCCTTAGATCGGGACATTCGCGCAACTCATAGAAGAGGCGTTGACCGCACAGAGAAATGGCAGTTTCGGAGTTTGTAGTTATTTACATAACCTGGTTCCGTATCATTTGAACTTTAATAAAGTTATAATGCATTGAATATAACTGCAAAACAATGTATCGCCGGGGTGTTTCCTTTAAAGATGCTCGACACGCAAGTTCTGCTCCAGCTCCACTTATTCCACAACGAGAGTGCTTCTGTATTTACTTATTTTGTGTTTTTGCATTATAATTCCCTCATACTTTGCGATCTACATCACCTGAAGCTGTTTGGAAAGTTTAGAGTGCATCTGGACTGTGAGCTGTGTAATCCTTCCTCTCCTCCATCAGGCACAAGCTGCAGAGCTGCTCTCGTGTGTCATCATTAGAGTTTAATGTGATCTCTTGTTACATTAAATGAGATCAAACGACTATTCGACATGAAAATTTTTGTCAACAATTTTTTTATTGTCAGCATTGTCGATAACATCAACTAATAGTTTCAGGCCTATTTCGCACACACATATTCATACACTTTAAGAAACAGGTGTCTTTTACAATTTCTGTGGAAGCCAAAACTAAATCTTACAACACGCACACAAAGATGGACTGAAGCTTGTCTGATTTTAATATTGGTGTTTAGTTGATTTTCCCTAATGACTGTGTAGAAAGTGGACTGTATGTTTAACGAGGTAATTGCCAGCAATAAGCACTTGACTGCTTGACATTGTTCTGTTGAGAAATCTCTTAAATCATCACAATCAGACGCAAAAGAGAGTGAAAAAATTTTGACTTGTGTAAGACGATTGATGCCATAAATAAAATAAGTTTTATTATTTTACTTAAGTGAGATGTTTGCAGTTGTACAGATCTATTCAGTATATAAATCTGTTTAGGCCACGTACACACACTGCTAAATGCAGTTGTCACTCCTCTACTTCTGAGTGCTTTTTCTGTACGCGCAGAGTTTGATTATGTAGGTGACAACCACATTCTACAACCAAGTTCACTCCTGAAAAATCCATGTAGTGACAACCGCATTTACATTAAATCTGCATTGTGCATACAGAACTGAAATGAACATCTGGTCGTTAATGCAACTGAATTTAGTTGTAATGCAGAGATGCCACTCTCTTTTGGACACTGGTAGCTCGTCTAAGGTGTGGTGCTTGAAAATAACAGTAACAGAGGTATGTGTCTTGAATTATTGGCTACTTTTGACACCAGTCTGTCTTTCTACACATAAGCTACTCCCTCCAGCTCTGCAGTCTGCGGGCATTCCATACAAATACAGTCAAGAGAAGGTAAACTGTTCAAAATTAGCAGCATGAACAAAAAACACAGCACCTGTCTCGACGACAGGTTACTAATCACTGCTACTATAATACGTCTCTGGTCGCCAATATTACTTAGGACAAAAATAGAGAACATCAAATGGGTTAAACTCTTTGCATTTGCATTTCTTGTTAACAGCTGTGGGATGCCAAAATCTATCTATGGTTATCATTATGTCAACCATTGTGACTTCAGGAGCGACTCCTGTATTCTGTACACACACCGAATAACAATTTAGAGGATTCACATCTGCATTGAAATGCAGCTATCATTCCAGAAATGTTGTAGTGTGTCCATGGCCAGATTTGAGATGTTTATAACCTGCGTATTCATAAGAATCAGTTACTGATCAGAGGATTTTCTCAGCTGCTAAATTCAGCCCATGGCACAGGGCAAACATTTATGGAAAGCTCCAGAGTGTAACTGAACAAACCCTGGAAGTCTTTATTAAAGCAGGCCCTTAGTTTCAATAAAGCAGCTTAAAATTAAAGCTGATTATTAATGTGCTCTACATGTCTATTAATAATAACTGCATAATAGTGTTTAATAAGGGATAATTCACAGATTGCTCCATAATATATCACTGTCACACGGCAAATGAATTACCCATGATGCCCTTTTTAGGCGTGCAGACGTGTAAGCCATTTTCTCGCATCCGCCTCTCGCCTCAGATTTTAAGTAATGTAGCAGATAAATGACCTAAAGCCATGAGCTAAATAGGATAATTATTATTATTGTCTTGCTGATGTAAAGTATGGTTATTCATCTAAAGGTATGCACTGACAGCACTGTGACAGGGGGGCAAACCATGTACAATATTTTTAATGAAATGCCTTGCTGGCCCTCATCTGTAATTTTTTGAGTCTACTGTTTCAGCCTATGTGAGTTTTTTTTTTTTTTCTTCTTCTTCTTCTTTGCAATAATATATCTTTTTTCATATAAATTAGAGAAAATTATTGCCTTCGTTATGAACCTCTTCAGTTGAGATTGTGGGGTTTCCTTATTAAATTGGACATGCCCAGTATTGGTAATGTCCTTGCTAGATGTGCTGTGTGCCTCTCTTTTGCCTGCAAGATAGGACTGACCTCTATCAAATCCAGACTTGGGTTTCAGATATAAGGGAATATGACCTTATTAAGTTTCCTCTCACTGGCAGCCCCCTCAGTTAATTACACGTTGGTGTTTTGTAATTAATCTAGGTTGTCCACCCTCTTTTGAATGACTCTTAAAATGGACAAATGTAAGTAGCCAAAAGTGAGGTTTTACAGCGGGGCTTGGATTTGCACTAATGCTACATCCTACCAGCAGTCACTAAACAGTATGTGGCATATTTAAAATTCACAAATAAACCAATGCTTGCATGTTGTTTAGATTTCAGAATCTGATTTTTTCCCCCTTTTTAAATGTCAGCATTTTGCATCCCTGCAAAATACAAGAGGATTAAAAGGTGTCAAAGAAGTCATTCATTATTCCAGCTACACAGCATATAATTGTAACACAGAGGCTGTTAGAGGGGGATTAAATTTAGACTGAGTGTGTTAAGATATAACATTCTCACAGCAGGTGCATGAAAAACAAGCAGCCATGCACAACCTTTGCTCGAATGCAAGTTAAGCTATATACTGTAGATTCCCCTGGCATATCTTGCTCATTGATATCAGTCATAGACGCACCAAGGGAACCAAGAGGACCATTGTCTAACAGCTCAGCAAAGTCCCACTCCTAAAGGAATCCCTTTATTAAAATGTTTAAGCCAAGTGGATCATGAGCGCAACTAAAAATAATTTGTATTTTTGATAATTAAGTTGCGCGAGTATTAAAGGTAAATAAAATAAAAATAAAAAATAAAACAAATGTTTGTCTAAAAACTTTTTCACATAATCACCCATTCACATGTCTAAATTTGATCAGTCCAATCGAATCTCACCTTTCACAGATAATTCACTTTAGATAGTTCACCCGAAACTAAAATTCATCATTTACTAACCAGCATGCCAAATGAGTTATTTTGCAAAATGTCCGAGCTTCTCTTTTCCATACAACAAACTGGCTGTCAAGCTTGATTTTCGCCTGGTTTATTGAAAGAAAAGAAAAAAAGTAACAGGTCGGGATTTGAAACCAGGTCCCCTTGCACTCAGAAATAAAACGATATCACTACAATATAAAATCATTATCTTCCAGTACACTTATGTATAGTAACACCAAAAGTTTTTTTGCGTTGTATTTATTTATTTATTTACTTTCCAAGGGCACCTCCAAAAAAAAAAAAAAAAAAAAAAAAAATGCGTGACACCCTTCTTTTTCTCACTGTATTTCTTTTAATTGCACTCTGTTTCCTCCCTATCTCTATCTCGCACACAGCACAACAGGCATCGTACCCCTTGCGCGCGAAGCGAACCGTGACGTTCAAGGAACAGTCAATACGCGCTCGTACGGGTCCATCCAGATCTCGCCCCTATAAACTCCCGCCCTCAAGTGTGAAGTGGACGGTTGAAGGCGCGAGCGCATGACGGGAAAACAGTTAACGGTCAGCCCTTGACGGGCAGGTATGACTACCTGAAGCGCGGCACACAGCCGTTCACAGAGACCTCGTTCGGTTCAATAAACACAATATTGAAACTTAACAGACCCCTTAGACCTTAAATCACACCCCTTCCCGCTCACCAAGCACGCTGTCCCGTTGAGGAGCAGCAGGATGAAGCCGTGGTCGGAGCGCATCTCGTCGGTCTCCTTCTATCGTCAGCTCTCCGTTCAAGAAAACGCGGTTCCTCCGGTACCGTATCCAAAATAGCCGAGACCCGGTCCCATGTCCAACAACAACTCTCCTCTCAGCGGAATACCACCTGCTGTCTCTCACGGTAAACTCCCGCTACTTTGACCGCGTCACATCCAAAGCTGTGTGGAAACTGACAGAACACTTCATCTCTGCGATGAAAGATGAGACGACAGCGTACACTTTACTCCGTTTAGTGTTAGTTTGTTTGGGAAATCATCTCCGTTATCCGCGCTTTTGTGTGTTGGTCACGGTTTGGGTCCCAGTGCGCGAGCCTGACCGGGACGCAAACTCCTCGTGCGTCGCACATATCAGTACATGCACACTGGCAGCGGGGCTTTCAAACGCACTGACACCCCCCTACATCTCTCTCTCTCTCTCTCTCTCTCTCTCTCTCTCTCTCTCTCTCTCTCTCTCTCTCTCTCTCTCTCTCTCTCTCTCTCTCTCTCCTGTCAGAGCCTTCAGTCGTCTTCTTTTTACTTACATCACTCTCTTTTCTTTTCTTTTCTTTTCTCTAAATCTACTGAAAATGTGCCTGATTACACAATAACGATCAAATTATGTCTTTCAAATGCAACACTTGGAATTTGAATGCAATGGTATTTTAGATTTTATGGTTAGGGTGAAGGGCTGTGACTGATCGATTGATTGATTGATTGATTGATTGATTGATTGATAAGAGGGTGATAGGTATGTTATTCCAGGAACATGTCCTATTCACAATGTGCTAAGAGCAAGAGCGTCACATGCTATAATGAATCCTGATGCCAGTGTTTTCCCACCATAAGGCACAGGGGCTATACACATGGGTCTGTCTGTGTTGATGCACCACAGTCTATGCGGTAAATCGGCTCTTCCTTCATCATCCGAGGAACTCTTCCCTCCACCTATCTGTTAATTGGCACTGGGAGAGCCCTACTGTGCATTTTGAGATGCATTTGTTTAGCTTTATTGATTTGAAACAGCCTGGCATCCTCTGCTTCACTATGTGACTCTATTATCAAATCAGTTCAGTTACCTTAAAGCCGATTGAGAACACTTGGTTCATTTGCACACTGTTGTCATGATGAGCCATAATTTATTTTCTTGTCCACCTTATTTTTCAGCATCACTAGGGCATGGTCATTATCAACCTTGAATGTAGACCTCTTCCGGTATGAGCCACTTCAAGCTGTTATACTGATACAAATATACTAAATTATGCTGCCTTATATTGCAGGCTGGCAATATATGTCATCTTATTATTGTTGATGATTATTTTTGTAAACACATTAGAGGGAATTAATGCAGTCATCAGCTCCGTCATCACATCTACCAAAAACTACTTTATACAACCAGGAGTGAGCTCAGCGTGCACTTTTATTGCTTTTTCAACATTCATTGCACAAAGATGGCATCTAGTGTCATCTTGGCAAAATAATAAACACATTGTTCTCTCCTTTCTTGTAAGAACATTCTCTCTTTCTTAGCGGTGTAATTAATAGACACATAGTTCTCGCATTCATCATGGCTTATAAAATAAATGACTAAATAAAGGCATCATCGGAGGTTATACAGGTACCGGTACTTATGAATGGAGGTTTACATGGAGACAAAAAACACTGCATCGTCACACTCTCTGTAAAATAAGAAGCAGGTTTTATTATTGTCTGTTTAATACAACACACAGCAACAAGTGAATGATCTACTTACTCTTATCAATTAATGCAGACGTTAGAAAATGATCCTACATTAGCATATTATTCTGCTGTTCATCCTGTGGTTGTGTGATAGTAAATAAACCTATATCACTAAATTCTGGAATTTTTATCCCTCTAGTCAGTGCCGGTCCTAGCATTTTGGAGGCTCTAAGCAAATCTTTGTGTAGGGGGCCCCCCATCAGTATGTCCGTAACCCCGAAAACGATACCCCCACCCCTGAGAATAAGACCTCAAAGAGCAGTTTCGAAGTAAACAAACAACACACAGTGAGTTAATTCTAACTGTATATAAGGTGCTAATTTTCAATAAATAAAAGTAAAAGGAACATAAGGCCGGTCTGCAGGGTCAGTTGGCAGGGCACTTGCTGCCTGTACATTACTGGGGTCTGCACTTGTGTCTGCTTTAGATAGCTGTACATTACAGGTCTGACATTAGTCATTAATCTTACAGTTCATACAAAATCTTTGTTTAAACACCAGCTCTTAACACTTGCTTAGTTTACTAATTTTAAACCATGACTTGCACTGCACACAAATATGTAATATTGGCGTTTTATTCATGTTGTTTAGTCAGAGGGGAACTGGCACCCACAGTGAGCCTGGTTTCTCCCAAAGTTATTTTTCTCCATTAACCAACATCTTATGGAGTTTTGTGTTCCTTGCAAAAGCTTGCTCACAGGGGTTCTAAATACAATTATTATTTAACTATTTAATTATTTATTTTTATACACAATTCACAATCATAAAAATACACAATGATGACTCTAAGACTTTAGTTTCATTTTCTGTTAATGCATGATTTTCTGTAAAGCTGCTTTGAAACGATGTGTGTTGTGAAAATGCTATACAAATAAACATGACTTTACTTGCACGGCTAGCTGTACATAACTGGTCTGCACTACTTTAGCTGGTTGTGCATTACCGGCGTCTCGCTGGTGCTTCTGGTCTTACTGATGAACTTGAGAATTGTCCCGAAGGCAGATAAAAAATTACAAAAATATATATTTGATACTTCATTTAAAATGGCCTAACACAGTACAGTGCAATGTAACAGTAGCAGCTAACTTTACAGACTAGTAATTTCAAAATTTTTGCAAACAATAAAACAATAAACAAGAGTAAATTAATGAAGTTTGAAAAACTAAAGTTTGAAAAAATACTAAAATGGGAGTTAAGAAAAATGAACAATTAAATAAATTAAATCAAATTTTGATGTTCACCAAAAATAATGAGCTAGCCAGTGGCATCTAGCTTTCTGAACAAAATATCACTGTTGAATGCTTTTCCAATCACAAAATTGACCAGAAAATATGAAAGATATTTTTTCTTATGAAATCTGAATTAAACATAATGTTTGAGCATATTTCACTAAATGTGCACACTTTTGACTAAAAGTTATAATGGTTTTTGTTTATTGAAGTATTGACATGACAGTCTGTTCAGCAGAACTTGCATGATTGCACAGGTAGGATAACCATAGCCATGCCTATCTACTACGGTACACATCACATTTTATCTGGCACATGTCCGAAATGGAAACAATCTTTATTTTTTATTTTTACTGTTATGTTTGCATCAAGGAGCTCTCAGCTGCAATCGAAAACATTGACAGCTGACTTGCTGCCTTGCTGCCTAATCAGTTAATTGCTTAACCGACAGCGTTTTTTAATGAATGGAACTCTTAAAGCAACTGGTCTCAGTACAGTTTAAAAAAGCACCTTATTTTTTCCTACCTCTGAAGGGAGCATTTTCCGGTTTTCGGATGCAGCCCTCCTGTTTGCATGGCAACAAATACCAGTACTTGGCTGCTTATGATGTCTTCGATAGCACTGGGGCCCCCTGGTGGATTGGGGGCCCTACGCAACTTGCATATATTGTGTAAAGGGAGGACTGGGACTGCTTCTAGTTATTTACATTGTGCTAATAACAATGGAACTTTGTCACACTTGCCAGAAATGCAACCGCTTGCCTACTTCCGCGTTGTAAAATAAGGTGGATATGTCATTACTGCTCCCTCTCTTCTCTCTTTCTCACTTTGTGGTGTTTCTCTGTTACTCTGTAGCTTGATTTTTGCATTTTGTGTTATGCTCTCCAGGGTTCCAAGCTTTTGACCCTATGCCCCTAATCACCCCACCTCCAAGCCAACACACTCCCACTCCCAATCAGACTCACACACACACACGCACACACTACTTTGTTGCTTTTAATATTTGACAGTGGATGTACAGTGACCTCACAGGGTCAAAGTTCACTTGTGAAATTCCATGGGACACACTCAGATGACATTAAAGACCAGCAACAGAGTGATTAGAAAGTAATTTCTACCCTAAGTCAGCTTTTTCCACAAACATACAGTACCTTTAAATGGAGAGGGATAAAACACACACATTGTTTCTTCCATGAAAATAAATGTACCCGTATCACTATTTAAAGTAAGATACGTCTTGGCGAATCTCACAAAACGTGTCAAGAACATGCCCAGGTCATATTTCACCCCAAAATCTAAATAAAGAAATAAGAAATTATAATTGCTGTAAGAAAATTGCATTATTTTCATGGCAATCATGTCCCGCTCCCTATTCTCATTAATGTAATGCAGAAAAAGTAATAAAATATTTTTAACACTGGAAAATATCACCGTTGAGATTAATAGAAATTACTGAAAAAGAAAAATGTTAGAGCATTTTTAGGAGGAAATGTGTTTAGCTGTCATGAAAATAATGTCACATTTGCAAAAATCTTAATTGTCCTAAAAATACAGGCTTTATTTAATTTTTGCAAAACCTTATTTCTTGTTGTTTTTCCCCTTATGATTTTGGGGTGAAATGTGACCTGGACATGTTGTATGTGAGTAACCAAATCTCTTCTGCTGTATCATTATGCCTAAAGATGTAGCAACCCATGTAGAGTGTGTATTTGTGTGTCTATGTGAAAGAGATAGTATCTCTGTTTGTGTATGTGTGCCTGCATTAGCGCAGGGATCAAGACTGAGGGTGTTACTGGCATTATCTTTTTTCACAACGTTAATGTCATTTGAGTTTGTTGTGTAGGAAACAGTGGATAATCCAATGAGGAGAAACTGTGTTTCTGAGCTAAGAGCATCAGAAAGCTCTTTAGCTCTATCTAGTGTTGGTTGTTCCTACTACAGCCATTCTGAAGAAAATGTTCATATGAATGCACCTTTGAAGAAAACTGATTTTAGACTGGCGGTCAAGGAACTTTGAAGTCACATCTTATTGATCAATACAACATACATGGGCAGTCTTAAGTGAAGTGATATATATTGTTCACATATGTATGTATCTTTTGTTCTAGTTTGCTGCAATCAGCTGTGCGTGAGGAGTTGTAATCAAACTTCAAATCATGATTGCTCCTAGGAGATTGCAGATGGCAATATTAACTGGGAAAAAGAAGTTACATTTGGTCCATTTCTCACCCCAAACTGATTAGATCATTTTAGAAGACATAGACTAAACCACTTGGGTTTTATGGATTTCCTTTATGCTGCCTTTATGTATTTTTGGAGCTTTAAAGTGTTGAACTCCATTGCATTGTATGAACAAAAACACATAATATTTTCATAAAAATAAATTTGTTTGTGTTCCACAGAAGAAAGAAAGTAATTTAGGATGGCATAAAGATGAGAAAATGATGAGAGATTTATCATTTTTGGGTGAACTATTCCTTTAACAGAGGAAAATTAAACCTTGTTGGATGTGAGTAGGTGTGATTTACCCATAGCAACTGAAGAGGGCACCATTGCTTTCAGTCACTGTGTGTGTACTTTGAATTGAAAGTTTAGTTTAATACTGTTCCCAGCAGATACACAACAAGGATTTTTTAAAGGTTGTTTGCATTCAGTCAGGAGACATCAAACTGCAAGTGACACTCACTCAGTTATTTCAGCTCAAATGATCCCTCACCAGAGAATTATGAATAAAATAATTTCACTCCCACTGATTTCACCCCTATGATTATGTTTCTTTTTCCAGGTGCAGGGAGACAGAGAGAAGAATGAGGGACCAAAGCACAGAGAAACAGGATATAAATGAGAAAGGCAACCTGTCTGGGAGAACCGAGGTGGCCAAACAATCACCAGTGAAAGAAACATACAGTAATCACAGCTGCCTATTTCTGCTCAGTCTAAATCAATCCAACATCATCACAAATCTACAGTGATACACACTCATGAATGTTAGCATTCGTAATGATGAGGAGGGAGGAAATGTATATTGAAAATGTAAACTTAATCACAGAGGGGAAAAAAGCAGTGCATATGGTTGGTGTTTGTTTTTAGCTGCAACAAATTGTGCCGAAAAATACAATCCCAATTCCTTCCCCCAACTTTACATAATACCAGCATTTACTCAGCTTGAGTGCTGTTTAAAAATGTCAAAATTACACTTAAGACTTCAGAGACATGTGGGATAACACAGAAAACATCAAAGATGGGACAAAGGGAACAGAAAAAGAAAACAAAGAGAAACAAAAGCAAACCATCAGCAAAGTAAACCCATATGGAAGACAGAGATGTGAAGATGAAGGATGAAAGAGCTGCAGTTTAAGTAACAGGAGAGCAGGGAAGAAGGTGGTAAGAGGGACTGCAGAGGACGAGTTTACTGAAGGATCAAGCTTCATCAGTCCCTGATTCTGCCCTCTTCTCTTTGTTTCATCTGCTGCCCTTTTTTCTCTAGTTCCATAAAGGCAGATCCACTGGTTTGCTTTTAATAGACAGACTCATTACAGGTATGTGTGCGTGTTTCTTTGTTGCATGTAACTGAAGTAAAATAAATTTATACAGAATATCAGAGGCCTCTCTCTCTCTCTCTCTCTCTCTCTCTCTCTCTCTGAAGGAATTGTTCTCAGACTTTGTCAAAGTCAAGCCCTCAGCGTAGCAGTGGCTTTTTGTAATTTCCTTAGTCTTTCACTTTTGCCCTTTCATCTTCTCCCTCTCTTGCTGTCACTTCCTCTTCAAAACTGCCCTTCTGTTTTTTTTTTTTTCTGTTTATTTATTTTTTGGTCAATGTCGTTTAAAGATCACCAAACAACTTAATCAATATGAAAATGAGCCATTTGCCTCCAGCATTTATTCCAATGAGTGTCTTTTAGTTGAGTCTAAATCCAGTCATGAGTTGGATGATGAGATGGGACTGAAGGGGCAGGTCTGTCCTTCATGGCCTCTGTTGATCCGCTCCTTAAACAGACTTCATCAGACTGCCTCAGCATGCTAAATATAAGCCTGCATGTACCCATAGAAGCAACTAATGACATACAGTATAAAACATAGAGATAAAGCCGCAAAGAGATTTAATTTGTGTCTGCCCGTCTGTTTCTTTCTCTCTCTCTTTCTTCTTGCTGTTTTGGTTTTTACGCAGCCCATAAGTACATGATTTGTCTTAAACAGTGTAACGATTCAAGGAATGCATGGGCAAGGAGGAAGCTGGAACCAGCTTAACAAACACGTATACATTTATTTCTTAAATATAACATAAAACAACTTCACGTGCTGCTTCCCACACACACACACACACACACACACTCACACACACACTCACACGCACACACACATGTTGGTGGGGCTATCCTTATGAGGACTGTTCATAGACATAATTATTTTTATACTGTACGATCTATAGCTTCTATCCCCTAACCCTACCCCTAAACCTAACCCTCACAAAAAAACTTTCTGCATTTTTACATTTTCAAAAAAACATTGTTTAGTATGTTTTTTTTTTTAAGTGATTTGAATTATGGGGACACTAGAAATGTCCTCATAAACCACATTTATAGCATAATACCCTTGTAATTACCAGTTTGTAACCTAAAAAAAATTCCTCGTAAACCACTCAAACCAAAACACACACACACACACACACACACACACACACACACACACACTCACACGCACACACACACACACACACACACACACACACTGTGGGTCACTGGGGAAGTATAATTTGAGAGGTTGCTCTGTGTGTGTGTATTGCTCCCGTATTGTCCTTTTGCCACAGATGATCAGGTCGAAACAGGAAGCAGTCATGACCTTCTCAAAAGGGTTAGACCCAACCTAAAATGCTAAAAATTGAGCTAGTGTTTTCACATGTGCAGTGGCAAACAGAAACAATGTTTTTTTTGCGCATATATAGCTTACATTTGAATCACCCAAATGTCTAGCCCAGGGGCCAGGAACCTTTTTTCACTAAGGAGCCACTTTTAAATTTTTGGTTGATGCATTTTTTTCGAAAGAACCATAGCCATTTTCAAAAACAATGTTTATCAATCAAATAAAATGTTTATATTGCTCATAGACTACTCAAAAACACAAAAACAAATAAATATGCAAAAATTAATAGGTAACATGTTGCAATATGGAATTTAATACATGTGTCTGTGTGGGTCTCCATAAAATTACATAATTTTACAATTGTTCATGAAAAATGTAACATCCCTTTTGGGCTGGGCGATATGTAAACAATATAATATTTTAACAATAATCACCTTTAAAATATCGCGATTTCCGATTATATGGTCAACCCCCCTGCCAAGGGTCAGTGAATAATTTTGCTTGATTGATTTTGCTTTAAAAAATACATGTATTTATTGAAACACGAAAAACTTAAACCAAAGACATTTCTAAATTCAAATTGCACTTCAAACTACACGACAAAAGCAATAAAATAATGGAGTGATCAAAAAATCTTATATATAGCCACCTCCCCAAATCCAAACATTTACGTACCCTCTCCAACTTGCTATCATGCAAGCATCCGTCAAAGACACCAGGTAAAAAATTACTAATAGCCTAGAAATTAAGGACTAAAGACAATTATATATGTAAAGATAATTATAATAATCATCATAATAAATAAGCCTAATAAATTCACTTGTGTTCCCAAAAAATGCTGCCAAATATGTGTTCTTATCGAATGTGTTTGTATTGCATTTTGGTAATACAGTTAATGCTGCCTAAAGAAAATAAAATGGAACTCAATTTTAGGTTCAAGGTGAACGTGTCTTGTATTACTTTATGATTTAATCACTTTCATCTTTGTTTCTTTAATACAAAGATACCTGTATATATTACTGAACCTGCAGAGTTGCGTTCACAATGCGTAAGAGCGAACTGCTCCGTGGAAATAAAGCAAACTAAACTCACAGCACCTTCTGAGATGATCGGAGATAATTTACAGCATTCTCATAGATGACATTATTCTTGCAAACAGTTTTCAGAATGCTTGTTCCATGAAATGGGATCCCACTGCACACCTCTGAACAAACAGTGAATCAGACACGAGCAATGACGGCTTTTCTTTTGTCTGTTGTCTGTGTGTTTCTTCAAGCACATGTCTTTGTAACTAAAAGCATTTGTTGTCATGTGTCACTCCGAGACGTCTTACAGGTCACCCGCCTGTTGTGGGTAGATGAGCAAAATGACTTGTGCATGAAATACCTGCATTTCATGGATTGAGCCTCGTCGCATTTTGAGGGTGCTATTTCACACCCTGGGCGCACATAAAAAAATAACAAACATTTGTAAAATCGTTCATAGAATATGCTCTTAACAGCTAAGGTCAATAGTTATTGGCAAACGAGGCCCAGAACTCTATGAATGTGGCTGGTACATCAACAAAATACTCCGCATTAATTTCAAACCTTGTTCACCAGGAGTAGTCTTTACGACAATTTCGGGAGAAAGGAAATAAAAACAGTGTCATTGTCTTCAAGCTTTGCAATCTCACCCACGCTTTCTGCAGGAAAATTGTCTTTAGAAAGTTTTAAATGATCATGTGTTGGTGAATGGTGAAACACCTGGAGAGCCACTTGATTTTTAACAAAGAGCCACCTGTGGCTCATGAGCCATAGGTTCCCGACCACTGGTCTAGCCCCTCGTCAATGGAACAGTATGGCAAACAGAGATAGTAACCATTTTTATTTCAGAATGTTTGGCCAGATAATTTAAACAAAAATATAATCTATTTGTTTCTGAGAAACCAGACACAGAGTCCTTATTAATACAGCAGTGATGCATGATTAATGTCTGTGGATGGGGATAAATGCTTTTAAGAGACTTTGGTTAAATGCGAGCGAGGCACTTCATATAAAAATCAATAATCCCTGGCTACTTATCCCCATCTGATGTGACTCATGCTGTTAAGGGCTATAGAGCCTCTGCTGTTGTTACCTTTAATGATGCAGTTTGTTTGTTTCCATAAAGAAGGATGCTTTGGAGTGGGGCATCTTCTCTGACACATGGGCACATTATTATTAAGGCATAATTTATGGAATGTATTTTTTGTTTGTGTTATATTTTATCTGTGTGTTTCAGATTGGGTTATTTTAGTATGCACACAGATGGATTTAGGTGTATGTGTGCATCTTTCCCACTGGGGTGTAGAGGGTAGAGATATTAATGGAATTCATAATTAAAAAAGCTTTTAGTGTAGGGAGTTCCACTAAGGGTTGAGTGATTAGGGCAAAGCCATTTCATGCACACACACGCACGCATGCATGTATGCACGCACGCACGCACACACACACACACACGCACACTCAAAAGAGGATCAGAAAAAATGCCATTGCTGTTTTGCTGGCACTTTTTCATCCCAGTGGTCTTGGAATTTATACTGACACCTATTGGCCTCCATGCATGAAGTTTGCTTATTAGAACATAGTCTGAGATCATAATGGCATACTACCATTCTTTTCTTTCACTATTGTCATATCTGTACAATAGAGATAGTAAGAGTAGTATGCTAGTATCCTGGGAAAATACAAGTGCTGAGTCTTATGTGCACAAAAACTGTAATAAAACAAAGCAATTGCTTTTCATTGTAAATTTGGTCTGTATCCATCATAGAAAAAGAGAGAAACTTAAAAGACGAATTAGGGACTTCAAATAAATGTATACTACATGCCTTGTTTATAATGTGTCTCTTATATAGTACTATTGTCTAATGTTCTGTATTTATTGGTATATTTTGAACTCTGTGGGTACTTTATTATGTGTTTGTATTGCTGCTAATGCACCTTAATTCCCACATAGGATCAATAAAGCACCTGTCTATTAAGGCTGGGCGACATATTGAATAATCACGAAATAACCGTGATGATTTTGCTGATGATATAAAATTTAGAAATATCGTGAATATCGCGATAATTTTAATAGGCTTTTTATTTGGTCACTGCATTTTCTACAGAGCGAGTCATTAGACTAATTTCATTATCCTTCAGGGCTGCACAATTAATCAAATTAACATCAGAACTGTGATGTAGTCATATGTCAATACTGCAAAAGGCTGTGACTTTATGACATGAATATATTTTCTGTACGCCCTTCAGAGCGATACCAAGGAGCTCACATGACACAGTTTTCAGAGGTATCGGAACGGTTCAAGTGCATTGGTAAAGCAAAATGCTGCAGGTTCATGCAATCTCACAATTCTACACATCTGTAATCACTATACAAATCTAAAAACACTACAAAGTACTACAGAAAAGAAGGAAACAACAGCATCTCACCAGATTTTTAATTAGAAACACTGTAAATTGTCAAATACACACACTGACACTGCAGTGCACTTTCAGTGTTCCGCCAAAATAAAAGCTGGTTACTTTCATAACCTCCGTTCCCTGATGGAGGGAACGAGACGTTGTGTTGATGTAGTGACACTAGGACACTAGGGGTCACTCTTGGGAGCCCCAAACACCTCTGATTGTTTTTAAAAAGGCCAATGAGAATTGGCGAGTGGAATTTGCATGCCACTCCCCCGGACATACGGGTATAAAAGGAGCTGGTATGCAACCAATAATTCAGGTTTTGTGCTGAGGAACTGAGACCAGGTCCCGGCCATTTCAGCGGGTAGTTCAGCATTGTGGCAAGAGGGACACAACGTCTCGTTCCCTCCATCAGGGAATGGAGGTTACGAAAGTAACCAGGACATTCCCTATCTGTCACTCACTCGACGTTGTGTCGATGTAGTGACACTAGGGATCCCTATGCAAAACACCACAACTATCTGAACTGTTACGTGAACTGGTGGTGTGTGACGGGCAGACCGCTGTGTGCCTCGTAGCCAGCACACCAAGCTGTCACGTAACCTCCCCCAACGCTCTTATGAGCATCGAACGGTCCATCAGGAACAAGTCGACTGCCCAACTATAGGGACAGGCTAGCCCAGCCAAGGCCTCTTTCCCTCTCTTTTCACCCCAAAAAGAGTGGAATTTGTTAACTGACTGGGAGCCATAAGTGTCTGTGTCAGGGGGTGTCCCTCCCAAGGGGAAGACACTGCGGAGACCACACCCCACCCAAAAAGGGGGGAGGGGGGGTATTTTGAGTGGAATACGTCACATGGCCTTACCGAGTCTTGTTGGAAGTATGTCATTTGGAGAGGTCCCATGGTAGGTCCTACCCGAAGGGGGAGGAGTTTCTACAGAGCATGGCGACCTCTGCCCAAGGAAGACACAGTTTGCCAAC
The DNA here is from genome assembly GCF_019703515.2 of Myxocyprinus asiaticus. Lineage (NCBI taxonomy): Eukaryota > Metazoa > Chordata > Actinopteri > Cypriniformes > Catostomidae > Myxocyprinus > Myxocyprinus asiaticus. The sequence continues at coordinate 37,378,642 of NC_059356.1, read as the reverse complement.
AGGGAAACGATTTTGCGGAAAATATCACATGGGGTCGCCTTCGGGGAACCAGGACATGTGGAGCATCTACCTCAGTACAGGGGCTCATTAGCGCACGTACTGGGCCGGTCAGCGAGTTTCTCCGCAAACCCAACTGCCAGAGGGCTAAGAAGGAAAGTCATCCAGGGATCACAGTCTGTGAACACGACTGGGAGTCAAGAGCGCACGTCTTCACATCAAGGGAGGGGAAAGGTGCTATGCGCAAGTGGTACACCCGGCCAGCTGTCCCGGAACTTACCTGCTCGTGCCTGCCAATACACGGGATGAGACCGGCTCAACCCGGAGATTGTAGAACCTCACAAAGGTGTTGGGTGCTGCCCAGCCCACTGCTCTGCAGATGTCTGCCAAAGAGGCACCACTGGCCAGGGCCCAGGAGGCCGCCACACTCCTGGTAGAGTGGGCCTGTAACCCCACAGGGGGTGGCACATCCTGAGCCTGATATGCCATCACGATGGCGTCAATGACCCAGTGGGCGATCCTCTGTTTGGAGACAGCACTTCCTTTCTGCTGTCCACCAAAGCAGACAAAGAGCTGCTCGGAGATTCTAAGGCTCTGCATGCACTGGAGCTTTGGGTGCCCATGCCAGGTGGAGGCACTCTGCGAACACAAGTGCACCGCGAGCGCCTTATCCACCTGGGGGATCACTGAATACTCCCTGGCCGCTCCACCATCGACGGTAGTGAGAGTGGGGGAGCTGAAAGACCAGGACAGGGCAGTAAAAGGTGCCTCCTATGATCTTGTCAGCTCCTCATGCACATCCGGAAAGAAAGGAACGGGGGCGGGGTGTGGCCGTGGGCGGCGCCCCGAGCCCAGGAACGAATCGTCGAACCACGAGGGTTCAGGGGAGAGTGGAGGGTTCCACTCTAGCCCAACGCTCACGGCCACCAGAGAAAGCATGTCTATAATTTCCACGTCGGCGTGAGACTGGCCGACTGTTCCCAAAGGAGGAAGCTCAGCCGAAGCCTCTGCATCAGACTGGACGTGCCTGCTCTCCGATGCTGCCCTCGATAACTCATCGTCTTCCCGAGCTCCGAACGAGAAGTCGAACTCGTGCCATAATCTAATTCTTTAAGTGGGATTGCTTCAGTTTTCGCAATGATCACACAAAAACAGACAATGGAAAATTTAAATATTTAGCATGGATAATCTTGAATATGTTTGTTCTCTTATAACAATACATCATTAGACGCCTGTTAAATTGCTGTAACATTGCTGAATTAACTTTTGGTACCACACCTGCTTTTCATGTAAGCAATGGCTTTCTGTGCTTAACTTATTGCTACTATTCACACACCACCTCCAAAATACTGTTAAAACTCTTGCATGTCTCTTTGCAAGAAATTACCTTTTGCTGCACCAGAAATATATTATTATATACCACTACCTGTTTGAAAATATTGAGACATTGTGTATTTGTAGCTGAATGCATGTCTCACTGTCCAATTTGTCACCATTTATTTCAAAACATAGCTATCTTTGCTAAATCAAGATAATTTATTTTTAACTTCTACCTCCATAGGCCTCAAGCAGTGGTTAAATTGGTCGGAATGGTCTAGAACAGCATTCCAGCACCTTTGATTCAAAAAAGAAAAAAGAGACAGTTTGTGAATCCATTCCATTTTTTATGCTCCAGTCTTTGTTTGATCCACTCATTCTGTCCTTCAAGGGGTTCAAGCATTTTGCCACTAAAATAGGGGAAAATAGACGTTTCACTTTATTTCAGCCAAAATATGGGATGTCCCAGCCAATTCAGGATAGCTGACATTACAGCAGACTTCTTAATGTCAGAACGTCCAAGTCTTCTATGTATGTGCTTAATTCATTAATGCTAGTTCCCCATCTGTCACTCACTCAACGTTGTGTCAATGTAGTGACACTAGGGGTCACTCTTGGGAGCCTGAAACACTTCTGGTCTTTGATAAAAGGCCAATGAAAATTGGCGAGTGGTATTTGCATGCCACTCCCCCGGACATACGGGTATAAAAGGAGCTGGTATGCAACCACTCATTCAGATTTTCTCTTCGGAGCCAAACGGTCATGCTCACTGAGCTGAATACTACTGTTCATTCACTTCTGCTGGATCTGACGGCGCATTTCAGCGGCTTCTCCCCCCTCTGCACTGGTGCACTGCAGAGAATGCCCCTGGGCGCATCGGCAGAAATAAAAGAGTATATTTCTCTAAAAGAGTATATTTCTCTAAAAGAGTGGCACACACGGAACGTCTTTTTAAAGACGCGTCTTTTTAAAGATGCTTTTCCGATTGTGTTTTATTCCTGGTTGCGCTCGTTATCTCTCGCCTTCTGACGGTCACAATCACTGTCTAACGTGTCTGGGCACTGCTCACGCGGAGACAGCATTCGTGGATGGTCATGTTCTCATTGCGAGAATATGTCCATGGCAACGCTGCAGTCGCGGCTCGCCTTCGTAAGAAAGCGAGCCACCCCAGAGGCCCTCGCGTCGGTCCTTTTACCCACGGGTATGAGGCCAGCGCGGCTAGCACTGGGGGCAATTTGGGGACCCCAATGGGACCGCCTCCGCAGGGTATCCCCCCGCGGACCTCCCATTCCCCAGCATGCTCGTCTGCCCCGATCGGGCTTCCGGATGAGTCCGCCGGCTCATCTCATGCCGAGTTCGACCTCTTATTTGGAGCCCGTAAAAGTGATGAGCTCTCGAGCGCAGCATCGGAGAGCGGGCTCGTCCAGTTGGAAGCTCAGCTGGGCTCCTCCCTCCGGGGGTCGATTGGTGGTTGGTTCCTGGGCTCGCGGTGCCGCTCAAAGCCATGCCCCGCCCCCATTCCTTTCTTCTCGGAAGTGCATGAAGAGCTGACAAGGTCGCGGGAGGCACTTTTAACTGCCCGGTCCCGATCTTGTCAGCTTCCCCACCCTCACTACCCTCGATGGTGGGGCGGCCAAGGACTATCTCCATCTTTTTGTTACCTTTTGCATTTAATTGCGCTGCATGCCCAAGTGGCTGCAGTACTCAAGAGCTCAGCAAGAGCAGTTTCCTTGTTCCCTGGGTCACGTATCCGGTGTGCACGGCCATCATCACGACCACCGTCCACCACTCTATTTGGCAGGTTTGGTGCTCCAGCGGCGGCCTCTCGCCCCTGAGCACCCAGCTGTGGCACAAATCCGCCCCTGATGTGACAGTCTCCACGGGTCATGAGGACAGGCCTCTTCCTGCCCCGTCCCAGGCTATTCCGGGGGTGGTCACAAGGAGCCAGGTAAGTGCTTCGAAGTCCTTAGACTCAGCACGGCCACGACGTGGTGTGGCACCTCGAGCTCCACCCCGCTGCAAGGCCCCACCTGCCGGTACGTCTGATGACATTGTCCCTTTGGTCCCCCTTGCGCGGAATTTGGACGCATGGCTTGCGCTTTCCAATCCGTTGTGAGGGCTGGTCCGGACCGTCCGACTCGGCTGCGCGATTCACTTCGCCGGGCATCCGCCCAGGTTCAGCGGTGTCCAATTCACCTTGGTGAAAGATGAAAATGCTGCTACCTTGCACGGAGATCACTACCCTCCTACGGAAGGGCGCGATAGAACCTGTCCCTCCAGCTGAGATGAACTTCATCGTACCAAAAAAAGGCGGTGGGTTGAGGCCAATCTTGGACCTGTGAGTTCTGAACTAGGCTTTACACAGACTCCCGTTCAAGATGCTGATGCAAAAACGCATTCTGGTGAGCATCCGGCATCAAGATTGGTTCGTGGCAGTAGACCTGAAGGATGCGTACTTCCACATTTCGATCCTTCCTCGACACAGACCCTTCCTGCGGTTTGCATCTGAGAGTCAGGCGTATCAGTACAAAGTCCTCCCTTTCGGCCTGTCCCTGTCTCCTCGCGTCTTTACGAAGGTCGCAGAGGCTGCCTTTGTCCCGTTAAGGGAGGTGGGCATTCGCGTTCTCAACTATCTCGACGACTGGCTAATCCTAGCTCATTCTTGAGACATGTTATGCGCACACAGGGACCTGGTGCTCTCACACCTCAGCAGACTAGGGCTTCGGGTCAACTAGGAAAAGAGCAAGCTCCTCGCAGTTCAGAGCATCTCTTTTCTCAGTTTGGAGTTGGACTCCGTCTCCTTGATGGCGCACCTTACGAACGAGCGCACCCTGTCTGTGCTGGCCTATTTGAAGGTGTTCAAACAGAAAACAGCGGTTCCACTGAAACTTTTTCAGAGGCTCCTGGGGCATATGGCATCCTCGGCGGTGGCAACCCCACTCGGGTTGATGCATATGAGGCCACTTCAGCACTGGCTCCAGACTCGAGTACCAAGATGGGCATGGCGCCATGGGACACGTTTTGTGGTCATCACGCCGGTCTGTCACCGTCTTTTCAGCCCTTGGACCAACCTCTCGTTTCTACGGGCAGGTGTTCCTCTAGAACTGGTCCCCAGGTGCGTCGTGGTCATGAAAGACGCCTCCAAAATGGGCTGGGGTACTGTTTGCAACGGGCACGCAGCCGCCGGACTTTGGACGGGTCCGCGACTGCATTGGCACATCAACTGTCGAGTTGTTGGCAATTCTGCTCGCCCTGTGGAGGTTTTGGCCGTTGATCCAGGGCAAGCACGTGTTATTTCAGACAGACAACACAACAATGGTAGCATATGTCAACCGCCAAGGTGGTTTGCGCTCTCGTTATATGTCACAACTCGCCCGCCGTCTCCTCCTCTGGAGTCAGCAGCACTTCAAGTCACTGCAAGCCACTCACATCCCGGGCAACCTCAACACTACAGCGGACGCGCTGTCACAACAGGTTACCCTCAGGGGAGAGTGGAGACTCCACCCTCAGGTGGTCCAGCTGATTTGGAGTCGATTCGACAGGCACAGGTGCACCAGTTCGCCTCCCAAGAATCCTCCCCACTGCCCGCTCTGGTACGCCCTGACCGAGGCCTCTCTCGGCATAGATGCACTGGCACACAGCTGGCCCCCTGGCATGTGCAAATATGCGTTTTCCCCAGTGAGCCTGCTTGCACAGACCCTGTGCAAGGTCAGGGAGGGTGAGGAGCATGTCGTCCTGGTAGCACCCTAATGGCCTGCCCAGACGTGGTGCTCGGACCTCACGCTCCTCGCGACAGCTCCCCCCTGGTGAATTCCCCTGAGGAAGGACCTTCTTTCTCAGGGACGGGGCACCATCTGGCACCCGCACCCAGACCTCTGGAATCTCCATGTCTGGCCCCTGGACAGGCAGTGGTAGACACAATCACTCAGGCTAGGGCCCCCTCTACGAGGCACCTGTATGCCTTTAAGTGGCATCTGTTCGCTAAGTGGTGTTCTTCCCATCGGGAAGACCCCCAGAGATGCGCAGTCAGATCAGTGCTTTCCTTCCTGCAGGGGAGGTTGGAAGGGAGGCTGTCCCCTTCCACCTTGAAAGTGTACATTGCCGAAATAGCAGCACACCACGACGCTTAGTCCTTAGGGAAGCACGACCTGATCATCAGGTTCCTAAGAGGCGCCAAGAGGCTGAATCCCTCCAGACCACGCCTCGTTCCCTCATCGGACCTCTGTAGTTCTTCAGGGTCTATAGAAAGCCCCCTTTGAGCCTTTGCAGTCAGCTGAGCTTAAGGCACTCTCCTTGAAGACTGCCCTCCTGACTGCGCTCACTTCCATCAAGAGGGTAGGTGACCTGCAAGTGTTCTCTGTCAGCGAAACGTGCCTGGAGTTCGGTCCAGGTTACTCTCACATGATCCTGAGACCCTGACCGGGCTATGTGCCCAAAGTTCCCACCACCCCTTTAGGGACCAGGTGGTGAACCTGCAAGCACTGACCCAGGAGGAGGCAGACCCAGCCCTGTTGTCGCTTTGTCCGGTGCGCACTTTACACATCTCTTTGGATTGCATGCAGAGCTTTAGAATCTCTGAGCAGCTCTTTGTCTACTTTGGTGCTCAGCGGAAAGGAAGCGCTGTCTCCAAGCAGAGGATCGCCCACTGGCTCATTGATGCCATAACTATGGCATTTGTCGCCTAGGACATGCCGCCCCCGGTAGGGCTACCAGCCCATTCTACCAGGGGTGTAGCGGCTCCCTGGGCCCTGGCCAGGGGTGCCTCTCTAGCAGACATTTGCAGAGTAGCAGGCTGGGCAACACCCAACACCTGTGCAAGGTTCTACAACCTCCGGGTGGAACCGGTTTCATTCCAGGTAGTGGCACGCAACACAAGCGGATAAGCCCGGGATAGCTGGCCGGGTGTATCGCTAGCACATAGCACCTTCCACCTCCCTTGGAGCTGAAGATGTGCACCATTAATTCCCAGTAGTGTTCACAAACATTGTTCCCTGGTTGACTTCCTCCAAGCCCTGTGGCAGTCAAGTTTTCGGAGAGACTCGCTGCCGGCCCAGTACACGCGCTAACTAAGAGCCCTGTTCTGGGGTAGGTGCTCCGCATGTGGCGGTTCCCTGTAACGCTAACCCCATTTGATATATCTTCCGCTAGTTCGTTTCCCTGCTGGCAAACTGCGTCTTCCTTGGGCAGAGCCCCTCTGCCCCAGTCTCCATGTTTGTAGTAACTCCTCCCCCATTGGGCAGGCTCTACCTTGAAGGCTCTCCACATGGTTGGAAAGACCGTGTGACTTATTCTTCCACTTAAATATCCTCCCCTCTCTTTGGGCGAGGTGTGGTCTCTGCGGTGTCTTCCCCTTGGGAGGGACACCCCCCGACTAGACCTGGTGACCCAGTCGGATAATCCCCCTTATTTTTTAGGGGGGCACGACTGGGTTAAGCCTGTCTCTATCCTTGGGTAGTTGACTTGTCCCCAGAAAGTGCCATTCGACACTCATAACTATGTTGGGGGAGGTTACGTGTCAACCTGGTGTGCTGGCTATGAGGCACACAGCAGTCTGCCCACCACACACCGCCAGTTCACGTAACACAGTTCAGCTAGTTGTGGCGTTTCGTATAGGGACCCCTAGTGTCACTACATTGACACAACATCGAGTGAGTGACAGATGGGGAACGTCATGGTTACTGGTGTAACCTCCGAGATGTTGTGTCCCTCCTGCCACAACGCTGAACTACCCGCTGAAATGGCCGGACATTATATCGGCTCCTCAGCATAAAACCTGAATGAGTTGCATACCAGCTCCTTTTATACCCGTATGTCCGGGGGAGTGGCATGCAAATACAACTCGCCAATTTTCATTGGCCTTTTATCAAAGACCAGAGGTGTCTCGGGCTCCCAAGAGTGACCCCTAGTGTCACTACATCGACACAAGTCTCGTTCCCTCCATCAGGGAACGGAGGTTACACCAGTAACCATGATGTTTTTCTTCTTCTTCTTCTTCTTCTTCTTCCTTTTCTTTCTTTTCACACATCCATGAATGTTTTTCCATTACAAAGTCATCTGGAAACTTTCTCTTCTCCTTATGTGCTGTTCAATGATGATGACCCTTTTCTTCCCTCCAGTTATGCAAAGGGCACCTCGGCTGGACCCTCTCCTCCTTGATGGCTGCTTTCCTGTTGACTTAGTGAGTTTCATGTGTTTTCTATTTACATTGTTCTGGAATATCTGCTTTACTCTTCTTTCCTGGTGGGCACTTATTTTGTGTTGTGCTTATTTGATATTAATCAGGTTTTTTCAAGTAACTGGTATTAAAGAAAAGAGTGCTAATGAGTGTGTGACCACATTACCTTGAATAAAGGTCTCTACAACCAGCTAGTTCATATCTGCATCTCTTTAACTCTGACTATTTCCCATTTAACCCCATTAACAGAATTGAAAAATGCATTCTAAAACAATGCTCCTTTCATGAGCTTCCTATTTGTTTTAGCTGATGGCCATGCCCCACAGACTTTTCATTTATTTGACTCTTTAACATCTCTACAGTTCCTCCTTGATGGACCTCAAAAGAAACAGAGGGTGATGCTGCTTGAGACAGCTTGAGATGCTGTCTCATGAGGAAATAGCAAACCCATCCTCTCCAGGTATGTGATAATAAAGACCTGGAACTTGTGGAAATGCAATGGCCATTAGATCCAAGGAAGAACTTGTTGATACCTATACACCTTGATTTTTCCAGAGAGACCTGTCTTATTTCAAGTTATACATGTTCAGAATATACAGGATTTCAATTAATCTGTTTGCAAGTATGCAAATATTGCATATAATTGTATAGAACATTGAGAGCCACATCCATTTACATTTTGTAATTTCTTTTCCTTAATGATAAGTGGCTGCATCCATCCATCATGCATAATTTAAGATTCCATACTCTGTGTGTTTGTGCATGTTTATATAAATGCATATATATATGTTTATTCGAGAGGTATCAGATGTATAATGCAGTGTGGTTATGATTAACAGACACTATAACTCACTCAGGCTGTGAAAACATTCAAAGCACTTTTCATTTCTTCCAAATGAGCATAACACACACAACATACATAAAAAAGCAAGCTGCACACATTCTACCTACTGTAAAATAAAAACAGGTCACTCAGTGACCCAGGTCAGGGATCACACATAAGGGACAAACCACTCCATTTCAAGCCATATTTTGCAATGTTTTAACAGCACTAATGGTGCCTCAAACCTTCTCCCAGCGGATACACAATGTTTCCATATCATCCAAAGCACACCTAGAGCACCTCAGCGTGCTCCTGCACCACATGCTTTAAGGGAGTAGGGTTGATGTCGAGTTTAGGGGGACATGGGAAAGGTAAGACTTCCCTGGGTGGTTAAGACTGAAATCATAAACAAAGACCCCTTCAGGGCTCTCTCTTGACTTCTGAAGGGTTGTCTGATCAACTGCTCCATCAAATTTTTATGAAAACTGAAATGACTGATGATTGTTTTGTTCTAAATGTCGAAATAGTTAACCTTCAACATTCAGACGTCAAGAGGAAAGGAAGACAGTGGAAAAAGAAAAAGCGAAACCAGCTTTGCACTTTGGTCTTTTTCTTCTGGCACTGAGTGGGAAACCTAAAACCCATGGCGGGGGGTCCTTAGGGGTCTTCATGTTCAGGAAGAGGGGATTAGGCTCTCAGGATCTGTGCAGTTGCTTTATTAAGGTTCCAGTGGAGCTATTTATTTATGTAGTTTTGTCAGCGCAAGCTGTAAGAATTCTAAGGAAAAAACAGAGGACTAATTAAACAGCAGTTAAAGAGAGTGAGAATGAAAAAGAAAGGAAAAGGAAAGAAGTTTGAAGGTGGGACTGTAAAAAAATATTTTGCAGAAGAGTTGTGAATATGGTTCTATGGAGACAAGAGAGTGAGAAATGGAAAGACAGACAGAAAGAATGCAAGAAAGAAGTTTGCCATTTTTGACATGTACTGTATGTTGCAAGACCCAGGGTTTTGTTAGATCTTCTTGTATTTGACTGACCAGATATCAGGTGGCTCGCCAATATATCAGAGTTCTTCTAATACATAAAGAAGAGTAAGCCAGACCAAGTGCTTGTGGGGAAAAGAGTTTATTGATGTTGATCGTGTAGTGTACCTCTCCTGAATCTTAACCCAAAGTTCTGCCTGTGTGACAGAACTTTATACTTGAAGAACAATAGTGTTAGCACCTCCCTGAAAGGACCCCAATAAAAAAGTCATGCAAGATATCTCCATATGTTCCTCCTGGGGGGGGTTGATTGATCCGAGTTTCTGGCCCCCAGTAAACCAGACATACAGGAAATGTCCATATGTTCTCCCTGGGAGGGGTTGATTGCTCTTGAGTTTCTGGCCCTTTTGGTTCACACCTTTACATACACAGATCCAACTCTAACAATGTAGACTAAAGATTATTAAAAAACACGTAATCCTTCAATCCCCCCTCTGATCATTTTTGAGCATGTAAAATGATAATCAAAAATATGAATTTCACTAATTATGTATACAACATGCTGTATACAGGCATCTTTACATGTTATACAGTATGTCAGAATAAAAGTTCATGGTCATGGTTGCATTCCATTGGAAGAATGTTTGAGTCCTCTGGAAACTTTTATTTTGGAGTTATGATCATATGGAACTGCCAGATGTTGTTGTGTTCTGTTAATGTTGCATTCTGCTGTAGAATGCAGGTTGAGTCCTTCAGGAAATGTTATTTTCAAGTTATGATAATGTGTAATTGGTGGGTGCAGTTATGGTCCATAGATGTTCAACAGGTTTCAGTGTAGATGTCAGATGTTCATGAGCATCCTCTGGAACACTGGAACACTGGAATACCTGCAATGACACACAAGAGAAAAGGGGAAATTACTTTGCCAAAGAAAATATAATTATCCAAAATATAACTATCTGCCCTTAAAACTTTCCCTAATTTTGGCAGGGCACTACAATGTTTATCAGTGGTGGTATGTTTACCTCTTCATCCTCAGGCGACAAGCTACAACAGAGCCTAAAAACTCTAGTCATACCATTTCTGGACTCTGAAAAACACTACTGCCATCTATCCCTCGTCCCTAGGCAGATTAGTTAACTCACAATGGCTCACGTCTATCCACTAATCTATTTCCTGAACTTTAACTGCTGCATCAGTTACCAAAAGAACCTGATATGGACCTTGCCATTTGGATTCTGATGGTACCGTATGAGGATGTTGAATCATTACACACTGACCAGGCACTATACAATGACCCCCCTCTGGAGGTGGCTCACAAGTATTCCAAACGTGCTTCTCTGCATCCTGTACTGTCAGGCTGAGTGTTTCACAATTTTGGACAAGACTGTCAGATGTTAGGTTGACATCTCTGTAAATATCTGTGGTTCAAAGTGGGAATATGGGCCGGCCTGTGACATTTGCAGAATAGCTGAGTCCAGTTTCTTTTTGGATGTTCTCACTGCATTGATTGCCATCATACAGTTTTGCTTCATCTTCCATCAGCGACAACATTGGGTCCTTGGATGCTTAATTTTGTATGTGTTCACTGTTTTCTGTCTCCAGCATTGATTGTCTGTCTTATTCAAATTGTCTTAATGCCGTTGTATGTGTAGCAGCATCATCTACCAGGGCACCAATTTTGGCTTCAGTTGTTGAGACTTCAGTGTGCGCTTTTACATTTATAGTGGTGGCTTCATTGGCTTGCTTGCACACATTTTAAGTCCATCAGCTTTTGGATGGAGTGCCCTTAGCTGGTGCTGCAGAGAGGGGTTCAGTAGTTTCCCTGTGGCTACATCATGATGGCGCTGCAGATGGCCGACTCGATGTGGAGCACTCCTATTGTTTTGTTGTTTTTTTTTGTTTGTCCTGTGTTTAGTAATCTTTTTCCAGTCAGTTTTACCAGAGATGAACTGCTGAACATTCGACAGCATATACCAGTCAATCTTTTCCTGTTTTTTGAATATTCAGATGTTTTGCTGGACATTTTAGTAGGAGGCGCAGCATTGCTGTTCAAGAGACACAGGCGAGGGAGACAAGCAGGCGCGCTGGTCAAGCTCCGTCGGCACGGCTTTCGAATAGCGCTGCCAAGTATTCATCTAGCGAATCACCACTCTCTTCCTAACAAAACGGACGAACTACATCTCCTCACCCACACAAACAAGGACTTTTCAACCTCTGCTGAGTGAAGCCATTCCGGACAGCGCGTTACATCTGCCGGGCTTTCAGCTGTGCATTGCAGAGTTAACGGGGAAAACGAGAGGTGGTGGAATTTGTTTTTACATCAATGAATGTTGATGAATAGATGTAACAACATTAAAGAAGATGTGCTGTCCTAATTTGGAAGCACTCTTTATTAACTGTAAGCCTTTTTACTCGCTGCAGGAGTTTTCCTCGTTTATTCTGGTGAGTGTTTACATTGCACAAAATGTGTGTTTGAATGCCGCGCGGCAACAGCTGGCTGATCAAATCACAGACACAGAACAACAATACCCGGACTCAGTTATTATTATTCATGGGGATTTTAACAAAGCAAACCTCACACGTGAACTGCCCAAATACAAACAGCACATTACATGCCCAACCAGAGACAGGAACATACTGGATCACTGCTACACAACAATAAAGGATGCATATCACTCTGTCAGCTTTGGGAATCTCTGATCACTGTCTGGTTCATCTTCTTCCAAACTACAGACAGAAACTAAAATCTGCTAAGCCTGTAGTAAGAAATGTAAAGTGATGGACCAATTAAGCAGAGCTGGAACTACAAGCCTGCTTTGACTGCACTGATTGGAGTGTATTTGAGGCTGCAGACACCAATCTGGACTAGCTCACATATACTGTTACATCATATAACAGTTTCTGTGAGGATATGTGCATCCCTACTAGGACTTATTTAACATTTAACAACGACAAACCATGGTTTACAGCAGAACTCAGGCAGCTTCGTCAGGCAAAAGAGGATGCTTATGGAGTTGGGGATAAAGTCTTGTACAATCAGGCCAGGAACAAACTGAATAAGGAAATCAGAGTGGCTAAAAGAAGATACTCTGAGAAGCTGAAAAACAAGTTTTCAGCTAACGATCCTGCATCAGTATGGAGTGGCATGAAACAATTACGAGTTACAGGACTCCTGCCCCCAACACTGTAGGGAACCAACAACTGGCTGATGACCTGAATGTGTTCTACTGTAGATTTGAAAGGCCCAATCTCACACCCCACACCCACCCTGACATTCACTTCACACAAACACCAACACCTCCTGCAACCCCCCTCCTCCCCCCTCCTGCTACTCAACCTGAACTTAAGATCTGTGAAGATGATGTGTGCCGTGACTTTTGAAAACAAAGGATAAGGAAAGCACAGGGCCCAGATGGCGTTTCACCTGCATGTCTTAGATCCTGTGCTAACCAGCTGTCCCCCATCTTCACACAGATCTTCAATAGATCACTGGAGCAGTGTGAAGTCCCATGCTGCTTCAAATTCACCACTATCATCCCCATCCCAAAGAAACCAAAAATCACAGGACTTAATGACTACAGACCTGTCGCCCTGACATCTTTGGTCATGAAGACATTTGAGAGACTGGTGTTGACCCACCTAAAGGACATCTTTCTAGATCCCCTTCAATTTGCTTATTGAGCAAACAGGTCTGTGGATGATGCAGTCAACATGAGTGCATCATATCCTGCAACATCTGGACAGACCAGGGACATATGCAAGGATCCTTTTTGTGGACTTCAGTTCAGCTTTCAACACCATCATCCCAGCTATCTGGACAGACCAGGGACATATGCAAGGATCCTTTTTGTGGACTTCAGTTCGGCTTTCAACACCATCATCCCAACTATTCTCCGGACTAAATTACACCAACTCTCTGTTCCCATGTCTATCTGTCAGTGGATTACCAGCTTTCTGACAGACAGGCAGCAGCTTGTGAGACAGGGGAAATTCACTTCCAGCACCTGTACAATCAGCACTGGTGCCCCCCAGGGATGTGTGCTCTCCCCACTACTCTTCTCCCTCTACACCAACAACTGCATTGCTAAGGACCCCTCTGTCAAGCTCCTGAAGTTTGCAGACAACACCACTGTCATTGGCCTCATCCGAGATGACGATGAGTCTGCAAACAGCTGGCTGTCTGGTTCAGTCAAAACAACCTTGAGCTGAACACGCTCAAAACAGTGGCGATGATTGTGGACTTTAAGAGGAACACCCCAACACTGTCCCCCCTCACCATTCTAAACAGCACTGTGGCAGCAGTGGAGTCATTCAGGTTCATGGGCACTACCATCTCACAGGACATGAAGTGGGAGACACGCATTGACTTCATTGTGAAAAAGGCCCAGCAGAGGTTGTACTTCCTTCACCAGCTGATGAAGTTCAATTATTATTATTATTCTTGGGGAGTTTAACAAAGAGTTTAACAAAGCTCTGAGCACCAGAACCATCAGGCACAAGAACAGTTTTTTCCCTCAGGCTATCCATCTCATGAACAGTTAAAACTGACCCATTGAACAATAATTAATGTGCAATACACTTTATTATCCAACCTCTTCTGCCATTACATTCCCTTGCACTGTATATAACAGATTTGTATTTAGATTTGCACTACGTATGTGTATGTGTGATATGTATGTGTGTATGTATGTATGTACGTATGTATGTGTATGTATGTATGTATATACATTATATATATATATATATATATATATATATATATTGTCTATTGTGTATTCTACAAATACGTTATATCTTTTTTTAATTTATTTTTTATTCAATTTTTAATTATTTTTTAAAAGTTTTGTTGCTGTTTGTATTGTTGTGTACTGGAAGCTCCTGTCACCAAGACAAATTCCTTGTATGTGTAAGCATACTTGGTAATAAAGCTCATTCTGTTTTGCTGATTCTGATTCTCAACAGCTTTTAGTAGAATCTGTTTTTGTTCTGCTGTCAGCTGTTGAAACCTCTTATCAAGGTTGTCCTCATCATTGTGTTGGTTTCTTAATCTCAGTGTGCAGTCACGAGCTCGGTGTCCTTCCTTGCTGCAATACCTGCACCTTCCATGTTGTGTTTTTGCTCTTTAGCATCTCTGATGTTTCTTCTTTTCATGCTCACTGTCTATGATTTTGTGCCTCAATGGTTTGGATTGCAAAGTTCTGAGTTTGACATCCTGTGCTCTTTCAAGCTTTGCTGTCCATTCAGCAATCTGAATGAAAGTTGTTCCAACACTATCCCAGTCATTGTAGCAGATTTTAACAGTTCTAGAGATTTCAGGTTTAAGTCCATTTACAAATGCAGTTTTAAGAGGCAAGCCAGTATCTTTGTCAAGATGTTTTTCATACATTTTCATTCACACCAGCATGTTCCAGCCAAGTTTGTCTGAAGCGTACCTCATACTCAGCAAAAATGTTCCTGCTTTTTGCAAACATGAGGTGATTTTGTGTCCAATTAACCTCTGCAGGTTTCAATTTGAACAAAAAGGTTCCCAGTCCAAATATTGTCCAAATATTCATTCAGATTATCCATCATCTGATCAGTGGTCACATTTGGAGGTTCTGTTCCATGCCTTTATGTTGTTGGCCTCAGTCCAGAATCATAACCATTGTTTTGCGTAGACTCAATGTGCCCTCAAAGGTGTGTAAACAGAACAGAAGGATGTTAGAGACATTCAAGGTGCTTATTCAAGTGTAAATACAAAGCTATTTATTTGACAGATCAAATTGAGATACACAGACAATTCAAACATGTATTTCCAAAAAACAAAATTGTCACGTCCTGTATCAACTACATCTAGTGAACTCTTAATTTTCTAACAGTTCAAGATGTTATTCTCATTTTATATTTTTAGCCTATGCTTACTGTTCTGTTCTAACTCGGCGTTAAGAAAACAAATGAACCACATTTAGGGTATTGTGCTTATCTGCTCACTTGTGAGAAATCACACTTATTAATTCTTTCTGAATCCTAGTTCAGAAGGCTACATAACTTGGTTCAGACTCTTTCTGTTTCTCTCAGCGGAAGGCATGTTAACTTTAACTTGCACAATTTTTGATAATCTTCTTAACTCAAATTCACTTAAATTCAAGCCTAAACTAAACAGTGTTAACCTAATTAGCTTCTACGGTCTCTGAAAAACTGGACCAAATTGTTAACAATTCCTACAGACTCCAAGGAATGGACCAAGTTCAAAATGAACCATGTTACATTTATAAGCTCCTATAATCCTTAAAGAAAGGACCAAATCAATCTTTTTAACAATTCCTACAGACTCCAAGGAAAATACCAAGCTCAAAATTAACAGTATTACATTTATAAGCTCCTACAAACCCTGGATGACTGGACCAAATTGTTCTCTTTAACAATTCCTACAGTGTGGCAGTGGGGGCGTGGTCAAGCATCTCTCCGGAGAGAGAGAAAGCGGTAAGGGCGCTTACACTTGAGCTAAATTATGTCTAACACCTGTCTCTAATTTCAGTGAGCACGGGGAGAGCGGCATAAATAGACACACCGCAAATAGAAGAGGGAGAGAGAGCCTGGGCACAACAGACCCGAACCAGAAGCAAAGATTTTCTATTACAAATAATGAGAGTCTATTTTGTGAAGCGGTGTGATAGTGGATTAACTTAGTGCATTACGTGAGACTGTAAACTGCGCTACAAACAGAGAAAATAAATCCTCACCTAAACAAGGAAAGCTGCTTCTCGCCTCCTCCTTTACACTGGTGCCGAAACCCGGGAATTGAAGTTTGGGTCGAAGATGGATGGAAGTCGTCCCATAGAGTCCTCCCAGTTGGCGGAGATCCTCCAAGCCCTCACCAGCCTACATCAGAGCCACCAACAGACACTGCTTGAGCTCCGACAAGATCAAGACCGCCGGTTTGTCGAGCTCCTGCACGCTCAAGCCGAGGACCGGCAGGCGATCCGGAGCCTCCTCAGCCAGGAGGCATCCTCAGCCGCTACCCCGGGCACTCCCACGCCGTTATCCCCACCAGCATTACAGAAAATGAGGGTGGCGGACGACCCTGAGGCCTTCCTGGATTTGTTTGAGTGGACCGCTGAGATCTGGGGCTGGCCAATGGGCGGCCCGACTGATCCCACTATTGTCCGGGGAAGCCCAGCTCGCGGCGCAACAACTGCCAGCGACGAGCCTCCTGGCCTATGGAGATTTAAAAAGAGCCATCTTGCAACGGGTTGGTCGCACTCCGGAGGAAAGTCGTCAACTCTTCCGGAGCTTGAAGTTGGAGAGCTCCGACCGCCCGTTTGCCTTCGCCCAGTGGCTCCGTGACGCCTGCCGAAGATGGCTGCTAGCGGGGGACCGCGACGTCGATGGAGTTATCGACCAGGTGGTACTGAAACAATTCACAGATCGACTGCCAAAAGGGATGGCGGAGTGGGTCCAGTGCCACCGCCCGGCGTCGTTGGAGGAAGCTCTCCGACTTGCGGAGGACCACATGGCGGCGATCCCGAGGGCAGAAGAGCCCTCCTACATCTTCTCTCCTCCCTCTGTTTCTTCCCCCTCCCCTCTCTCTTCTCGTTCTGCTCTCTCTCCAGGTCCTGTTCCTGCCCCACGCAGACGAGGAGGACTTCAGCCCCTGAGACCAGTTCCCCGGGTGTGGGAGGCGACACCTTCCCCTACTCCAATGCCCCACCGCTCTCCCCCTCAGGGGGGGGCGCCCACCGACGCAAGTGCGGGCGTAGCGCCTGGGCCGGCCTGCTGGAGGTGCGGTGACCCGAGCCACTTCTGAGATCAGTGCCCTCTGATGGAGCTGGGGACAGTGGTGCAGGTCTCTGACCTCCCACAGGCTGCCCCCGACTGGGCAGGAGCGTACTGGATACCGGTAAGTGTCAAGGGGGCTACTCACCAAGCGTTGGTGGACACCGGTTGTAATCAAACCACTATCCACCAACACCTGGTTCAACCCAAGGCATTGGTCACAACTAAAACGGTGAAGGTGAAATGTGTACACGGGGATATTCACAAGTATCCGGTGGTGACCCTGACAATTAAATTCCGGGGGGAAAAGCATAGAGTGGAGGCCGCGGTTAGTTCCTGCCTCACCCATCCGCTGATTTTGGGGACTGATTGGCCTGATTTTAGAGTTTTATTAAAGGGAATTTGCGCAGATGGGTCCTGTACGAAAATAGGGAGATGTGTAATGTGCGATGTTCTGGCAGGGGAGGCGCAGCCGGGGCCATCCTCGACAGCTCCACGTCATAATGACGAGAGAGGGGGAGAGGCTGCAGCCCCTCCCCTTCTCAGGGAATTCCCTGACGGGGATTTCCCTTTGGAGCAGTCGCGAGACGAAACCCTCAAACACACCTTTGACCAAGTGAGAGTCATCAATGGTCAACGACTCCAGCCTGACATCGCCCTTTCATACCCCTATTTTGCAATTATAAATGAGCGGTTGTATAGAGTGACACAGGGCACTCGGACCAAAGAGGATACAACCCAACTTTTGATTCCAAGGAGCCGTTGGGAAATGGTATTCCATGCGGCTCATTATAATCCCATGGCGGGTCACTTAGGAGAAAGGAAGACACTGAACCGTCTAATAGCCCATTTCTATTGGCCGGGCATTGGCGGCGATGTCCGCAGGTGGTGTGCGGCATGTCACGAATGCCAGCTGGTTAACCCAACTGCCACCCCAAAAGTGCCATTGCGCCCTCTCCCTCTGATCGAGGTCCCCTTTGAGAGAATTGGAATGGACCTCGTCGGGCCATAAGAATGGTCATCACGCAGACATCGCTTTGTATTGGTCCTAGTGGACTATGCAACGTGATATCCGGAAGCAGTGCCTCTTCGCAACATCTCAGCATGCAGTGTTGCGGAGGCACTCTTCAAAATAATCTCCCGGGTGGAGATTCCGAAAGAAATCCTCACCGATCAGGGCACAACGTTTATGTCACAGGCACTACGCGAACTGTACAAGTTGTTAAATATTAAATCGATTCGCACCAGCGTGTACCATCCTCAAACGGATGGCCTGGTTGAACGATTTAATAAAACCCTCAAAAACATGATTCGTAAGTTGGTGCACGATGATGCTAGAAATTGGGATATATGGCTCGACTCCCTGTTATTTGCAGTACGAGAGGTCCCGCAAGCCTCCACTGGCTTCTTCCCATTCGAGCTGCTGTATGGGCGATGCCCACGTGGTGTGCTTGATGTATCGCGAGAGGCCTGGGAGGAGGGACCTTCAAACAGTAAAAATGAAATTCAGTACGTCCTTGATCTTCGAGCAAAACTCCACAGTTTGGGGCAGCTAACACAGGAGAATTTGCTCCAAGCTCAAGAACGACAGCGCCGACTGTATGACAGGGGAACTCAGCTAAGGGAATTTGCACCGGGAGATAAAGTGCTTGTATTGCTTCCCACATCGAGCTCTAAATTACTCGCCAAGTGGCAAGGACCCTTTGAGGTCACATGACAAGTGGGAGATCTCGATTATGAGGTTAAACGATCCGATAGAGGGGGTGCACGTCAAATATACCACCTCAATCTCCTGAAATTGTGGAGGGAGGCAGTTCCCGTGACGCTGGCAACGGTAATTCCCGAGAAGGCAGAGCTCGGACCGGAGGTGAGTTCAAAACATAAACAGTTCACCCCGGTCATTTGCGGAGACCACCTCTCACCGAGTCAACTCATGGAGGTTGCTAAGTTGCAACAGGAGTTTGTGGATGTGTTCTCCCCTCTACCGGGGCGTACAAACCTCATCTATCACCACATCGAGACTGAGCTAGGGGTCGTGGTACGTAGCCGCCCCTATCGTTTACCCGAACACAAGAAGAAAATTGTTGGGGAAGAATTGGATGCGATGCTCGATATGGGGGTAATAGAAGAATCCCACAGCGATTGGTCCAGCCCAGTTGTTCTAGTGCCTAAGAGCGACGGGTCTGTACGATTCTGTGTGGATTATAGAAAAGTCAACGCGGTGTCTAAATTTGATGCGTATCCAATGCCTCGCGTTGATGAGTTGCTCGATCGGTTGGGCACTGCTCGATTTTACTCGATATTGGATTTGACGAAGGGTTATTGGCAGATCCCCTTGACACCAATTTCCCGTAAGAAAACCGCCTTCTCCACACCGTTTGGATTACACCAATTTGTGACACTTCTTTTCGGTTTGTTTGGGGCCCCGGCTACGTTTCAGTGTCTCATGGACCAAATCCTCAGACCGCATTCAGCCTATGCCGCTGCCTATTTAGATGATATCATCATTTACAGCAGTGATTGGCAGCGGCACATGCAACATCTGAGGGCGGTTCTGAGATCGCTGCGCCGAGCGGGACTCACAGCGAACCCGAAGAAATGCGCGATTGGGCAGGTGGAGGTACGGTATCTGGGGTTCCACTTGGGCCACGGGCAGGTGTGTCCCCAACTTGATAAGACAGCGGCGATTGCGACCTGCCCGAGACCCAAGACCAAAGAGGGGGTGAGACAGTTCCTGGGGCTGGCTGGCTATTATAGAAGGTTCGTGCCTAATTATTTGGACGTCACCAGCCCGCTGACTGATCTCACTAAAAAGGAAGCTCCAGATCCGGTCCAGTGGACGAAGCAGTGTCAGCGGGCGTTCACGCAAGTTAAAGCTGCACTTTGCGTGGGGCCGCTTATACATTCACCTGACTTCTCTCTCCCTTTTGTTTTACAGATAGATGCTTCAAACAGGGGGCTAGGGGCTGTACTCTCGCAGGTGGTGGAGGGGGAGAAGCGCCCGGTGCTGTACATTAGCCATAAGCTCTCGTTAAGGGAAACTAAGTACAGCACCGTGGTAAAGGAGTGTCTCGCCATCAAGTGGGCGGTCCTCACTCTCTGATACTACCTGCTGGGGCGGGCCTTCACCCTCTGCTCAGATCACGTCCCACTCCAGTGGTTCCACCGCATGAAAGATACTAATGCCCGGATCACCCGTTGGTATCTGGCTCTTCAGCCGTTTAAGTTCAAGGTGGTCCACAGACCGGGGGCGCAGATGGCTGTCGCCGACTTCCTTTCCAGCAATGGGGGGGGAGTGGTAGGCAGGCCGGATGTCGCCCCGGCCTGAGTCGGGTGGTGGGGATATGTGGCAGCGGGGGCGTGGTCAAGCATCTCTCCAGAGAGAGAGAAAGCGGTAAGGGCGCTTACACCTGAGCTAAATTATGTCTAACACCTGTCTCTAATTTCAGTGAGCATGGGGAGAGCGGCATAAATAGACACACCGCAAATAGAAGAGGGAGAGAGAGCCTGGGCACGACAGACCCGAACCAGAAGCAAAGATTTTCTATTACAAATAATGAGAGTTTATTTTGTGAAGCGGTGTGATAGTGGATTAACTTAGTGCATCACGTGAGACTGTAAATTGTGCTACAAACAGAGAAAATAAATCCTTACCTAAACAAGGAAAGCTGCTTCTCGCCTCCTCCTTTACATACAGACTTCAAAGAAAGGACCAAGCTTAAATTTGACAGTGCTACATTGTATATTGTGACTACACTACATAAAGTTACAGGTCTGCTTACTTAAGTGTGTTCTTTAAGAGAGCTTTTAAGTTTCACTCACCAAAATAAGATCTTTTTGATAGGGTCTAGGTGTTGCAAATACATTGTCCACAGACTCAGTTTTGTTGATCTTCAACTTGAAATATCTGTAGAATCTCCAAGGTTTTTCTATTCACTTTATGAGTTGCAGTTGATGAGTTCTCTACTTATTTGTGTCTCTTGTTGTAGTTGATGAGTTTCTTCTTATCAATCTCTCCTGGCTGGCTCACCAAATTGTTAGATCTTCTTGTATTTGGCTGACCAGATATCGGGTGGCTTGCCAATGTATCAGAGTTCTTCTAATACATAAAGAAGAGTAAGCTACACCAAGTGCTCATGGGGAAAATAGTTTATTGATGTAACAATGTACATATATTAAAATACACATACTCCTTCAGTTTCAGTATTTCAGAATTAAAGCATGGCGAGTCAATGATGCAATCACAACATGTGTTGAACTTGCATATGTAGAGAGAGTGAGTATCTGATAGTTTGGATTTTTCATTTAAAGCATCTCTTTGTTACACAGCTTTTCTTTGTTTCCAAACACATGCTCTTTGTCTGTTTTTGCCATCTTTAAGTCTTTCTTTGTTGTCCAGTCATCTTACTGTTGTCCTCTGATCAGACACAAACTGTAATAATGTGGCACATTCATGTCATGCTTTTTTCTGTTCAATCTTATGTCTGTTCTCCTAAATGCCCTTGAGCTGCACTTAAAAACAGCTCTAATGTAATACAGCAATGTGTGTTCTGTTCGTGTACAAAATCCATCCTTTCTCTTCTTCCCCCTCCACCCTCTCCACACTTAAAATCAATATATACAAACAAAATGCTAAAATATCCAGTTGAAATTTCTTTCTTTTGCAAGGTAAGTGATGCATTCAGATATAGTTTTATATAATTCACAAAGACAGAAGCACAAGATATTAAAGGGTTAGTTCACCTAAGAAAGATCATTCTGATTTTATTTACAGTATTCACCCTCATGTTGTTCCAAACCCATATGACTTTCTTTCATCCATTGATACAGTAGTATGTTATGCAGTCTCAGTCCCCATTCACTTTCATTGCTTCTTTTTTCCATTTAATGAAAGTGAATGGGTACTGAGGCTGCCATTCTGCCATCTCATTTTGTGTTCCATAAAAGAAAGAAAGTCATACGGGTTTGGAATAACCTGAGGGTGAGTACATGATGACAGATTTTTCATTTTTGGGTGAACTATCCATTTAAAGCAGTGTGGTTGGCTAAGCACAGTGTAACAGAGGTCATCATGTTCTTGCAGACTTTTCAGAGAGAACAATATCATTGCTTCCAGAGCTGAATTAAGTCGTCATTTTTATTTGTATAGCGCCTTTCACAACACACATCATTTCAAAGCAGCTTTACAGAAAATCATACATTAACAGAAAATGAAACTGTAATATCTATAATGTCTTAGAGTCATCATTGTGTAGTTTGATAAAATACGATTGTGAATTGTGTATTGTGAATAATAATTGTATTTAGAAACCCAGTGAGCAAGACGAAGGCGACTGTGGCAAGGAACACAAAACTCCATTAGATGGTTAATGGAGAAAAATAATCTTGGGAGAAACCAGGCTCAATGTGGGGCCAGTTCCCCTCTGGCTAACATCATGAATATAATGCCAATATTACTTAATTATGTATAGTGCAAGTCATGGTTTAAAATTATTAAACTAAGTAAGTGTTAAGGGTTAGTGTTTAAACAAAGATGTTGTATGCACTATAAGATTAATGACTAATGTCTTTGAAGTCCATCCTGGATTAACTGCAGAAGTTCACATAGATGCATTGTCCTTTGTTAGTTGGCTGATGAAGGGTTTTGTTGGCAATTAATTGATAGTCTATGCATTCCATTATAAGAGTGTAGTCCATCATTAGACCGAGGTGATGCAGGCAGAGATCAGTGAGATGCATCGCAGTTCAACCGGCCAGTAATTTCAGTGAGGTCTATCCTAAGTTCAAGGTTCAGGCAATGGCATATGATGTATCCCATGTCTTATGACTGGAGTTGGCATCAGTTCATCCTCTGAAGTCCATCGCAATAGACTGAAGTGATGTTTGGCTGGCACCGGCTGCATTTAGTCATCATCACTCAGAGACACGTAGCAGTGGAGTCCAACACGAAGCAGGAATGGAGCTGGATCCAGCTGGTTCTGGTGACCTCAGGATAGGAGTCCCGAGGTTGAGACAGGGATACAAACAGAATAATATTAGCATAGATGCCATTCAATTTATTGCAGAGTTATAGATCATGATCAATGTTTCTGGTTCCGGCAGACCTAATTGTGAGTTGAAGGATAAATTAGGTGTATGCCTGGCTAAATAGATGAGTTTTATGCTGAATTCCATTTGTCTCGGAAGTCGGAGCTCAGGACTCGGATCGACGTCATATCCGTTAAAAAAAACAAGAAATCCGAGTTGGATGCGTTCCATTACACACAACACGACAAGTCAGAAAAAAAGATGGACGCCTCCAGGAAAGTAATTGTTGCACTAGCTCTTTTGGAGTACAGAGAGCTACAAAATAAGTATGCCCTTCACCTAAGAGACCTCGAGGAAGATGACAGAAAGCGGAGAAGGTATGTTAATGTTTCCACGTATTTGATTGTATCAAAACATGTTAACCACGTTTTAATTGAACCAGCAGTGTAAACAAAGGGCAATGCCCTATGGAAGTACAAACGTATATTTGCAATATAAATTTGCCTAATGGGGTTTAATTGTAAATGGTTTTACGGTTTGTAACTTTAGGCAGTGTTGTTGTAGCAACATTGACCATCGTTCTTGTTGCAGCAGCGACCATTGTTGTTGTTAGCAGCAGCGACCTAGCCAATTTTAGCTGTTCCAGTTTATAAACAACACATTACATGGTAATTCACGCATAACAGGATCGTAGCAACATGCCAATAGGCAACGGTCATACAGTATTGTGTATACGACTTACTAAATTATACACAAAAAAGACAAAAGTGCTAAAAAAAACTTTAAACCCACAGCATACTACAGTCGATGCTCTTCGCAGCCATCTTGCTTTCTGAACTCGGGGTCCTCTGAGTTCGTCCGACTTTCCGTGTAGGAATTCCGACATCGGGAGGTGTTCCATTTGTGAGTTCCGGTCTCGGAACTCTGAAAATAACTCGGAGCTCCGACTTCTGAGACAAATGGAACGCACGATTAGTCTAGACTTAAACTGAGTGAGTGTGTCTGCATCTCGAACAGTGTTAAGAAGACTATCCCATAGTTTAGGAGCCAAATATGAAAAGGATCTACCTCCTTTTGTGGATTTTGATATTCTAGGAACTATTAACAGGCCAGAATTTTGCGATCTTAATGAACGTGATGGAATATAGCATGGTAGAAGGTCACTTAATTACTGCGGAGCTGGACCGTTCAAATCTTTGTACATTGTTAACAGAATTTTAAAATGAATACGAAATTTAACAGGTAGCCAACGTAATGACGATAAAATGGGGCTAATATGATCATATTTCTTGGTTCTAGTCAGCACTCTGGCTGCTGCATTTTGAACCAATTGAAGTTTATGTATTCCTCCCAGTAAGGCATTACAATAATCCTGTCTTGAGGTCATGAACGCATTAATTAGTTTTTCGACATCAGCAACAGAGAGTGTGTGTTGTAATTTAGCAATATTTCTTAGGTATTATTGACAGATTTCCACAGATGATCCTCAAAGGATATGAGAAGGACTAATTGTTATAACGACTTACTCTTTGATCTTTCACCATGAGTTTCACATACTGTTTCAGACTTCTCTCTTAATTGTTGCCTTTTCCACTTATCTGTCCAACAGATCATTGTTTTGGGCATTTGACTCACTGGAATGCTTATGTTCAGGTTTGGCAGTAGACAAAAATCATAGACAAAAAAGTAAGGGTACAACTATTCATCAAACATTTGCCCCTGTGTTTAACTTATTGGTAGATTGCACATCAATGAGTTTTCTGAGATGTAAACTGCTGTTCCCCACATTACAATTTTTTAGAAGGGTTTGATGTAATGGACATGTCTAAACATTCAGGAAGTACCAGATATGTTAAAACCAAGAGATACAAAATTCTTAAATTAATCATAATTTTACATCAGCTTTTTTAGTTGATTGCCCCATAGACTATTCAGAGGACATCAATGAAATTGTTTAAAGAATGATATAGTCCAATCTTAATAATTTTCACATCTCCACTTATCACTCTTTCTGATGAAGACTAATGAATGATTTTATTAATGAGCATTATTGTATTTCCAGACCACCCCAGAGAGTTTTGTCTTCTGCTAGTTGTAGGCTGGGTAAATTTAGCTTTAGGGATCAACTTTAAAAGGTGTGACATGCATGTAAAATCTCAGTGATGACTGCCAGTTCCCTATTAATCAGAGAATCCCCCAGAGGGCAGATGATGAAGAGCCCATTCTAGCATGATTACACTAATTTATTTCACCATTAGAGGACGTAATTGAATAATGAAAAATTATCAGCTTTGCCCTCTTGGTCCATTATGCAACCCTTCCCTATCTTTCCTTGGCCGTTAACATTTTTGCTTTACTAAGCCTCCAGGTTTTCTTTTAATTCTTGAAATTTTTCCGCATTCTTCTGTCCCTCAGCTGCCCTCTTCTGCCTTCCCTTTGTATAGAATATCCAATTTAGAAAAAGGTAGAAAAAAATTTGAGTTAGAAGAAAAACAGAATCAAGTGAAAATCTTTTTGATAGAAAGCAGACCACAATGTTGATCCGCATGATTAAATACAGGCCTGTACCACCCTCACAGTCACACTTTAGCCGACTGAGATTACACTGATTGCCACTTATTACTGTGGTGACAGATTGGTGACAGACATTGAAGAAGCGGAGGCATGTCCGATTTATAGAATTATGGGAATTGCAGTTAACCTTGAACACATAAATAAAAGCATCCCAGCAACCAATACTTCCCTGTGGCTAGTAATGGGAGACAACTTTTTAGAGTGGGATAATTTATTGTAATCAGAGGCCTTTTTAGGATTTACATTATTTGCCCTTGGGATAGTAGAAACGATGAGTTATTATCGACTTTGAGTGTTAAATGATAAGATGGAACATTTTATTTTCCACTAAAGACTTTCAAATGAACATAAGTTATTAAAACAACAGGGTTCCAGTCTTTCTATTCATCAAGCTCCACAGCAACTCTGAGTGAGGCCTAAGAGTGATGACAACGATAGTCTCCAATCAGTGCACATATGTGTGAGAATACGGAAACTTTATTTACACAAGCAGTACCCCTCTTCTCCTATTACCCACTGAGAGCTTCTGGGAATCTATCTGAGAGGCTGATGATCCATCTGAGAAGGTGTCCTCACCTCATCTTACCCCGCTTTGACTTCATCCGCATGGGATTTGAATTTTTGTGCCACCCCTGTGACAACGAAGTTTCAGGCTTTCTCAACCTTTGCCCTTAAGTGAGATGGCTGTATATATATACACCGATCAGCCACAACATTAAAACCACCTGCCTAATATTGTGTAGGTCCCCTTTGTGCTGCCAACCCGCATCTCTGAATTGCATTCTGAGATGCTTTTCTTCTCACCACAATTGTACAGAGTGGTTATTGTTTTCTTCCCAATTTGAAATTCCCAATGTGCTTTAAGTCCTCCTGGTGGCGTAGTGACTCACCTCAATTTGGGTGGTGGAGGACAAATCTCAGTTGCCTCCGTGTCTGAGAATGTCAATCCATGCATCTTATCACGTGGCTTATTGTATGCGTTACCGCAGAGACCTAGCGTGTGTGAAGGTTTCACGCTATTCTCTACGGCATCCACGCACAACTCACCACGCGCCCCACCGAGAGCGAGAACCACATTATAGCGACCATGAGGAGGTTAACTCAACATGACTCTATCCACCCTAGCAACCGGGCCAATTGGTTGCTTAGGAAGCCTGACTGGAGTCACTCAGCACGCCCTAGATTCGAACCAGGCCCCCCAGAGCAGTTATCTGCGTTACCGTAGACTTTGTCAGTTCCAACCAGTCTGTCCATTCTCTGTTGATCTCTCTCATCAACAAGGCGTTTCCATACACAGAACTGCCCCTCACTGGATGTTTTTTGTTTTTGGCACCATTCTGAGTAAATTCTAGAGACTGTTGTGTGTGAAAATCCCAGGAGATCAGCAGTTACAGAAATACTCAAACCAGCCCGTCTGACACCAACAATCATCCATGCGATTATCTAATCATCCAATCATGTGGCAGCAGTGCAGTGCATAAAATCATGCAGATACGGGACAGGATCTTCAGTTAATGTTCACATCAACCATCAGAATGGGGGAAAAATGTGATCTCAGTGAATTGGATCATGGCATGATTGTTTGTGCCAGATGGGCTGGTTTGTGTATTTCTGTAACTGCTGATCTCCTGGGATTTTCACGCACAACAGTCTCAGAATGGTGCCAAAAAAAAAAAAAAAAACATCCAGTGAGCAGTAGTTCTGTAGATGGAAATGCCTTGCTGATGAGAGAGGTCAACAAAGAATGGCCAGACTGGTTCGAACTGACAGAGTCTACGGTAACTCAGATAACCTCTCTGGACAACTGTGGTGAGAAGAATAGCATCTCAGTATGCTATTCTGAGATGCGGGTTGGCACTGTTTTGGCAGCACAAGGAGGACCTACACAATATTAGGCAGGTTCAGTATATATATATATATATATGAATCCTTGCATCTTTGATGTATTACTTGCAATGAATCCCTGTTGTGTGCCTCAGTATTCACAGTTTGATAAAAAATTACGTAAATAGACGTAAAAAAAATGGTCTTGCTTAAATATTATGTCATAGCTTTAAGAGCATATCAACTAAGAATTAATGTATCCAAAATTGTCAAAATTGACTAGAAAATTTGCAAATATGTCAAGATTAATTTTCGCTGTTATTTGTTGATTTTATATTAAGCACTTATGCCCTCAACATCTGGTACGTAAGCTGCTTTCAAACACTGAAAACTGAAAGCCAACCATTCTGCTTCTTTTGATTGCATTGGAGTCATTGTGAAGTCATCACACCATTGAATATACGTTGTACATACAAGCACTCAGCCACACACTGTTGGCTTCATATATCCACATTATTCCATTCATTCACTTCAAAGACTCATGTCATTTCAAAGCAAAATAAAGCAACTTGCAGTGAACATTAAACATCTAAACCACTCACAGTTTCTGTAGGCCAGCAGGTAACTCACACATTTGTTTATTTTCCCGCCTTTATCACAATGGCAGCCATCTTGAGCTCTGTTTGTTTTTATGGCACGTGAAATGAAAGGAACAAAAGTCCTTGACTCCAGAATTGGAGCCTGCTGAGACAGAAGAGAAATGAAAAGAAAAACCAATAGAGAATCTTGCTGGTGAAGATTGATATGGTACTGCTGAAGCTGGGTGGCCTGGGAGGCTTCAGAGGAACAGGACATCAAGTGAGTTATTTTTGCAGAGAGAGAGGAGATGTGTTTTCTAGACCTTGTTGAAGCACTAAAGAGTTTGTGTAGTTACTGAGCTAACTTTGCTCCTAGTGCTGGTGTTGGACTTGCGCAGGTCCCTGATGATCTCCAGACGTGTGCTCTTGGGGAAATTACATCCGCAGTAAACTGTTTATCACGACTCGCAGGATTCTGTTGGAAAATAAAAAATCTTAGATAACTGTGATCAGACAGAAGCAATGGACAACCATAAGCATCAAATTGGATGGTCAGACACACACATACTTGACATTAACTTTTTGGCTCACCGGCCACTGTGGCTAGTGGTATTTCAAAGTCACTGGCCACTCATCATTTTTATTAGCCAAAATTCCCCTCTGATTAAGGTAACAGGAAACTGTAACTGAATGCATTTGTTTGGACATTTTATTTGAAGGGGAATGATATGAGTTTAGCAGAATACATGCCTCATGATTTTGTTTGGACATTTTTTATTTATTTATTTTTTATCGAGAATGAT
Source organism: Myxocyprinus asiaticus (assembly GCF_019703515.2). Taxonomy (NCBI): domain Eukaryota; kingdom Metazoa; phylum Chordata; class Actinopteri; order Cypriniformes; family Catostomidae; genus Myxocyprinus; species Myxocyprinus asiaticus. The sequence goes on along the minus strand of NC_059356.1, from coordinate 37,349,784 downwards.
ATGAGCTTAGTAGAACACAGGCCTAATAAAGTACTAAATTGTACTTGCCTTTATGAAAGTTTACCATTGTTCTTCCATTGCTGAACAGTGGCATTTATAATAACAATGCCATTACTACTGGTATGACCATGGATATCTCCTCATTGCCATAGTTAGGTCAGTGCAATAAATGAACTATAGTATTTATTATGAAAAAAACTAATAGACTAAACACATTTGGAAACCTTTAAGTACAACTTTCAGAGATGTAATAAAAATGAAGTCTTATAGATTTGCCCAAATATATTTAGGCTAATATGAATCTATACCAGTTACCAGTTAGTGTTACTGCAGTAAAAAATATTATACATATTAGTAGGGATGATGAAGCCTTGTAATTAATGTCAATCTCCTTTTTACCTCATCAGTGCTGTCTATAATGTCGGGGTTGTCTAGCAGTTTGAGAGTTTTGACTTCCTCCATGTAGTGCTTAAAAGTAGAGCATTCTGTGTATAATTAAAATGGGTCACATAGCAGCATCTAAACAGTTTAAAGTTTTTAGAAACTTGCCAGTCAGACACATGTCAGTCAGACACTAAGCTTGTGGATGCATGAGACAAAGTGTGTCCCAAAAATGATAGAAATTCTGTTTTTATCTAAATGTCTCAAACGTAAATGTGTATATATTGTGTGAAAGTTCACAAAGAGTGTAGAAATGTTAGTGCAAAGTAGTAGACAAATGGGTAGTTTAATGTTATCATAAAGGGGAAGAACAAGATGACGGGTCTTTTTATATAAAATAAATCTTTCCATTATTTATTTTATTTTTGTAAATAACTTGTGTTAATAAGGGAGCAAAAGGGGTAGAAGATTCTGAAGTGGCATGCAATGTGCATTTACATAGACAGATTTGATATAGTGATACTGCATATATGTGCTTGCACAAGCACCCCCAAAACACCTCCTACACTTGCATGTTCACATCCATGTACATATTATTTATAATGATTTATCATTTATATTATAAATCAAGAGAAACAAGCGACCTGGTCTGGAAAACAAGCCCAAAATAAGCCACTTGCCTCACATAAATAAGGGAAAATAAGCAATGTTTTATTTTTTTTTTTATGTGTGGTGGAATTATCGGCATAGAAATCATAACAAGCATACAGTTAATTAACAGTTAAGTATAATTTTGTTTACAGATCTGTTTCTCAGTCAAAACCCAGCAGCATCAAATTTGTATTAATGCATCATATCTAACAATAATTCAGTAAAGACTTGGAATCAACTGAGGAACAACTTTTATTATCAGCCTCTGCTTTAGTTTAGAGCCAGATCTGTGTTGCCTCTCTGAGACCAGGCAGAGCCAATCGGATCCTGCCGCTGGTGTCTGAGCAAGCACCGGATAATGAAGAACATAAGCCACAGCTCTGAACCTAGTCACCCTCTATGGGGAAGTGAACCTCACTACATATAGCTAACATACATTGTTAAAGGATGTATGATGATTTGTGGCTATACTGGTTGTGTCTTAATATGGCATCAGCCTGATGTTAATATTGGTTTAGATAGCATGTAATCTTTTTTGTTTTATCACGTCTTAATTGTTTAGTGATTGTTTAGTTTTATTTAAAATGTGTTTTAGTATATTGACATTTTGGTTCAGAAAGTATTACAAACCATTTTATGCAATAGTAAAATCTGCTCAACATTAGAAATTTTGTACAAATAACAAATAAATTATATAAAACACCCAAATAATGTTACAGAAGACTTAAAAGCTTTAACAATAGAAAAAAATAAAACACTGTGTTCTTTGCTAAATATATGTGTGGAGGTCAAATGTTAAACTAGTCAAAGGTCAAAAGTAAACAAATAAAATAACTTTATGGCGAAGTCTAAAATTTCTGTTAGTGTCAATACATTTTTCCCAAACAGTACCCCCGTCTTCCATAAGATCAAACAATCTGTCCCAATCTCACAAAATGTCCCAATCTCACAAAATTGGTTGAGCCAGGCTGGATGTTCAAAAACACCAATGTTTTGAAAGCACCACAGGGTCACAGTGTTTACACTTTTTGGGAACAATCAATGGCTTACTAATAGTTGTCTCTGCAAGTTAAGATGGGATAGGAGAAAGTATTTTACATTACACACCTCACCTTGAGAGATAATGATTTCAAAGTTTCACTTACTGTGTGGGTTCAATCTGCATCTGAGAGGGCGGAATTACCTACTGTAAAGGAAAAATTACCCTGTGTCTGAAATCGTGTACTGTCAGAGTATGTACTATTTGATGGAGGCACTTCTTGTCTGGTAAACGGGTACGTTCTTTAGGTATGCATGCAAGTATTATGAATATACTGTGTTCCAGATATACTTAATCTGGGAACATTGGTATTGACATATATATTGAGTATATGACGTAATAACATTAACCGTGAAAATGATCTACTACACAGTAAAAAATAAATCCTGTTAAATTTATGGTAAAAAACTGGCAGCTGTGGTTGCCAGAAATTCACCTTAAAAAATACGGTAACCATGCTTCAGGCTTTACTGTAATTTGTAATTTTGATGCCTGTATATTTTACGGTGCATTACCGTTTATATTAAGTCTGGTAGAATGAGCAGCTCATTTAAAAGCTAAAAACAGAAATAACATCATGTCTTTCATAAGCTATTCTATGTTGAGTACTGCATATGGAGATATCAAATATAAACATTACACTACATTGTTTCAAATACAGTAGAAATGATAACAGCATGCATGCACCTCTATTCTTTCATCTCACACAAGAATTTTGTTAGAGCGTATGTTGGTCATTTTGGTGTCAGTAGGATGATGTTTTTTAGAATATGTTTGCGGTGTGCTTGGTGTTTTAGTCGTGCGGTGGTTTGTTTATGATTAAGAGTCTATGTGCTTCTTAAAGATAATGCAACAGATTAGATACAATTAAATAAATCTAGATTACAGGAACACTGAGTATATACTGAATTATATCTGTACTTCTACAGATCCACCACAAACTGTCAAGACTCTTACTAAAACGTTTAACTTCTCCATCAGTGCAAAACTACCAGCAGATCAAGCTGTTCTTTGTCTGCACAACCAAATTGAAATCATGGGACTTTTCACAGAGCATGGGTTTCCAAACATAAATACACATACAGTAGAGTGCATGTTTATGGAGCTATCACATAACATTAAGATTTAAAGGGAGAAAAAGCTCTAACAAAATACCAGCCAAATATCAGAAGATATAGGGTATATAATATACTGTCATGTGGAGCAGGAATGTTTCAATGTAAAACGGCTATTTCAGACATTAACTTAATAGTACAGCAAGTAGCTTGTAATATACAATTGTAATGCATATAGTGGGGGATCATTTCCTGTGGGTTGTGATTTTTGGTCCCGGTCTGTCTCTGCCTCCACTCTGACTCTCTCGTGATATCAGATTCAGTTTTAATGTGCTATATTGGCAACACACCTAATAACACACATTTGCCGAATAACATTGCCAAAACAATTGCACTGGGCAAAAAAGAACAGTGCAAAATAAAATAAACAATGCAAATTAAACGAAATCCCTCTCTCTCAGTTTCCAAACCCTCCAGATCTACTTCATGACTATTTGAGTTACTGGTTATGTCAGTGGTTGCTCTGTTTGGATGTCAACAGCAATATGGAGTATATGCTTTCATGAAGCTTATTGACTTTAAAACCCTCAGATGGCACTTATCTGAAAAGTGGTTGACTTTAGGAAGGAAAAGGTCAGGTGATCTAACCTTTTAAAGTCAGCTTTTGGTTGCCATAGACGTGTGTTCTCGTAAGTCAAGCTGTGATCACATCAACTTATCCCACTAAAATCTATTTCTGTCTACCTATCCATGTGAAATGTTAGTATTTCAAACATACACAGACACCCTCTTCTGACCTTTGATCTTTAAACTCTCTCACTTGAGTAGACAGGCTATAGAGGTTTAGTCTCTTATGTATTTGTTAGCCATGTATACTCAGAACCTATTGACACTGATCATCTGGTTTTGATCAGGAAATATGGCTAAACAGTTTAAATAATTGTTCTATTGTCTAATTTTCACACAGTCTGGGTTTTTATCCTGACTTTCTCTTTGAGGAGAATGGAGAAACCTGTCTCATATGTTGTGCTTGACCTTCAAACCACTGTTACTTTTACTTGTACCTCTAAGCTCTAAAAGACAGGCATTATGCAGACACACACATGCACACACCTTGCTTCATGATACTGACAGACAAACTGTTAATCTGTAAATTTACCCTGGGTAAGTACTCTATATACACAAAAACATTGTTTTTTACTATTTGTAAAACATTTACTGTGACACCAACTAACAACAAGCCCCAATGTGTATTAACTTTAAAAATCTGTGCTTACAAGAGATGGCTTAGATTAGATGTCGCAGACCTTGAAGAGGTAATTTAGAGAACTTAAAATGCAATATTATAAACAGCGCTTTCGATCAGAAAACCTGTTGGAATATATAATGACCCAATGACTCCAATGCAAAACATATAATTATTGGAGTCTAGAAATGCAAAGTATTTCCATAAGTTTCACACAGTTTTTTATTGGCATTTAATAACCCTTAATTAACCTTAATAGACCTGTGATGTCTTTAAATGCCAAAGTCAGATATTTCCTGTAAATCTTGTGGTGGGCTAAGGATGTGGGTGTCTCGTTCCACTGTGACGGCTTGTTTAAATCAGTGAGACTTAAACCTCAATCTATTCATTTAAGAATGCAGGGAATTAAAGCTGCATTAGTGGCTGTTGGTGACATTTTATTTATTTGGACCATTAATAGCAACAAGAATACTCAACTGTTTAGAATCAAATAAACACCACAAATATCCTAAGTCAGGAATCAGTTTGAGGGTAAGATGGAAGATCAAGTGGCAAAAATTAAGACCAGACCCGCATTGCTATTTTCATGTATGTACTTGGAGGACAAAAAGGAAATAAATTAGATCCAAACTAGATCCAAATGTAAATAGCAAGCAAACATAATCAAACTAATTTTGTCTCCAAATTTTAATCAAGAAAAGGTGCCTGGTTAAATGGTTAGCAAATGTGTTTCTTGTAAGTGGCTTTAGTACGAAATTGTCTGACAAGAACATAAACAGAAATGTAAATGCACTGTTCCTGTGATAGCATTATAGGAATAGACCGTGTCATCCATTTGTCAAATGAACTGTGTTTTTGTCAGCCACCATTGTAATTTCACCTCCTATCAGAACGTCAGATTTCAGTTTGAGTTGAAGGGGGTGTAATGTTAGTGGCACAAAACAGAATTGCAAAAATAATATCAGGTTACCTGAAGACTCCCCTGTCTATCTTCAGTTGGCCAAAAAGGTAGTACTGCCCAAAACTCACACTATTATTTTAGTAGATTAGGATATTTTGCTATATCTGGTTGGTTGGTATGCTCAAAGAAACAGAGCAATGTTTTCATAGTAACAAAGAGCCACAGTTTTTTAACAATTTTTTTAGGGAATTCAAACTACAAATGGCTTACTTATAGTTGCATATTAAGCTATAGTTGCTGTAAAGTTCTCAGTCTCAAGGGGGAAAGGAGGATGTGGGAATCAGCATGGCAGTCCATGTAAGTTGACTTTTATTCTTAGTTTTTCAAGCACACTTCTGCCTTTTCTCAAGGACTTTAGATTATACTCATCAGCTTCAGGGATAACAGATAACATAAACCAGAAATACTAATTAAACAGCTTTGCAGCGTTCAGCTCCGGTTAACGTGGGGTGTGCGTTTGGCTCAGACTCTCCATACAGGAGCTCGAAGGGGGAAAACCCCGTGGAGGCTTGCGGGACCTCTCTGACCACAAATAATAGGGGTTCCAGTCATTTGTCCCAGTTTCTAGCGTCCTCATGTATGAACTTACGAATCATCATCTGAACTTACGGTTCGATTAAATTGTTCAACCAGCCCATCAGTTTGCAAGTGGTAAACGCTGGTGTGGATCAATTTAATCCCCAGCAATTCATAAAGTTTGTGCAGTATACGTGACATAAAGATTGTGCCTTGATCGGTGAGGATCTCCTTCAGAATCCCCACCTGGGAGATAATTTTGAAGAGTGCCTCCGCAACACTGCTGGCTGAGATGTTGCGTAGAGGCACCGCTTCCGGATATCGTGTTGCATAATCCACCAGGACTAATACAAACCGATGTCCATGTGCTGACCGCTCTAATGGCCCGACGAGGTCCATACCAATTCTTTCGAAGGGGGCCTCGGTTAACGGTAATGGGCGCAACGGCGCTCTTGGGGTGGCCGGTGGATTCACCAACTGACATTCACGGCATGCCGCACACCATCTGTGCACATCCCCGCGAATGCCCAGCCAATAAAAGCGGGCCATTAACCGGTGCAGTGTTTTTTCTTGTCCTAAGTGACCCGCCATTGGATTATGGTGAGCCACCTGGAAAATTGTTTCCCGACGGCTCCTCAGGACTAATAACTGTGTTGTATTTTCCTGAGTTTGAGTGTCTCAAGAGGGAAAGGAGGACATGGGAGTCGGCGTTGCAGTCTACGTAAGTTGACTTTTATTCTTAGGTTTTCAAACATACTTCTGCCTTTTCTCAAGGACTTTAGATTATACTCATCAACTTCAGGGATAACAGATAACATAAACTAAGAAATACTAAATAAACAGCTTTGCAGCATTCAGCTGAGGTTAACGTGGTGTGTGCGTTTGGCTCAGACTCTCTCTGACTCTCTGGCGCTCTGCCGGCCTTTTCAAGCCCATCTCTGCCATCACTGAAATGAGACACAGGTGTTTAATATCAACAATCACCAGGTGATGGCCCTCACCGCTTCCTCTCTCCCCACTGACAGACACATGAGCACATCCCGCTCCACAGTTGCATATTAAGTATTTTAACATTGAAAAAAAAATACACACATTACCTTTAAAGATCTTTCATTCTTTCCTTTGTTTTATTAGATCAATACTGTAAATCCCCCTTGAGTTGAGTTGCTAAATATAGAAATTTAGTTGCAGAGTTTGGAACAGAGCTTTGATCAGTCAGTTTTAATATAATTTTAAAGATATTGTTACACCCTTGCATACAATATTGGATCTTCCACATCCAACATTATTCTCATGATGGGGTCAGCAACCACCAATTCTTCCTTACTGATCCTGAATGCGTCAGCATTGATTAATGATTATTGGTTTCAGGAAGTGGGAAAGAGCTCAATAAATTAAGTCATGTTGTTTTGGCAGGTGTACAATAGAAGTGGCCTTTATGACAGCTGTGTATTCGAATATGCATGAGTGAGCTCTCTGGACAAAAGACCATTAGTGATTTCTGCTTTACGGTGCATAAAAAAACCTGATCATCTAATTATGATCAAAGTAACTTATTGATCGCTTGAGTGGGCTAGGAGAGCAATAAAGGAGTTGCCCCCGCCCCCCAATTCTGTCTATTCCACCAGCTAACACTGATTGATTAGGTGAAGTAGAGGCACACCATTACTAATGACTAAATTTTGTCCTTTATGGTGGGGCCCGCCAGACCAGAGGGCCCCAATTATTAACCTATCTAGACCAAGGCCACTAAGAGCTGTACCAGGAACATGACGAAGCAGTGGCTGTCCGGAAACTAATATTACACATATTTAGTCCATATTTACACAACAATAATGGCTATTTTGTGTTAAGCACCCAGTCATTATGAAATAATAATGTAGAGTAGAATAGATATTATTATTATTATTCCTAAACTCCAGAAGAAGATACTCTTATTCCAGTAAATACAGTATATAGCTAACAATAAGTGTAAGAAGTGGGAAAGTCTGCCAAATTTTGTGCTGTTCCTGGCTGTGTGTAGCACCAGACACTCTGCATACCTTTCTGAAGGTTCCCAACATTAGGAATCCTTTCTGCCTGTCGGTCAGTAGTGTGTCTGGATGGGTTTCTTTATCCAGAGGTTAGGCCTAAAGCAATAATAATAATTAAAAAAAAACTCAAATCACTTTTATCACTGTGTGGCTGACTTAGAGGCTCTGTGTTAAGACTAAGGAGTCCAGTCTGCCTCTTCACTGATGCTAGAGGTCTCCAGGTATCCAGAATTCTTTGTGTTGAGGGAAAAAGCACCCTAGCAGCTCTTAGATTAACAGTATTTCTCTGTTTGATCTGAACTCCCGGCACTGACAGATGATTCTGAGACTAGTGCTGCCTGTCAGCCCACACTAATCCATTCATCCCAGTGGAAGGGAGAGGAAGCAATGTGTTTAGAAATTGAGAGAGTATTATGCTGGATACATAACTGTAAATTTGTTGGATACATAGCTGTACATTTGTAATTTCTCAAAGTAAGTGAATTGTTCTCCCCAATAATGCATCTGTCTAATAATTTAGTTTGAGTTGGCAGTAAATTAAGCATTGATTGCAACAGGGTTCCAGTTAGGGAGACATGAAGGTGATGTTGAACTTTTAATGATTATTTATCAAAGGGTTAATAAGGGATGATGCATAGTTTCACTTAAATATTGGCATTTTGTCATAGCATTTAAAACATCATTAAAGAATATTACCATATAGCCTTGCACTTTGTATATTAACAAGCACTCTATTAATTACAGTATAGCACTCTGTAGCACTCTGTTATACATGTACATACATTTATACATATCGGTCACTCTTTTAATAGATAACAATGCTTAAATTACATAAATGATCTGTGATTACTCTAGGCCTTTATGATTACTCTGGGATTACACCATTTTTGAAGAATTCGTAACAAATGTCTTTTATCTTCATTTTGATGTTCAAAGTTGGCTGAAACTGACACGTTTTATATCTGCAATGTTTGTTACCTCCTACCTTTTAAAATGAGTTACTGTGACTCATAGTCATAGTCCCCATGTTTTAATTAAATCTACACCACTGCATGGATATTAGACAAATGAGAAATTACAGAGAGAAAGAGAAAAATAGAGGGTGGCCCTTTGGGGATGAATATGGGTGTTTTTGGAAATTTTCCCAGCCAAAAATAATCTGATCTGTCTATTCTCAGTACTGAAATCTTTATCTTTCAGGGACAGTGAGAATTCTCCAGCTTTATATCCTCAATAACTATTGTTCTTTACACGTGATAAAACGTGTTATAAAGGGAATTTGCCCACACACATCTCTGTGTGTGCATGTTCACATACATGTGTGTACATGTAAATTTAAAAGTGAAGTGTGTAATTTTTGCAGCATTCATAGAAAAAAAAAAATGGTTCTATATAGAACCCAAAAGGGTTCTATCACTCGCTTCATATTTGGAACCCATAAAATATGGTTCTATCAAAAAACTTTGAGCCAGGTAAAGAGGTTCTATATAGAACAGTTTAGGGGTCCCCAACATGGAATTGTCACATTTTGTTTTTGTTTAGTTTTTGAATGTATTTTTTTGTTTTATTGCCAGAAGAACATTTAATGGATATGTGAATTAAATAGTTCATGTACTATCACTAAGAAAGTGAAATAACCATAGAAAAAAACATTAAATTATTATTTAGTCAAGCATGTTAATAGATTGTATTTACAATAACACAAGCAATAACACAGTTCATAATGCAATAGTTATACAAATTTAATTAAATCTACATGTTTGTAAAAAAAAAGCAAATTAGTAGTAATATTAAAAATCATGAACAATAAATAATTTAACATCAACCATATGTTAAAATTATAAACATAATTAAGATTAAGTGCAAAACTAAGTAAAAAAAAAAAAAAAAAGACCATTGTACAATTTTAGCCCTGGGGCAGATACAGAATGGATTTGTTGCCACAGTCTTGCTACAGTATAGTGGGGGGGGGGGGTTGCAGCTTGAAGCATTTACATATTTCCATTGGGGGGGTTGTACTTGCTTGTTTTGATTAAACTGAGGGGTCTTGATGCCATATGAAAGATGAGAAAGATTAGGTTGGAGTTTGGTGTGCTGATCCCTGTAAGTAAGAGAAACATTTAATAGACATGTTGATAGTATGCAGAGTTATTAAAAACTGAAAGAAATTAGTATCTATCTAAATTACATCTTAAAACTTGTATGAAGATGATGAAGAGTGTTGTGTTTTCTCTTTATGAAGGTGGTCATACAGTACATGTAATGCTGCACTCCAGAAACAGAAATAAACCTTTGTATTTTTTTTTGTATCATAGAAACTTTTATGCAATGCAAAAGCTTGGAGGTGGTGATGATAAGAAATAATGTGAAACAATGTACCTTTTATGTCATTGTTTTGAAGTCAAATGTTCCCTTTGACTTCCACTTCTTATCACTCTGATGATGTAGGTGGCCAGATCTTTAAAAGTGCTCTCTGAGTTTGGTGAAGGACTTTGCTAAAACAATGTTCAATTAATACTGCATTATCAATAAAACAAAATATTACAAATTACAAACCTCCCGGTGGAGAATATTGAAGGCCTGGATGGGACAGTTTTGTCCAGTTTTTACTCTTCTTCTTTTTGCAAGTAAATCATAAGTTACATTTATGCATATATTTGGCAGATGCTTTTATCCAAAGGGACTTACAGTGCATTCAAGCTTTAAATTATTTGTATCAGTTTGTGTGTTCCCTGGGAATCGAGCCCATGACCTTTTTTTTTTTTTTTTTTAAAGCATTTCACATTTTACAAACCAAGCAAACAAACAATGATGCCAATCCCCCCACCCCTTCCCTTGCCTTGCCAGTTCAAAAAATAAATTTAAAAAAAAGAAAAAAGAAAAAAGAAAAAAAAGGGAAAAGAAAATGAAAAAGAAAAGGGTTTACAGTGTCAATAGTACATAACAGATTACCCAATTCTACAAAGCTATACATTATTGCATTTTGTTGAATATTATATACTCTACAACATACCATGAAAAATATATCCAGAGCACCTTGAAGTATCACTGGTTTCCATGAGCCCCTTGTAAAAATGTAAGAAAAGTTCCCCAGATTCTGAGAAATTTCTCTGGTTTATCAACAGTTTCATACCTAGTTTTTTCCATGTGTAACACACTACTAAGCTCTGTAAGCCAAGTCTCCGATTTAGGTATGCACTCTTTGTTCCAAGTCTTCAAGATTATCCTCTTTGCTATTGTTATCACATATTGAATTGTCTGAATTTGATTAAGGCTGTACGCCTCAAAGTGTGGAGACTAACCTAATATGGCAGCCAGAGGATCCGGGGGAAAGTCAACATTATATACCTTGGAATAAAAGCAAAACACCTTAGATCAGAACTTGCATAGCTTTGGGCAGGACCAAAATAAATGAGCCAGTGTTTTCCTTCGGTGGTCTTACACCTGACACACAGGGGCAATACAGAGGAATATATAGAGTGCAGCCTAGTTTGGAAGTAATGTAATCTGTGCACAACTTTATATTGAATCAACTGAAAGTTAGAGCTAATGAAACATGAATTAATATCTTGAAGGACCTCAGCCCAAGTGTCTTCTGAGATACAGTTGAAGTCAGAAGTTTACATACACTTAGGTTGAAGTAATAAAAGCTCATTTTTTAACCACTCCAACTAGCAAACTAGCAAACTATAGTTTTGGCAAATCGTTTAGTACATCTACTTGATTTTTCCAACAACTGATTACAGAGAGATTGTTTCACTTTTAATTGACTATATCACAATTCCAGTGAGTCAGAAGTTTACATACACTAAGTTAACTGTGCCTTTAAGTAGCTTGGAAAATTCCAGAAAATGATGTTAAGCCTTTAGTCCAGGGGTGTCAAACTTGGTTCCTGGAGGGCCACAGTCCAGCAGAGTTTAGCTCCAACCCTAATTAAACACACCTGAAGCAGCTAATCAAGGTCTTCAGGACTGCTTGAAGATTACAAGGAGGCATGGAACTAAGGGCTGGAACTAAACTCTGCAGGGCTGTGGCCCTCCAGGAACTGAGTTTGACACCCCTGCTTTAGACAATTAGCCAATTAGCTTCTGATAGGAGGTGTACTGAATTTGAGGTGTACCTGTTGATGTATTTTAAGGCCTACCTTCAAACTCAGTGCCTCTTTGCTTGACATCATGGGGAAATCAAAAGAAATCAGCCAAGACCTCAGATTGTGGACCTCCACAAGTCTGGTTCATCCTTGGGAGCAGTTTCCAAACATCTGAAGGTACAACGTTCATCTGTACAAACAATAGTATGCAAGTATAAACACCATGAGGCCACGCAGCCATCATACCACTCAGAAAGTAGACACATTCTGTCTCATTGAGATGAATGTAGTTTGGTGCGAAAAGTGTAAATCAATCCCAGAACAACAGCAAATTACCTTGTGAAGATGCTGGAGGAAACAGGTAGACAAGTATCTATATCCACAGTAAAACGAGTCCTATATCAACATAACCTGAAAGGCTGCTCAGCAAGGAAGTAGCCACCTCACAAAATAGATGGCATCATGAGGAAGGAAAATTATGTGGATATATTGAAGCAACATCTCAAGACATCAGCCAGGAAGTTAAAGCTCGGTTGCAAATGGGTCTTCCAAAGGGACAATGCCCCTAAGCATACCTCCAAAGTTGTGGCAAAATGGCTTAAGGACAACAAAGTCAAGGTATTGGAGTGGCCATCACAAAGCTCTGACCTCAGTCTGATAGAAAATGTGTGGGCAGAACTGAAAAAGCATGTGCGAGCAAGGAGACCTACAAACCTGACTCAGTTACACCAGTTCTGTCTGTAGGAATGGGCCAAAATTCCAGCAACTTATTGTGAGAAGGTTGTGGAAGGCTACATAAAATGTTTGACCCAAGTTATACAATTTAAAGGCAATGATACCAAATACTAACAAAGTGTATGCAAACTTCTGACCCACTGTGAATGTGCTGAAATAAATAATTCTCTCTACTATTATTCTGACATTTCACATTCTTAAAATAAAGTAGTGGTCCTAACTGACCTAAGACAGGGAATGTTTTCTACAGTTAAATGTCAGGAACTGTGAAAAACTGAGTTTAAACGTATTTGGCTAAGGTGTTTGTAAACTTCTGACTTCAACTGTATCTATACCCAGGTCTTTTTCCCAAGACTCCTTTAAATGATGTGTTGAAGGAACTCTAGAATCCTGAAAAAATTAAACAAATCTAGATATAAGACCCTTCATACCAGGGTCCAGTGTTATTTAAAAATAAAGATGTTCCGGGGGCTCATATTCTTCCAAATTGGGGATATTCGTTTTAACATAACTCCGCACTTGTAAATATCTAAAGAAAGGTCAAATTTTCATCTGAGTTGAGTAAAAGAAGCAAATACACCATCAATGTACAAATTCCCTATAGTTATAATTCCTTTTCCTTTCCATATCAAGAAGGTCTGATCAGTCTGTGAGGGGGAAAATGCATGACTGGAGGCTATTGGGGTAAGAGTGCTTGTTTGTGGAAGTTTAAAAGCCTTTCTAATCTGATGCCAGATCGTCAATGAATTCTCCACTATGGGGTTATATTTCCTAATTGCTCTTATAGGCTGCTTCTCTGCAAAGAGTAGAGCAGGGAGGGAAGAACCTTGAAGTGGCTAAGCATGGGGGGTGGGGGGGTAGTAAATGACAATTTATCAGGGTAGGCACATCTCCAGTACATTAAAGCCCTAGCATTAGCTGCCCAATAGTAGTGTTTAAAATTGGGTAGAGCTAAGCCTCCCACATCTCTTGCTTTACAGATGTGTGCTTTGTTTATGCGGTGCACCTTATATCCTCAAATAAAAGGCATTATAATTGAATTGGGTGTCTTGAAGAGTCAAAAGAATTGGGGCATTTTGAAATAAGTAAAGGAATCTGGGCAACGTAACCATTTTAATTGCATTGACACGGCCGATTAATGTTAGAGGAAGCACTCGCCAAGTCTCTACTTCACTCTTCAGTTTTTCAGTCATAACTCTGTAATTCAGCTCATACAAACTTTTATAGTATCTGGGGACTACAATACAGAGATATTTTATTTTGTCTGTTACTTTAAAGGGCAAAGTATTGAGAAATTCCAAATATAAGCTATCACACAGTGGCATAAATTTGCTTTTTTGCCAGTTAACTGTGTATCCCGACAGGATACTAAACTCCTTAATAAGTTAAAACAAAATGGGCAAAGGTCATTCGAAAGATGGATCCGAAAGAAAAAGAAGGACATCATCTGCATATAAAGAAATATGGTGTTCCATGCCCCCCATCTTCACAGGGGCAGAATGCAGATGGTTCCTTTTACTTATTGCTAAGGGCTCCATAGCAATGGCGAAAAGTAATGGACTTAGTGGGCATCCCTGACAGGTACCCCGATGAAGAGAAAAAGGAGGCGACCTATCACTATTTGTGAGAACTGATGCAGAAGGACAGACATACAGCATATTAACCCATGAAGAAAATGATTGTCCTAGGCCAAATTCTTCTATGGTTGACAATATGTATGTCCATTCTACCTGATCAAAGACCTTATGGGCGTCCAGGGCTAGAATGGCTGGTTTGTCATGCACCCCCTTACTTCTGTATACAATATTCATAAGCCTACGAACATTGAAGAAAGAAAATCTTCCAGGAACAAAACCTGTTTGAGTTTCATGTATGATGGAGCCAATGCATTTACTCAACCTGTTCGCCAGGATCTTGGTAAATATATATAAAATATAAAAAAATATATAGACGAAAGCCTATCCATAAAAGGATCAAGAATACAATTAAAATCCCCCCTATGATGAGATGAGTGGTGGCTATGTCAGGTATGATGTTAAAAACAGACTGAAAAAAATGTGGGTCGTCAAAGCTGGGAGCATATAGGTTCAGGAATGTAACATGCTTTTCCAAGATAGTTCCAGTCACAATCAGATACCATCCATTGGTATCTCTTTTAGTAGACAAATGCTGAAATTGAATGTTTTTGCATATTAATGTAGACTTGCATATTAATATAGACACTCCTCTGGCTTTTGTTGAGAAAGTGGAGCGATACATTTGGCCTACCCACTTGAGCATCTGAGTCTATGAGCATTAGAATGTTTAATGTGAGTTTCTTGCAAAAACATTATGTCTGCATGTAAAGAATTCGAATGGGAAAAGACTTTGGATCTTTTAACAATATTACTTAAGCCACGCACATTCCACTGCATATAATTTAGGCACTGTAAGATAAACAATACAAAAAATACACATAAAAAACCATAACACAATAAAAAACTGGCATAGCATTCCCCCAATAAGATCACTTCCCCAACATAAGCGAATCTCAAAAACCCCCATTCAAACTTGAGGCGGCCACTCAAAGCACCGGCAAACAAAAGAAAATGAAAAATAACAGCTAACAACTTATCTGTAATTCAAAACAGTCACCTGAAGCTCTCACTCTCACTCTCAGAGGCCGAGCACAAACTGCAGTATTAAAAGAAATACTTTGGACTGCCGAGCAGTTTTTAAATTCTGTGCAAAACAGTATAAAAATAGTCTGGACGGATAGCCCAGGTCTATACCACAAACCAAGTCTGAGTATTCATAGTTCGCACAATCCACCCAGATTTAGAGGTGGGAAATTCACTCCTACCAAGATGTACCGCACTGCACTTCACCGTACCTCATGTTGGGAGGTTGGCAATGTAAGACTCAGCCTCCTGTGGACACGAGAATATTTTCTTTGTCTTCCCATGAGTGAAGACGAGTCGTGCATGGTACAGGAGGCCATATTTTATTAATTTAGCTCTTAACTTCTCCCTTGTACCATCAAACTGTTGCATTGGTTGGAAATCACAGCTGGAAAATCCTGGAAGATGCTAACATGATTTCCGTCATAGGAGAGAGGACTCTGGTTGCGGGCAAGATGTAGAATTTTCATTTTTACACCATCATGGTGAATCCTGGTGATTATAATGCATGGTCTGTTGCTTCCAGGGGGTCCGACATGGTGCGCACGATCAACTTTTACCCCGCGAGGGAAGTTGGTTTCCCCCAGCAGCGAAGGCAATGGATCAGATACAAATTATGTGGGGTTACCTTTCTCTATGTTTTCAGGCAGGCCTGCTGTCTTTATATTCTGTCTTCGAGGTCCTCTAAATCTGTTATCTTGGTCTTTTGTGACATATTTTCCTGTGTTAGGGTAGAACAGATCTGTTCAAGATGAGAAACGCGCCTCTCATAGTCAGTGCTGGCCTCTCCCAGGTCAGCAATACGGGACGCATTAGCAACTAGTGTGGTCTGCACTCCTGCCAAGGAAGCCTCCAGATCGTTGAATCGCACATTCATGGATGCATCCATTTTCCTGATAGCCATGAGGATTGCTTTAGGTGAGATCTCATCTTCGTCATATGAAAGTTGGACAGTTTCAGCATTCCTGGTCTCAAGAGTTGAACTAGCTTGACCGCTAGCATTAAAGTGCACAGTGGAGACTCTTCCATGTCTCCAGCAGCTAAAAGTGAAAATTTTTTACCAGCCTTCTTAGATTTAATCATTGTCCAGACTTTAGCGGTTGTTTTCAGATCAAGTTTTGCAAAAATGCTGAAGTTTTTATCTATTTTTATCTATTTATGCCAGTGAGAATGGCGGAGCTGACACAAAATGCGTGCTACTCCATGTGCTGCTCTCTAGCGCCCCCGCCTATGACCTTGTTGTTGCTAGCACCATACTCTACCAGCTGAGCTACAGGAACAAGCAGTGACAAGGAATGACAAGGAGTTTGGTCAAAATAAATTAAAATAAAATGAATCAACAAATTAATTTATTTCTCTCTTTTACCAGGGTAACGTCTAAGGCTTTCAGCTCAACGACTTTTTCGTTGAAATTTAAAATTGGATGCTAGCTATGTATCATGCACATACGTAGGCTACACACATGCTCACATAAAGCCATTTTCAGCCTAAAGAACTTTTTATTCTATACAAAACCCCAAATAACCTTTCTTTCTTAGAGTGTTGTGTCACCCAACGGAACTGCAAAAATAGTGGCTTTTTTCAAACAGGTTTCCCGAACACTCCTCCATCTTCCATTGGTCACCAAACAGGCAGTCCTGCCCCAAATGCATGCAATTTGTTGCACCAATGTTGCTGTCCTGGGCTGGTCAGGTTGCTCAAACAAACCACGGAAAGTTTAAAAGTGCCACCGTGTTTACTATCTTCAGAATACTAATACTAGAAAAAAACACCTTTTTCAAGTAAGCCTAAACAGCGAAATTGATCTAGTTCAAATTAAGCTACATAAACATTCATTTTAGTTGAAGCCCCACTGAAAGTCACCCAACCTTTCATTGGACCTTGAGCTCTGAACTTGTAAGGACCTAAGAGATCTCGTTTGAGGGGTTTCACTCATTGAAAGGCAACAGAACATTTCCATTATAAAAAAAAGCATTTTTGCTCTCTCTTCTCAAAAGTGAATAAAATTACTCATAAATGCCCCTAGCTTTATGATGTAGCCTTTCCTTCACCTTCTAAATGGCTTTTTTTTTTTTTTATTCACTTGTAACACTATGTTTGTTTGACACTATAGAGCCTGACCCTCCCTGTACAAGATAACTGACCCAAGAGACCATCAACCCGATTGGCTGTTTTGGCTGACCTTGCGCTGAAGTTGTATTCTCATTGGCTGCTCAGCATAACCCCCTCTCCCCTTATCGCCCTGTGAGTTTGAGAGGAGAGCCAATCATACTTGACTCCTATGTTATAATTTTATTAAATACAGACAGACAGAGAGAGAAAGCTGTAGTGATATGATTTTCAGCTGTTGATTGGTTCCACATGTTTGGGGTTTGGCTTTAGGATATAAGGTTGAAGTGAATTGATCCCAAAATTCTGGCTGCTAAAACCATTCTCCTGGTTTCTCTTTCTATTCTATGCACTTTTTTGTCTGTTCCTTTCCCCCTCTCTTTCATAAATCTTCAAACCACCAAGACATACGTTCACACTCTAAAGTACTATAAAGTAAAGGATTAAATTGGTATAACTTTCGTAAGATCCTGTCTCTATGGCCCAGACTACTGGGCTAACATCTCAATATTTCTACCAGTGAACGCTGTTTTGCCTTGGGCTCGTGGACCTCCCAGGCATGGTGTGTAATTTATGAAGCAGTATTTAGACATAGATCAATATCATGTTCTTTATGATGATGTAAAGTTGACCTGTGTTCTGATGAGGAAATGAAGTTTATCAACATTTGTAGGCCAGAAACTTGTCGAACATAGACATTGGAGTCAGTCAGGAGTGTGTTTCCTTCTACTGTAGTTGATGATGTGTGTATAGATTGGAAAAGGTTGTCTCAAAGGCTGTACAGCTAATTCATACAGAACACACACACTTAACTAATGAAATTATTTCCTCTCCTCTTTTCTGCATTTTATGTATTTTTCTGCCTTAGATGTCTTCTGTCCTCTTCTTCATTGCCAATTCCCTCTAATGCTTTTGATGTGCATTTACTGTAATTTTGCAGAATAAAAAAAAAAAAAAAAAATCAGCACCCCGTAATCGAAGAAACTGCAGCTGAATGTGGTGCATAAATAACTTCAGATGGGTTCCCCCCTGTGTGAGGTGTATGAGGTTGCAGGGACAAGAAGAAAAAGGAGTTTGGTGGTTAGTCAGTTTATTTTTTCTGGAGGTGAACAAGAGGCTGAGACCTTGTGTTGAAGATCTGATGGAAAACACAATGAACCAGCCAGTACAGCTAAATTAACATAACACACAAACAATGGACCATGCATTTTTCATGGAGAAAATTTATCTCATACACGCACATGAATATGCATGCATGCATGCACAGTGGTTGGCTAGAATTGTTTATCATGAACTATGGCTATTTCTTTTGGACTCGTGGGTAATTAATATGCTGTCTAAAGGGGGCAGGGTTTTGGCCAGGGCATTAATCGCCCCTCTAAATAAAACCAATGCCTCATTAAAGCTTTAGCTCAATGTACTGAGAAATCAAAGTTGTCAAAATGTGTTTTGCAGTTGTCTTTTGGTTACTGTAGGTGTGATTTATTTGTCCTCCTGTCTAACTGCACATATATTATATTTGAGAAGAAAAAAAAATGTTACACACAGTTTGAACTAGGACTCTTCACTCTCAAAACAAAAATCTTACCTCTAGACCTGTGCTTCTTAATCCTGAACCTGGGGAGTGTAAGGGGGTTTAGTGGAAAGGAGGAGGCGAGAACCGGCTTGACAACTTAAATAATAATTTAATAAACAATTTAAACAAAACACACAACCAAAAACACACAGTACAGCTGCCTGTAATTCTCTCTCTCTCTCGAACTGTCGTCCCCGGCCGCCTTTATCTCTCGTGCACCCCATCAGGCTGATTGGGGACCAGGTGTGTCTCATTCCAGCCCGGCCCCGCCCTCCTCGGCTCTACAGGGACCCATAGCACTTTCTCCCTTACTACTTTCTCCACTTACTACCTGATTCAAATCATCAGTTTGTTAGAAGATGCCATGAACTGAACTAGGTGTCTCAGATAAGGTAAACATCCAAAATATGCAGTGCTATGCGTCCCCAATGCCAAAGCTGCATTCGAATTCCCGTACTGTCAGAGTATGTACTGGATTTGAAGAAGAAAGTACTTCTCATCAATCAAGTTATTTAGGTATGCAGATATGAATACAGTCTCTGACATACTTCACACAAGAATGTGGGAATTGTCCTGTGACACAAAAGTATGAGGGAGTAACAACAACCATTAAAATGGTTTACTTTGGTTTTGCTAAACAATTGTATTTCACAAGGAATAACTTTCTTGTTATACATAGCACTTAGAGTTCTTCCGCCATTTTAAATTCAGTGTTTTGAATGTTACGTCTCTTCAGCTCCTGTAGCATTATGGAATAGTAAAGAGTCCAGTGGATGCACAATTCAGAATCTCACCAGATGTTGTATGTTTTTTCGGCGACTTTTTCATGAATACTGAGATTCAGACGTACTCAACTGGCATACTGCTTTTGGCATACTGTAAGTAGGGAAGTGGATGCGGGGCAGGATTATGAAAAACTGTTCTAGACAAACTGATGGGGGATGGTGCTTGTTACTAATTCGGCAGAACAGAGTTGATTTCAGGGTACATGAACTTTCAGAAGCAACATGTAGATTTCCCGCGTGATCATGCTGGCCCTGCATCACCGATTAATTTCAGTTATGGGGGATATGTTGACCCCTTGTGTGTTCACTTTTGATATATTTTGGCTAGTTTGATCATGTTTTCAGCTACCAATAGACTAAAGTGTATTACTCTTAGCTGTGTCAAACATAATTGACCATAATTAAATCCATTCTGCCAAATTTCACCCACAATTAGTGCAGAAAATGTGGGGGAAATTATGTAGACTTTCCAGTCATGTAATGTGCAGCATTATAACTAAATCAAACCACACATTCATAATGAAAATACCACACAGCATACAATTCTGGATGTGTCTTTGACAGGGACATCTGGGCACTTTCTTGTAGCAGGTTTAGTCTGATCTTTGGTCAGATAACACAGGTGCTTCAGATTAGTTCTTGACCCATCCATCTCAAAGCCTCATAGAAGACAAACATCAGTTTCTTCTCATAATCTCGCTCTTCCTCTTGAAGTGTTGATCTGTCCATCTTTACTCTGATGTGTTTGAAACAGTTGCTGTAGCTTGAGGAAATACCTGTCAACAGCGAAAAAAATCCCTCTTTCCTCTGTGAAGATTAAAAACACTAAATGAGATCAGATCTTGCCTCAAAACGTTGAATCTGACCTTGAGGGGCCAATAAAAGTGTCCTGTCATTAAATCTACCTCCCCTTCTCCTACTTACTCTTCCAAGGAATACAAAAGGAGATGTACTGTAAGGCAGAATGTTATGGACTGACACCCTCATTCACTTTCATTACATCTTTTTTTTTTTTTTTTTCCAAACAATGGAAGTCAGCCCCTAATATTCTGTCTAACATCTCCCTTTGTGTTTCACAGAAGAATAAAAGTCTCATGGGTTTGGAACAACATGAGAATTTACAATTTTGGGTGAACTATACCTTTCATCTTACCTTCTCTAATGCTCCCTCTCTTTTTTAAGTATTTTATTTTTCTCTGATAGCTGCTTTCTCATCTTGCTTATTTGGTACAATAAAAGTCCGTCTTTCTCTCTCTCTCTGACTCATATTTCCTCTATGTCTAGAGGATGCCCGCTTATTGAGGGGTAGGTGGCTGCTGGTCTTAGAATACGGGGTGAGTCATATATTGCTGCTGGCACCCTGTGACAACGGGCACCAGTTCCTCTTCATCACCATATGACAGAGACACAGGCGCTGGGCCAGTTACCGTCGGCAACAGCTGTGTGAGCTGCCCAGGCTCAGCTGCTTTATCATAATCACAGCAGTAAAGAAACATCAGTGTGCATTTGCTGGTGTGGGTGTCTGTAACAGGTTATGAATGCTACTACGTATGTGTACTTAAAGGGACAGTGCATCCAAAAAGGAAATTCTGTCATCTAGTCATCCTCATGTTGCTTGAAAATGTATGATGATGCTCCCTATAACCATGTGCATTTGTTTATGTTAAATGTATCACATAAATCTGTCAGAAAGAGACAGATGTTTTTGGACAGATGTACAAGTACTCGTCGCAGAGAAAGGGACAGATGTTTGTTTGTTTAATTGTTTGTTGAGTTAAGGCAGATGTTCTTACACAAACAGCAAAACACCTCTGTCGGTAATCCCCAGTGTAGGTTGAGTTTTATAGTAATTTAATGGCACATTTAGTGGAAGTGATGTAAACAGAGTGGCAGAGGAAGTTCTGCTCAATGTCACACTCCTAATGAGCAGTAAGGAGGGGTGACTGTCTATTAGCAAATGTCAGCACCATTAATGGGGGCTTCATGTGGAATCAAACACTGTCCTGTTTTAGTTTTCAGTTCCTCACACACTCATACAGATAACATACTGTATAGTCTTTCACTCCCCATCTTTAATGGACAACTACAAACACACAAATACATTATTAAGAAATTCCAATGGTTCTGTTGGTATTTATGTATGTTTGTGTAAGGCCATGTCCACATTAATACATTTTCATTTGAAAACACAATGATTGTGCTATGTTTCATCCACACTGGAGCATGCTCTTACACTGAAAACAGAGGCGGTGTCCACACTAATACAATTTCGTTTGAAAACCAAACATTGCAATTTAATTTCACTATGTTCCTATAATTTGGAAAACGTCCTGGTTACTTGAATAACCTCCGTTCCCTGATGGAGGGAATGATAAGTTGTGTCGATGTAGTGACACTAGGGGTCACTCTTGGGAGCCCGAGACACCTCTGGTCTTTGATAAAAGGCCAATGAAAATTGGTGAGTGGTATTTGCATGCCACTCCCCCGGACATACGGGTATAAAAGGAGCTGGTATGCAACCACTCATTCAGGTTTTGTGCTGAGGAGCCGAGATAAGGTTCCGGCCATTTCAGCAGATAGTTCAGCATTGTGGCAAGAGGGACACAACGTCTCGTCCCTCCATCAGGGAATGGAGGTTACACAAGTAACCAGGACATTCCTTATCTGTCACTCACTCGATGTTTTTTTTGGACTCAAGATGGCGCCGAGTATGGCTGCTGCGTTGCGAGCTCCGACACAACATAGTAATGTTTTGTTTGTTTTGTTCACAATTCTTATGTTTTTTGTCTTGGATGTTGTCTGCCTTATTGTCTACGACAGACAAACATTTTGGACATTGGTTCAGCAATTTCACACCGTAAACCGGACTTCACATTCCTCAATGCTGACCCGCTGTTTACAAACACGCAAGCGGAGCCCTTTGTCTGGGCAGCACGGCCACGGAAACGCAAAAGGAAAAGGGGAAACAGAGCCGGCGTTCTCATCAGAGTAAGACGCCGCACAAATCGACCCCCGCTACCCACTATTCTTCTGGCAAATGTTCAGTCTCTGGATAACAAGCTCTGCGAGCTGAAAGCGCGGATCTCCTTCCAACGAGATTCAAGGGACTGCTGCATTATCTGCCTTACAAAAACTTGGATGTCTGCGGAGATTCCAGACTCAGCCATTGAACCCACGGGGTTCTCCGTGCACCGAGCGGACAGAGTGAAAGACCTCTCAGGTAAAACTAGAGGAGGTGGTGTATGTTTTATGATCAACAAATCCTGGTGTGATCAGAGGAACGTTCATTCTATCAAGTCTTTCTGCTCTCCTGATCTGGAATTTCTTATGCTTCTGTGTCGACCATACTGGCTACCGAGGGAATTCACAGCGGTCATTATCATTGCTGTGTACATTCCCCCACAAGCCGACACAGACTGGGCACTCAAGGAACTGTACGGGATTATAAGTGAGCAGGAAACCACGCACCCTGAGGCCACGTTCATTGTGACCGGGGACTTTAATAAAGCCAGTTTAAAATCAGTCGCACCAAAATACCACCAGCACATTAGTTTCAACACACGAGGGGACCGGGTTTTGGACCATTGCTACTCTCCCTTCCGGGATGGCTACAAATCCCTCCCCTGCCCACCATTTGGCAAATCGGACAACTCTTCCATTCTGCTTCTGCCCGCTTACAGGCAGAAACTGAAACAGGAAGCACCCACCCTCAGAACGATCCAGTGCTGGTCGGACCAATCAGACTCTACGCTACAGGACTGTTTTGATCACACGGACTGGGAGATGTTCCGGTCCGCCTCTGATGATGACATCGAGCCTTACGCTGATAGCGTAATGTGCTTCATGAGAACATACGTAGAGGACGTGGTTCCGACCAGAACAGTACGGATCTATCCGAATCAGAAACCTTGGATTAATAGCGATGTTCACGCGGCACTTAATGTGCGGACCTCCGCTTTTAATTCTGGGAATGCGGAGGAGCATAAACAAGCCAGTTATGCCCTCCGAAATACTATCAGAACCGCAAAACGCCAGTACAGGAGCAAGATTGAAGGACAGTTTAACACCACCAACTCTAGAAGCGTGTGGCAGGGAATTAACATCATCAAGGACTTTAAAGGGAATAAAAACTCCACCATGAACGCCGCTGCCTCTCTCCTGGATGAGCTAAATACTTTTTATGCTTGTTTCGAGGGAAATAACACCGGCCTTGCGGAGAGAGCTCTCGCGGCTGAAGCTACAGAGGTTAGTTCATTCTCCGTCTCTGTAGCGGATGTAACCCGATCCTTCCGACGGGTGAATATCCGCAAAGCCGCGGGCCCAGACGGCATTCCGGGCCGTGTCATCAGAGCGTGCGCGAACCAGCTGGCTGGTGTTTTTATGGACATTTTCAACCTTTCCCTCTCTTTGTCTGTAGTCCCCACATGCTTTAAAACATCCACCATTGTGCCTGTTCCAAAACAATCAAAAATAACTTGTTTAAATGACTGGCATCCTGTTGCTCTGACCCCCATCATCAGCAAATGCTTTGAGAGACTAATCAGAGATTATATCTGCTCTGTGCTGGCTCTCTCTCTAGACCCACTGCAGTTTGCTTACCGCAACAACCGCTCCACTGATGATGCCATTGCATCTACAATACACACTGCTCTCTCCCACCTGGAAAAAAAGAACACTTATGTGAGAATGCTGTTTGTAGACTACAGCTCAGCATTCAACACCATAGTGCCCTCCAAGCTAGATGAGAAACTCCGGGCTCTGGGCTTAAACAGCTCACTGTGCAGCTGGATCCTGGACTTCGTGTCAAGCAGATGCCAGGTGGTTAGAATAGGCAGCAACATCTCCTCATCACTGACCCTCAACACTGGAGCCCCGCAGGGCTGTGTTCTCAGCCCACTCTTGTATTCCCTGTACACATATGACTGTGTGGCAACACATAGCTCCAATGCCATCATTAAGTTTGCTGATGATACGACAGTGGTAGGTCTGATCACTGACAATGATGAAACAGCCTACAGGGAGGAGGTGCACACTCTGATACACTGGTGTCAGGAGCACAACCTCTCCCTCAACGTCAGTAAGACAAAGGAGCTTGTGGTGGACTTCAGGAGAAAAGACAGAGGACACAGTCCCATCACCATCAATGGAGCACCAGTGGAGAGAGTCAGCAGCTTCAAGTTCCTGGGTGTCCACGTCACTGAGGAACTCACATGGTCCATCCACACTGAAGTCATTGTGAAGAAGGCTCATCAGCGCCTCTTCTTCCTGAGACGGCTGAGGAAGTTTGGAATGAACCGCCACATCCTCACATGGTTCTACACCTGCACTGTAGAGAGCATCCTGACTGGCTGCATCTCCGCCTGG
The DNA here is from genome assembly GCF_019703515.2 of Myxocyprinus asiaticus. Taxonomy (NCBI): domain Eukaryota; kingdom Metazoa; phylum Chordata; class Actinopteri; order Cypriniformes; family Catostomidae; genus Myxocyprinus; species Myxocyprinus asiaticus. The sequence continues at coordinate 37,324,583 of NC_059356.1, read as the reverse complement.
TACGGCAATAGCACCGCCCACAACCGCAAAGCACTGCAAAGCGTGGTGCGAACTGCCAGACACATCATCGGAGGTGAGCTTCCCTCCCTCCAGGAAATATATACAAGGCGGTGTGTGAAAAAAGCTTGGAGGATCATCAGAGACTCCAGCCACCCGAGCCATGGGCTGTTCTCACTGCTACCATCAGGTAGGCGGTATCGCAGCATCAGGACCTGCACCAGCCGACTTCATGATAGCTTCTTCCCCCAAGCAATCAGACTTCTGAACTCTTGATCTCCCACGATCAAATACATCAGCACTGCACTTTATTACCCTTACTCTTATATCTCACACCGGACTGTCATAAATTATATTATTATTATATTATATTCTCTCTTAACAACTGACTATCAACCGACAGCTGAATGTCAATACAGTACTCTATATATACTATATATACTTTTTTATATATTTTTATTTTTTATTTTTATTGAATAATGTGTATCTATATAGTGTGTATTGTATACTGTACAGTGTATGTTATTATTTGTATATTGTTGAGTGTAATTATGTGTTTATCAGATGTTTAAATTGTGTTGTGTTAATTTGATGTTATTGTAAATTGGTACTGTCTTATCACTGTCACGACTGCTATGTTGATCGGAACTGCACCAAAGAATTTGTGTATATGGCTGTGTGACAATAAAGTGATTTGATTTGATTTGATTTGATTTGATTTGATTTTGTGTCGATGTAGTGACACCAGGGGTCCCTATACAAAATGCCGCAACAGGTTGAACTGTGTTACATGAACTGCCTGTGTGTGACGGGCAGACAACTGTGTGCCTCGTAGCCAGCGCACCAGGCCGACACGTAACCTCCTCCAACATAGTTATGAGTGTTGAACGGCCCTTTTTGGGGACAAGTCGACTACCCAAAAGATAGAGACAGACTAACACAGTCGTGGCCTCTTTTCCCCTTCTTTTTTTCCACTCCCTAAAAAAGAAGGGGGATTATCCGACTGGGCAGCCAGGTCTAGTCGGGGGGTGTCCCTCCCAAGGGGAGGACAGCGTGGAGACCACACCTCGCCCAAAGAGAGGGGGGATATTTAAGTGGAAAATATGTCACATGGTCTTGCCAACCATGTGGAGATGTCTCACGGTAGATCCTACCCAACGTGGGAGGAGTTACTACAAACATGGAGACTGTGGCAGAGGGGGCTCTGCCCAAGGAAGACACAGTTTGCTAACAGGGAAACGAATTACCGGAAGATATACATCGCATGGGTTACCTTACAGGGAACCGCCACCTGCGGAGCACCTACCCCAGAACAGGGCTTTTAGTTAGCATGTGTACTGGGCCGGCAGCGAGTCTCTCCAAAAACTCGACTGCCACAGAGCTCGGAGGAAGTCAACCAGGGAACATTTGTTTGTGAACACTACTGGGAATTAATGGTGCACATCTTCAGCTCAGAGGAGGTAAAAGGCACTATGTGCAAGCGATACACCCGGCTGGCTATCCCGGGTTTATCTGCTTGTATTATGTGCCACTACCTGGGATGAAACCGGTTCCACCCGGAGGTTTTAGAACCTTGCAAAGGTGTTGGGTGTTGCCCAGCCCACTGCTCTGCAAATGTCTGTTAGAGAGGCACCCCTGGCCAGGGCCCAGGAGGCCGCTACACCCCTGGTAGAATGGGCTTGTAGCCCTACTGGGGGCAGCATGTCCTGGGCGTGATATGCCATAGCTATGGTGTCAATGAGCCAGTGGGCGATCCTATGCTTGGAGACAGCGCTTCCTTTCCGCTGTGCACCAAAGCAGACAAAGAGCTGCTCAGAGATCCTAAAGCTCTGTGTGCGATCCAAATAGATGCGTAAAGCGCAGATCGGACACAGCAACAACAGGGCTGGGTCTGCCTCCTCCTGGGGCAGCGCTCGCAGGTTCACCACCTGGTCCCTAAAAGGAGTCGTGGGAACCTTGGGCACATAGCCCGGTCGGGGTCTCAAGATAACATGAGAGTAGCCCGGACCGAACTCCAAGCACGTTTCGCTGACAGAGAACGCTTGCAGGTCTCCTACCCTCTTGATGGAAGTGAGCGCAGTCAAGAGGGCAGTCCTCAAGGAGAGTGCCTTAAGCTCAGCTGACTGCAAAGGCTCAAGGGGGGCTCTCTGTAGACCCTGAAGAACTACAGAGCGGTCCCATGAGGGAACGAGGCACGGTCTGGAGGGGTTCAGCCTCCTGGCGCCTCTTAGGAACCTGATGATCAGGTTGTGCTTCCCTAAGGACTTACCGTCCACTGTGTCGTGGTGTGCTGCTATAGCAGCAACGTACACCTTCAAGGTGGAAGGTGACAGCCGCCCTTCCAACCTCTCCTGCAGGAATGAAAGCACCAATCCGATTGCACATCTCTGGGGGTCTTCCCGTCGGGAAGAACACCACTTAGCGAACAGACGCCACGGGTGGTAGACCACTTAGGTCTTCCACGTCCTGTCCAGGGGCCAGACATGGAGATTCCAGAGGTCTGGTTGTGGGTGCCAGATGGTGCCCCGTCCCTGAGAGAGTAGGTCCTTCCTCAGGGGAATTCGCTTGGGGGGGGGCTGTCGCGAGGAGCGTGAGGTCCGAGAACCATGTCTGGGTGGGCCAGTAGGGTGCTACCAGGACGACTTGCTCCTCATCCTCCCTGACCCTGCACAGAGTCTGTGCAACTAGGCTCACTGGGGGAAATGCATATTTGCGTAGGCCAGGAGGCCAGCTGTGTGCCAGTGCATCTATGCCGAGAGGTGCTTCGGTCAGGGCATGCCAGAGCAGACAGTGGGAGGATTCTTGGGAGGTGAACAGGTCTACCTGTGCCTGTCCGAATCGACTCCAATTCAGTTGGACCATCTGAGGGTGGAGTCTCCACTCTCCCCTGAGGGTAACTTGCCATGACAGCGCATCCGCTGCAGTGTTGAGGTCGCCCGGGATGTGAGTGGCTTGCAGCGACTTCAAGTGCTGCTGACTCCAGAGGAGGAGATGGTGGGCGAGTTGTGACATACAACGAGAGCGCAGACCGCTTTGGCAGTTGATATATGCTACCGTTGCCGTGTTGTCTGTCCGAACTAACATGTGCTTGTCCTGGATCAACGGCCGGAACCTCCACAGGGCAAGCAGAATTTCCATCAACTCAAGGCAGTTGATGTGCCAACACAGCCGCGGGCCCGTCCATAAGCCGGCGGCTGCATGCCCATTGCAAACAGCACCACAGCCCATTTTGGAGGCATCTGTCGTGACCACGACGCACCTGGAGACCTGCTCTAGGGGAACCCCTGCCCGTAGAAATGAGAGGTCGGTCCAAGGGCTGAAGAGACGTGACAGACCGGCTTGATGGCCATGCGATGTGTTCCGTGGCACCATGCCCATCTCGGGACTCGAGTCTAAAGCCAGTGCTGAAGCGGTCTCATATGCATCAACCTGAGCAGGGTGGCCACCGCTGAGGATGCCATATGCCCCAGGAGCCTCTGAAAGAGTTTCAGTGGAACCGCTGTTTTCTGTTTGAATGCCTTCAAACAGGTCAGCACCGACTGTGTGTGCTCGTTCATGAGGTGCACTGTCAATGAGACTGAGTCCAACTCCAAACCGAGAAAAGAGATGCTCTGAACCAGGAGGAGCTTGCTCTTTTCCCAGTTGACCCGAAGCCCTAATTGGCTGAGGTGTGAGATCATCAAGTCCCTGTGTGCACACAACATGTCCCAAGAGTGAGCTAGGATTAGCCAGTCATCTAGATAGTTGAGAATGCGAATGCCCACTTCCCTTAACGGGGCAAGGGCTGCCTCTGCGACCTTCGTGAAGACACGAGGGGACAAGGGAGGACCTTGTACTGATATGCCTGTCCCTTGAATGCAAACTGCAGGAAGGGTCTGTGTCGAGGTAGAATCGAGATGTGACAGTACGCGTCCTTCAGGTCTACCGCCACGAACCAATCTTGATGCCGGACGCTCGCTAGAATGCGTTTTTGCGTCAGCATCTCGAACGGGAGTCTGTGTAAAGCCCGGTTCAGTACTCACAGGTCCAAGATTGGCCACAACACACTGCCTTTTTTCGGTACGATGAAGTAGGGGCTGTAAAACCCCTTCTTCATCTCGGCCAGAGGGACAGGTTCTATCGCACCCTTCCGTAGGAGGGTGGCAATCTCCATGCGCAAGGTAGCAGCGTTTTCGTCCTTCACCAAGGTGAAGTGGATACTGCTGAACCTGGGCGGACACCTGGCGAACTGAATCGTGTAGCCGAGTTGGATGGTCCGAACCAGCCATCACGACGGATTGGAAAGCGCAAGCCACACATCTAAGTTCCGCGTGAGGGGGACCAAAGGGACAACATCATCGGATATACCGGCAGGTGGGGCCTCGCAGCGGGGCAAAGCTCGAGGCGACACACCATGTCGTGGCCATGCTGAGACTAGGGACATCGAAGCACTTACCTGGCTCCTTGTGACCACCCCCGAAACAGCCTGGGATGGGGGAGGAAGAGGCCTGTCCTCGCAACCCGTGGAGACTGTCACATCAGGGGTGGATGTGTGCCACAGCTAGGTGCGCAGGGGTGGGGAGACCACCACTAGAGCACCAATACTGCAAGGGAAAAAAGGTGGATGGTGGTCAACCGTACACACCGAGTATGTGACCCAGGGAAGGAGGAAAATGCTCTTTTGCTGAACTGTTGGGTACCGCAGCCACATGGCTGCGAAATCAAATGAAAAGGCAACAAAAGTTTCTCCACCTGGCCCTCCCCCAGGGTATGGAGTGGTCTTACTACTAACTCCAAAGCAGTGGGTTTTGTCGACCCTGGGTCGCCTGTCTCAGGGGCGCTTTGACAACCTTCATGGGTTCTTGGCAGCCGGCCATGAGACGGGTGGTGTCTGCTTCCTGCGGTGGGCTCCACGCCGGGGCCCGGCCGAAGGGGTGGGCTGCAGCGGTGCTGGTGCAGTCACTGCAGGGGGACGCCCTTGGCGATGAGCAGACGGGTTGCGGGATCTTGAGCCGCACCGGGGCAGGATATGTTGGATAGTCTCCGACCACTGCTTCACCGTCGAGAACTGCTGGGCAAAGTTCTCGACGGTGTCGACGAATAGGCCAGCCTGGGAGATGAGGGCAGTAAGGAACCGTGTCTTGTCGGACTCACCCATCTCGACCAGGTTGAGCCAAAGGTGGCACTCCTGGACCACTATGGTGGACACTGTCCACCCGAGAGACCACGCTGTGACCTTCGTCGCTCGGAGAGCGAGGTCGGTCGCCAAGCGCAGTTCCTGCATCAGATCTAGGGCGGAACTACCCTCGTGCAGTTCTTTTGGCACCTTGGCTTGGTGGACCAGCAGGAGAGCCATGGCGTGCAGGGCAGAGGTGGCTTGTCCAGCAGCGCTGTAGGCTTTGGCCATCAGGGACGACATGATCCTACAGGGCTTGGACGAGAGCTTTGGGCGTCTGCGCCATGTGGCGTCGCTCTGCGGGCATAGGTGCACTGTGAGTGGCTTATCTACCGGGGGAATCGCCGTATAGCCTCTGGCCACCCCACCACTGAGGCTCCGAACAAGAGGTCGAACTAGCCGTGAGACGAGGCAGTGGACTCATCCGGAAGCCCGATCGGGGTAGACGAGCGTGCTGGGGAATGGAAGGTCTGCAGGGGGACACCCAACGGAGGCAGTCCCATTGGGGTCCCCAAATCGCCCCCAATGCTAGCTGCGCTGGCCTCAAACCCGTAGGTAGAAGGACTGAGGTGGGGAGCCGCTGGGGTGGCTCATTCAGAGATGAATGAACAGTCGTGAGAATTCAGCTCAGTGAGCAGGACCGCTCGGCTCCGAAGAGAAAATCTGAATGAGTGGTTGCATACCAGCTCAATTTATACCCGTATGTCCAGGGGAGTGGCATGCAAATCCTTCATTAGAGGGAAAGACCACCCCTGCGGCTCCCCGCCTCGGTCCTTCTACCTACGGGTTTGAGAATGTCGGTTAGCACTGGGGGCGATTTGAGGACCCCAATGGGAGCCACTCCGCCGGGTAACTCCCCACGGACCTCCCATTCCCCAATACGCTCGTTTGCCCCGCTGGGATGAGACCGCCGGCTCATCTCAGGGCGAGTTAACGATCTTGTTTCGGTGCTCGCGAAGTGGATGAGCTCTCAATTGCAGCATCGGAGAGCGGGCTGTCCAGTCTGATGCTGAGGACTCGACTGCGCTCCCACCTTTGTGTGCGGTCGCCCAGTCGCAGCCTGACACGCAGTTGGCAGCCATGCTTGCCCGGGCGACTGCGTGTGTTGGGCTGGAGTGGAACTCCCCATCCCTCCGAACCTCGCAGCCTGACGATTGGTTCCTGGGCCCAGAGTGCCGCCCCGGTCCCTTTCTTCCCGGAGGTGCATGAAGAGCCCACGAGGTTGTGGTGGGCACCTTTTACCACCCAGACCCAGCCTCTGAGCTCCTCCACTCTTACTACCCTCGATGGTGGGGCTGCCAGGGGGTACTCGGCGATTCCCCAGGTGGATAAGGCGGTTGCGGTGTACCTGTGCCCACAAAATGACGCTACCTGGCGGGGCCGCCTGAGACCCCCATCCAGCACCTGTAGGGTTACGTCGTCTCTGGCGACTAAGGCCTGCGGTGTCGCTGGACAGGCCGCCAACGCCCTGCATGACATTGCTCTCCCTGCAAATGCACCAAGCAAAGGCGCTAAGAGAACTGCACGAGGGTAGTTCTGAACCGGGATTGATGCAGGAGCTGCACTCGGCGACCGACCTCGCTCTCTAGGCGACAAAGGTCACGGCGCGGACTCTCGGGCAGGCGATATCCACCTTGGTGGTCCAGGAGTGCCACCTATGGCTCAACTTGGTCGAGATGTGGGAAGCTGACAAGGTACGGCCCCCGTGGCCCGGCCCCAGTGTGGAGCCACCCACAAAAAGCAAACACCACCCGTCTCATGACCGGCCGCCAAGAACCCGAAGAAGGCTTCGAAGCGCCCCTGAGTCAGGCGACCCAGGCACTTGGAGACCTGCTGCAGGCCTAGAGATGGAGGGCCGGGAGGAGAATCCTTTGCCTTTTCGTTGATTCGACGCATGCACGAAGGGAGCGGTTTTCTCATTCCCTGGGTCACATATCCTGTGCTCACGGCCATTGTTATCACGACCACCGGCCACCGTTCCTTTATGGCAGGTATGCTGCTCCAGGGGCGGCCCCTCCACCCCTGCGTGCCCAGCTGTGGCACATACACACTCACACCAGGTTGGTTCCGATGGACTGCTGTGACGATATTCCTTCTCTCCCCTCCCCAGCCGATCCTATGGTGGGTATCAGGAGCCAGGTAAGTGCTTCGATGTCCCTGGACTCAGCACAGCCACGGGGCTCAAGCCCTCTCGACGTGGCACATCAGGCTCCGCCCCACCATGAGACCCCACCCACCGGTACGTCCGACGAGATTGTCCCCTTGGTCCCCCTTGCCCGGAGCTTCCTAACCCATTGCGATAACTGACACGGACCGTCCAACTCAGCTACGTGATTCAGTTCACCAGGAGCCCACCCAGGCATCTGTTCACTAAGTGTTGTTCTTCCTGATGCAAAGACCCCCAGAGATGCACAGTCAGATCGGTGCTTTCCTTCCTGCAGGAGAGACTGGAGGTGCGGCTGTCCCCCTCCACCTTGAAGGTGTATGTAGCCGCCATTTTGGCACATCACGATAGAGTAGATGGTAAGTTTTTGGGGAAGCACGACTTGATCACCCTACTAGGGGTGTGGCAGCCTCCTAGGCCCTGATCAATGGCGCCTCTTTGTCAGACATCTGCAGAGCAGCGAGCTGGGCAACACCCAACACCTTTGTGAGGTTCTATAATCTCCGGGTTGAGCCGGTCTCGTCCCGTGTATTTTCAGGTACGAGCAGGTAAGTTCCAGGACAGCTGGCCGGGTGTACCGCTTGCACATAGCGCCTTTCCCCTCCCATGAGGTGAAGACGTGCGCTTTTGACTCCCAGTCGTGTTCACAAGTTGTGATCCCTGGATGACTTTCCTCCTTAGCCCTGTGGCAGGCAAGTTTGTGGAGAAACTCGCTGCCGGCACAGTACATGTGCTAACTAATCCCTGTACTGGTGTAGGTGCTCCAAATGTGCTGGTTCACCATAGGTGACCCCATGTGATATATCTTCTGCTAAATTGTTCCCCTGTCGGTAAACTGCGTCTTCCTTGGGCAGAGGTTCCTCTGCCCCGGTCACTGTGTTTGTAGAACTCCTCCCTCGTTGGGTAGGACCTACCATGGGACTTCTCCACATGACATACTTCCGACAAGACTCGGTAAGACCATGTGACGTATTTCCACTCGAAATCCCCCCCCCCCGCGGTGTCTTCCCCTTGGGAGTGACACCCCCCCAATGTAGACACTTATGGCCCCCAGCCGGTAAACAAAATTCCACTCTTTTTGGGGAGAAAAAAGTGGAAAAGAGGCCACGGCTGGACTAGCCTGTCCCTATTTGTTGGGCAAGTTGACTTGTTCCCAAAGGACCGTTCGACGCTCATAAGAGCATTGGGGGAGGTAACGTGACGGCCTGGTGCATTGGCTATGAGGCACACAGTGGTCTGCCTGTCTCGCACCACCAGTTCACGTAACACAGTTCAGCTCATTGTGGCATTTCGTATAGGGACCTCTAGTGTCACTACATCGACACAACGTCGAGTGAGTGACAGATAGGGAATGTCCTGGTTACTTTCGTAACCTCCGTTCCCTGATGGAGGGAACGAGACGTTGTGTCCCTCTTGCCACAATACTGAACTACCCGCTGAAATGATCGGGACCTTGTCTCAGCTCCTCAGCACAAAACCTGAATGAGTGGTTGCGAGCCAGCTCCTTTTATACCCGTATGTCCGGGGGAGTGGCATGTAAATTCCACTCGCCAATTCCCATTGGCCTTTTTTCAAAATCAGAGGTGTTTGGGGCTCCCAAGAGTGACCCCTAGAGTCACTACATCGACACAACGTCTTGTTCCCTCCATCAGGGAACGGAGGTTACAAAAGTAACCAGGACGTTTTCAACTGAAAACTTTTTAGTGTGTTTTTTGTCCATTCTAGAAGGCAGGAACTGATGGAATTCTTAAGTGCATTTCCACCACTGGGCCAAACAGTTTTGAGCACAGTGAGTAATGTTCCAGTATCATTTCCACTCGAGCACAGTTTGGTACAGTTTGATTGCAGTTTGTTCCTAGCCTGGACAGAGAACCAAGCTGGTGGAATGCCTGAAGTGACATGGCTAATTGAGATTAGTCATTTGTGAAGTCAGTCCATTCTAATCCAGATTTCACAACACCACATTGGAAAAAGAAACCGTAACCATGTCAATGACCCCAGATCGGTACAGAAAGGCATTATTCCAGAGCATGAAGGATTCAGCTCAATGGTGGAAAAGCGCCTCTTGATTGGTATTAACATGTCTAGAATCTAAAACAATTTAAAAAAAACAATTTAAAAGCACCTGACCCTTTCTTGTTCATTTATTAAATCTAAAGTGTAATTTTTGCAACACTAGTGAAAACAAAAAATGAAGTTTAAAAAATAAACATTGTTTTCAAAACAAATTTATGAATACTTTTTGAACAAGTGGATAGTTCCACCCAAAACTTACTGTACACTATTAGTTGTGTTCTTGTGTTGGGCTGGACAGGCCGCTCAAATAAACAGATCAATGTTTGATAGCACCACAGTGTTCACACTTTGTTTTGAATCAGCTTACAAATGGTCTACTTACGGTATACTTGTCTCTGCATATTAAGATGAGATATTTTAACTTTAAAATAAATGCACACATCAGCTTTAAATATTTAATATATTTAGATATATTCAATATATTTAGAAAGATAATGCTTTCATCTACCAATAGTACTACTTTCAGCTCTTATAAACAAATCTTATCAATTTTAAATCAATTCCACAGATTTCTCCCACAGTTAGTACAGACAATGTTAAATTAAACCTTCAGTCATGAGATGTGCACCATTAGAACTGTAAATCAAACCACACGTTCATAACAAAAAATACCAGTGTGGGATCTTTCTTGTTGCAGGCTTAGTCTAATTATGTAAATGAGTCAAAAAAATGGTGGCACTCTTTGCTCATGTTTTGACATTCTACAGATGCCATCACTAAGACATAACTACAAAGACACTGATGGAGAGGCAAGGAGAGAACACAATAAATTTATCTCGCAAAATAAAATCACACTCATAAAAAGGGGGAAAGGCCCATAATGCCCATAATGCCTAAAAAATTCACATATACTGTATATATATATATATATATATATATATATATATATATATATATATATATATATATATATATATATTTACATTGAGTCACAGGTTTATGTGAGCGGGAATCTAACTGAGAGTAGCTCTGCACTGATGACTGTGCTGTGGTGGCCACTAACCACACTCCGGGTGACCACACCTGGCCATTATCTCCTTCCCTGCGCTCTGAGGCCGGGTGCCTGTGATGGAGGCCTTAATGGTTCTCTCTATCTCTCTCTCTCTCTCTCTCTCTCACTCACACACACACACACACACACACACACTCAGGCATGTCGTTTTAAGTTTATAGCTTCTCCCATCACAGTAGACCGGGCAGTAATTTCATAAAAGTGGATTTTTAATAAGATGCTTTTAAGAGAACACCAGTCCGGCCTCTCAACAGGCAGGCTGCAGTTAAAGGTGTGGGGTGTCTACAGTATGAGTGATTAATGGTATGGAGGGGTGCCTTCCTGTAATAACACCACCACCCCCACCCCGCCCACCGCCCACATATTCACACACATTCTGCAATATGCATGACCCGTATAGTGCTTAGTGTATTGAGTATCTGTGTTTGTGTGTGTTTTTTTTAGGTTACAAACTGGTAATCACAGGGGTATTATGATATAAATGTGGTTTATGAGGACATTTCTAGTGTCCCCATAATTCAAATTGCTTAAAAAACATACTAAACGATGTTTTATTGAAAATGTAAAAATGCAGAAAGTTTTTTGTGAGGGTTAGGTTTAGGGGTAGGGTTAGGGTTAGGGGATAGAATCTATAGTTCGTACAGTATAAAAATCATTATGTCTATGGAGACTCCTCATAATGATAGCTGCACCAACATGTGTGTGTGTGTGTGTGTGTGTGTGTGTGTGTGTGTGTGTGTGTGTGTGTGTGAGGGACAGAAAAATCTGGTCTCCAGACGCAATGAGCAGCTGGTTATTTAGATCTATTGATCTGTTTTTCTCAAACTATCTCTATTACCCGAGTACTTCAGAGTAGCAGTCCCTTTCTCTCCATCTTGTTGTACTTTTACTCAACTGAACTGTATGCAACCATGAAATTTCCGATTTGTACTAATCTTTCTGAAGTTTCTTGTGCACTTACATTATGTATTTATGGTTCATAATACCCCTGCTGAAAAGACCAGTTTAGACCATGGCAGTCCAGGATGGTTTATGCTGGTTACAGCCATGACGTCATCCTTCAAAAAATGCTGGTTAAACAGCATGGTCTTTCTAGTGATGCTGGTTCACCAAGAAAGTCTTGCCTGTTAAGTTAGTTCAGAAGCCTGGTGGGGACACAAGCACAGATTATACTGTACACTGGTGACCAACAATGCTGGTCTTGTCAACAGAGAAAGAAGTCCAACAGCTTAGGTGCCAGGGGTTTCCTCTTGTCCCCTAACTGTGCTGTCAGGGTGAAAGGAGTTGGATGGCTATTCAAGTGAAAAGAGATGACCTACGTAAGTTCTCGAATGATGGGCCACTACCCAAAAATTACTGGCAGGTATGTCGCAGACAGGAGAAAAGAAATACTAAATGAACATAATTAACTGCAACTAATTATACAGTTGTGTATCGTTGTGATAGCCAAATAAAAAGGCTTATTAACTTTTGAAACAGAGGTAAATGTGCGTCCGATCAAAGTAGGCTATTTTGGTGCTAATTCTTTTGAAGATGGCTTAACTTGTCCCCATCCTTGATAACCATGTACAAAAGTAAAGTAATAAAAAAAGTAAAGCAAAAATATATAAATAAAATAAAAATAAATAATAAATGAATAAAAATACGACCCAGAATAAAAACATATTAAAGAAAGCATGAAAGCATTTAAATTCATAAAACATTTAGACATTTGTTTTACATTTGATTTTAAGCACTGTTTTCTTAACTTTTGTAAATTAAACAATTTTGGTTAAAGTAAAATAAATAAATAAATGTTTGAGTCGCCACTTGGACTGGTGATAAAACAACATTGATATGAAAAAAAAATGCTATCAATGATAACCTTTTGAGTAATTTTCTATGTTTAGCTTATATTCTATCTAAAAGTGTATGTTGTTAAAAATGAAAGCGGTTTGGCAAAGTTATACACACAGCAAACTAACTGAATCACAGTCATGAAATCAGATGTTAAGGAAGAATTAGTTGGCCAGTGGCTACCTAGTCCTGCTGTCACCTAAACCAGTAGTGAGGCTAGGTAGCCACTAGCTAACAAGCTATGCAGCTAATATGGTATCATTGGGTACCGAACAAGACCGCACTGACAATACAACACAGCTATCGACTAAACACAAGAACAACTTCCGACATCAACACCATTGCTGTTTATTAAAGTACGCACACATTCCATTACGTACTCACGCACCAAGAAAAACAATAATTTGCGTTGTTATTGTTTAAAATAATTTTTAATCATCATTTATTTATTTTTTATTTTTATGTTACAGTTAATGGAATCAAGGCCATTTTTTTTTTTTTTTTTTTGCTTTTCAAATGATTTCTCGAATGGCTTTGCAGGCCGGGTAAAATGGTCTTGCAGGCATTATAAGGCCCTGAGGCCGGATGTTCCCCACCTTTGACATAAAGGAACACTTTATAATGTTAGACTTCAAAATAAGTAATAATAATAATAACTAGAAAGTAAAGTTTGAAGACAAACTTTATGTTGGCTTGACAAAGCCTTGTCTGAAAGTTTAAAATAGTTTGAAGAGTTGGACATTTGAAGGTCTTAAAGTCAGACAGACAGAAGGAACATCATACAGATAGACAGCCAGCTGCAAGAAGTCCTATGCAACCCTACCCCTTGCTTGTTTTTATGAATGGCAAATTGGTTGCTAGGATAACCCCATTTGGTTGCTAGGCAGTTACAAAGGTGATACTGAAAAGGCTCCTTGCTACCCTGAGTCAAATGAATGAAACCAGAAGTCTCTACGATGTTCTGGTGCAGAGATACGTGATTCAAATAAAATTAAATCAAATAACTTTTATTGTCACACAACCATATACACAAGTGCAATAGTGTGTGAAATTCTTGGGTGCAGTTCCGAGCAACATAGTAGTCATGACAGTGATGAGACAATTTACAATAAACATCAGATTTACAACACAATTTAAAATCTAATATACACATATTTACACACAACACAATATACAAATAATAACATACAATGTACAGTATACAATACACACAATATAGAATACACATTATACAATAAAAAAAAGTGTATATAGTATATATAGAATGTACAGTAGGTTGTATTGTACTGTATTGACATTCAGGCTGTCGGTTGATAGTCAGTTGTTAAGAGAGAATATAATATAATAATAATATAATTTATGACAGTCCGGTGTGAGATATAAGAGTAATAAAGTGCAGTGCTGATGTATTTGATCGTGGGAGATCAAGAGTTCAAAAGTCTGATTGCTTGGGGGAAGAAGCTGTCATGAAGTTGGTTGGTGCGGGTCCTGATGCTGCGATACTGCCTGCCTGATGGTAGCAGTGAGAACAGCCCATGGCTTGGGTGGCTGGAGTCTCTGATGATCCTCCGAGCTTTTTTCACACACCGCCTGGTATATATGTCCTGGAGGGAGGGAAGCTCACCTCCGATGATGTGTCTGGCAGTTCGCACCACCCTTTGCAGGGCTTTGTGGTTGTGGGCTGTGCTATTGCTGTACCAGGCGGAGATGCAGCCAGTCAGGATGCTCTCTACAGCGCAGGTGTAGAACCGTGTGAGGATGTGGCGGTTCATTCCAAACTTCCTCTGCCATCTCAGGAAGAAGAGGCGCTGATGGGCCTTCTTCACAACGGCTTCAGTGTGGATGGACCATGTTAGTTCCTCAGTGATGTGGACACCCAGGAACTTGAAGCTGCTGACTCTTTCCACTGGTGCTCCATTGATGGTGATGGGACTGTGTTCTCTATCTCTTCTCCTGAAGTCCACCACAAGCTCCTTTTTCTTACTGACGTTGAGGGAGATGTTGTGCTCCTGACACCAGTGTGTTAGAGTGTGCACCTCCTCTCTGTAGGCTGTTTCATCATTGTCATCAGACCTACCACCGTCGTATCATCAGCAAACTTAATGATGGCATTGGAGCTGTGTGTTGCCACACAGTCATGTGTGTACAGGGAATACAGAAGTGGGCTGAGAACACAGCCCTGCAGGGCTCCAGTGTTGAGGAGATGTTGCTGCCTATTCTAACCACCTGGCGTCTGCTTGACAGGAAGTCCAGGATCCAGCTGCACAGCGAGCTGTTTAAGCCCAGAGCCCGGAGTTTCTCATCAAGCTCGGAGGGTACTATGGTGTTGAATGCTGAGCTGTAGTCTACAAACAGCATTCTCACATGAGTGTTCTTTTTTTCCAGGTGGGAGAGAGCATTGTGTATTGTAGATGCAATAGCATCATCAGTGGAGCGGCTGTTGCGGTAAGCAAACTGCAATGGGTCAAGTGAGGAAGGCAGCACAGAGCAGATGTAATCTCTGATTAGTCTCTCAAAGCATTTGCTGATGATGGGGGTCAGAGCAACAGGATGCCAGTCATTTAAGCAAGTTATTTTGGGTTGCTTTGGAACAGGCACAATGGTGGACATTTTAAAGCATGTGGGGACTACAGACAAAGAGAGGGAAAGGTTGAAAATGTCCGTAAAAACACCAGACAGTTGGTTCGCACATGCTCTGATGACGTGGCCCGGAATGCCGTCTGGACCCGCGGCTTTGAGGATATTCACCCATCGGAAGGATCGGGTTACATCCGCTACAGAGACGGAGAGTGAACTAACCTCTGTAGCTTCGGCCACGAGAGCTCTCTCCACGAGGGCGGTGTTATTTCCCTCAAAACGAGCATAAAATGTATTTCCGGGAGAGAGGCAGCGGTGTTCATGGCGGAGTTTTTATTCCCTTTAAAGTTCGTGATGATGTTAATTCCCTGCCACATGCTTCTAGAGTTGGTGGTGTTAAACTGTCCTTCAATCTTGTTCCTGTACTGATGTTTTGCTGATCTGATAGTTTTTCAGAGGGCATAACTGGCTTGTTTATGCTCCTCCGCATTCCCGGAATTAAAAGCGGAGGACCGCGCATCAAGTGCCGTGCGAACATCGCTATTAATCCAAGGTTTCTGGTTCGGATAGATCCATATTGTTCTGGTTGGAACGATGTCCTCTACGCACTTTCTGATGAAACACGTTACACTGTCAGCGTAAAGCTCGATGTCGTCATCAGAGGCGGACCGGAACATCTCCCAGTCTGCGTGATCAAAACAGTCTTGTAGCATACAGTCTGATTGGTCCGACCAGCACTGGATCGTTCTGAGGGTGGGTGCTTCCTGTTTCAGTTTCTGCCTGTAAGCGGGCAGAAGCAGAATGGAAGAGTGGTCCAATTTGCCAAATGGTGGGTGGGGGAGGGATTTGTAGCCGTCCCAGAAGGGAGAGTAGCAATGGTCCAAAACCCGGTCCCCTCGTGTGTTAAAACTAATATGTTGGTGGTATTTTGGTGCGACTGATTTGAAAATGGCTTTATTAAAGTCCCCAGTCACAATGAACGCGGCCTCAGGGTGCGCAGTTTCCTGCATGCTTATAATCCCGTACAGTTCCTTGAGTGCCCGGTCTGTGTCGGCTTGTGGTGGGATGTACACAGCTGTGATAATGACCGCTGTGAATTCTCTCGGTAGCCAGAATGGTCGACACAGAAGCATGAGAAATTCTAAATCAGGAGAGCAGAAAGACTTGATAGAATGTACGTTCCTCTGATCACACCAGAATTTGTTGATCATAAAACATACACCACCAACTCTGCTTTTACCTGAGAGGTCTTTCGCTCTGTCCACTCGGTGCAGAGAGAAACCGGCGGGTTCAATGCCTGAATCTGGAATATCAGCAGACATCCAAGTTTCTGTTAGGCAGATAATGCAGCAGTCCCTCGTATCTTGTTGGAAAGAGATCTGCGCTTTCAGCTCGTAGAGCTTGTTATCCAGAGACTGAACATTTGCCAGTAGAACACTGGGTAGCGGGGGTCGATTTATGTGGCGTCTTACTCTGATGAGAACGCCGGCTCTGTTTCCCCTTTTTCTCCTGCTTTTCCGCGGCCGGGCAGCCAAGACAGAGGGCTCCACTGGCATGTTTGTAAACAGTGGGTCGGCATTGAGGAATTTGAAGTCCGGTTTGCGGTGTGTAATTGCTGAACCAATTTCAAAAGTGTTTGTCTGTCGTTGACAATAAGGCAGACAACAACCAGTACAAAAAACACAAGAATTGTAAACAAAACAAACAAAACACTACAGTGTTGTGTCGGAGCTCGCAAAGCAGCAGCCATACTCGGCGCCATCTTGAGTCGACTTTTACGTGGTTACATGGTTGCTAGGGTAACCCCATCTGGTTGCTAGGCAGTTACCAAGGTGATAATTAACATGGCTACTTGCCATCCTGAGTGAAATAAGTCAACCCAGAAGTCTCTACGATGTTCTGGTGCAGAGATATGTGATTTGTTACTTGTTTGCTAGGGTAACACCATCTGGTTGCTAGGCAGTTACCAAGATGATACTTAACATGGCTACTTGTCATCCTGAGTGAAATAAGTCAACCCGGAAGTCTCTACAATGTTCAGTTGCAGAGATATGTGATTTGTTACTTGGTTGTTTGGGTAACCCCGTCTGGTTGCTAGGCAGTTACCAAGGTGATACTTAACAAGGCTCCTTGGCATCCTGAGTGAAATAAGTCAACCTGGAAGTCTCTACGATGTTCTGTTGCAGAGATATGTGATTTGTTACTTGGTTGCTAGGCAGTTACCAAAATGATACTTAACATGGCTCCTTGCTGTCCTGAGTGAAATAAGTCATTCACGGCATTCTGATCCTGAGATACCCATCTTAGTGATTTTGAATGGAAGTTAATGTTTTTTGGTTGCTAAGGTGCTCTAAATGGTTGCTAGGGCGTAGCTAAGTAGTTCCCATGATGAGAGTTGTAGACTGATTGCTCACCCAATTAAAACAAGCCAACTGTCATGTCTCTAGGACATTCTGACTGAAGATATCACACTCTAAGTGAAAGCAATAGTATTGGTTGGTAGAGTGCTCTAAATGGTTGCCAGGGCATGGCTAGCCAGTGAACAGAGAGATTCTTATTGGCTGCTTACTAACCTGACTCATAAGTGTTTATGACATTCTGTTCTGAAGATATCCTTCTGAGACATTTTGAATGGAAGTTAATGGGGGGTGGTGGCTAGGGTCCCATAAACGGTTGTTAGGGCCTGGCTATTCCATTTCCAAGGTGATACTTAAAGAGTGATTGGTATCCCGATTGAAATGAGCCCGCCCCCATGTATCTATGTCATTCTGATTGGGAGATATGATCTGGCAACTTTCTTGCCTTGACTGCCATAGTAGGAACAAAATTATCTTCCCATAGAAACCTATGGGACTTTTTGGTACCTTTTTATGCCCCCCCCCCCCCCCCCCCCTTTTTCCCCCTGGGGTACTATGCTTCGCAGGCACCACTAATAATAAGTATGTGAGAATACAATAGTGATGCTTTGCTCCACAAGCACCACTAATAATAATAATAATAAGTATGTGAGATTACAATAGTGATGCTTTGCTCCGCAAGCACCACTAATAATAATAATAATAAGTATGTGAGATTAAAATAGTGATGCTTTGCAAGCACCACTAATAATAATAATAATAATAATAATAAGCTTAAATAGTAGATCAGTATGTTGGCTTTGTCAAGCCAACATA
Source organism: Myxocyprinus asiaticus (assembly GCF_019703515.2). Lineage (NCBI taxonomy): Eukaryota > Metazoa > Chordata > Actinopteri > Cypriniformes > Catostomidae > Myxocyprinus > Myxocyprinus asiaticus. The sequence continues at coordinate 37,306,593 of NC_059356.1, read as the reverse complement.
ATAATAATAATAATAATAATAATAATAATAAGGTTGTCAGTGATACTTGTATGTGCTCCCAGAAAAGCAAGTTTTTTTCAAGCCTAATTTCTAATATCAATTCATGGTCATCCAAATTGTATCACTTCTCAGATTTTCAGATTGTTCCTACTAATTTTACATGAAGCTATTGCTTTATTGTCCCAAAGGCCAGAATTTTTTCCAGTCACACAGACTAAAAGGTTATGTGAAGTTATATGAGAAAAAATACTAATCCCATCCCTCCCAAAGCAAAAAGCATGACCTGGAGTGTGTGGCCCAAAGTTTAGAAAAAATTGCTTGTAGGGCAACATATAAAGAGTAATTTGCCCTAGAGGGTGATTGCACTCACACAATAAACATTAACAGTTCTATCAGTCAGAGACTATAAAAAAATAAAAAAAATAATAAAAAACAAGTTTTGTATCATTGACTTGATATTGGTCTGTAAACAGCAGAGTGTGGTCGTTGTCCCAGGTTAACAAAAAGTTTAAACAGAGGTGGCCTGAAACAAGGGGGTGGCTGTAAATCTCACCATATTCTCATATTCTTGGAAATAAATGTTCACAGATGCTTGAGTGAGGGAATTTAGAGGCTGACAAAAGAACCACACCCAAGCAGGGGTGTAACACTTTTCTTTCTTTTTTTTTTTCTTTTTTTGAGGGGGCTGTGAGATTTGACTCCAAGTCCAACTGTTTTTTCATCCCTTTTTTGGGGAACAGTGTAAAAGTCTCAATTAATATAATGTGAAGGCTGGAATCTTTATTGAACAGTAATATTTATGATATTGCATTGCTGTAATAACAACTTTAATGTTTATGTGCATGTCATTTACAAGGTTGGGTCAATTACTGGAAATGTAAGCATGTGTAAACATATTTTTATTACATTTTGAATTTTATTCAAAATTGTATTACATATTGCTGGGAAATCCAACTTAAACGGGTACTGGAACATGGTACCTGGTATCCATCTGGTCTAAGCTGGTCATTAACTGCTCTAAACTGGTGTTTAGCTGGTACAGGCTGGTCTAAGATGGTAGACCATCTTGGACAGGCAATAGATCAGTTACTATCCTGGTCAACCAGCTAATGATCAGCTTAGACCAGTGTTGGGTGCGCCACCCCAGGGGGGCGCTAGAGCATGTCAGGGGAGGCGCAGAGAGTTGTAAAAAATTTTATTAAATAATTAATATGTATGTATATATACATATGTATGTATTAAGTTTAACTATTATATTATATTTAAAACATTATTTAAACAGTTCTGAAAATAATAGGCAAAAAAATATATATTTATTTATCAATAACCTTTGTGAAGATTCTCTGATATTTGTCAAGCCCGCCAATAAAGCAGATGTGACGTATTAGTCTGTAATTACAATGGAGCGGTTTCTGAGAACAACAAATTCTAATCCTTCTGTTTCAGGGGTCAAACCCAAAAGATGACGATTGATGAGCAGTATTTCATTTTAGGATTTACATGGACAGGATCAGTTGATGCACCACGACCTTTATGTGTTGTTTGTCAGGAGATTTTAGCTAATGACAGCATGCGACCTGCTAAACTCCGCAGACACCTTGACATCAAGCATGTTTTTCCAAAGAAAATTTCAAGCCTTTCAAGGTCAGAAAAAAGTTGTCTGAGAATCTGTCAAATTAAATGTAAAGGCCACTGAAGCTTCGTATCATGCTGCGCTGCGTATTTCTAAGGCGGGCACAGCACATAACTTTGGAGAGATATTGATTCTGCCGGCAGCCAAAGATATGTGTTCCTTGATGGTATGAGAGGCCCACTGTCTTTGACTTTGAAAACCCCTGGCTTAGACAATCAAAAATCCAGCTACCAAAACACAGCTACCAGCTTAAGCTTTTTTTTTTTCAGTTTCCTCGTTAACCTTTCTCTATAAACCGCATATTCTGCATTTCCCGTATTTGCGCCCCCATCTACAAGGGATGTCAACAATAGAGTTGTTGTTGTGTGTATTTGTTATCAGTTGTATATTTAAGTGTTGTGGTGATCCAATTTAATGGTGTCTTTATAATATCTCTCGAAGTAGTTAAACACTTGTCAGAGTAACAAATAAAGCTTAAATCGTTAGCATACAACTAACATCTGTTAGTGGGGTCAGCTATAGCATCAGGCTGGATAATCAATTAGTTCAGTTCAGGGTTTACCTTATAGAAACCAGTGAATCTCATGCTACATTAAACATATGCATTGATTGCTGTAGTTTCACATGAAAAGACATGGCTGAGCTCGCTTTGGAAACACCTCAGTTGGTAGTAATTGCAGGTCCTCTTAGGAAGCTCTCAGCTCTGTTGTGCTTTTGGGAAATTCAGTACAGATAGTTTCCTCTTAGTTGCTCTAACCCAATCATACACGCTCCATTTGGATCATTTAGGCAGCCAAACTCAAGTGCAGGACAAAGCTGATTTCACACACCAGCCAATGACAGATGGGGGCGAGATTGAGGTCACAGGAAATGAAATAGGGTGAGGTGAGCCAAATTAGGTGACCCCCAGTGAGTGATAATTGAATAATTTTGACTGAAAGAGTATGCTGAGCAGAGACAGGTAATAAACTATGATACAACCTGGTTTAGAAAAGAGCTTCTTTTCATTTAATAAGGTAAGAAAATCATCATTGTTACATCATTTTGCTTGGCTGTACAGCTGTACGTGTGGTCTTGGGTCACCGCTTAAATAATGCATTGATCATTATTATTATTTAAAATATACATGTAACAATTGTTACTTACCTCCGGGCTTCCCATGAGGTTCATGCTTCAAATGTATGCGCACATAGACATGAAGCGGATCATTTGACATACCGTCTTTAAACCAATCAAGGAATGTAACTCCTTTATGGTGCTTTGTACAGTTGTTTGACTTCTGTCAGGTGCCTGGTGTTAACATATTTGACCTGTACCTAGAGCTGCTCCCTGATGTGCCTTTTCATCCCATGTGGTCTTATACAGTAAATGCAAACACCTACAAAGCATTGCTCAATGCATTTCAAACTTTCTGAAGCATGAAATCTTTAAAAGCATTTGTAAGGAGTGAACCTGCATGTGGTGGTGTCAAAATGAAATGTGTTTACATGTTTAAGTAATGCAGAAACTCTACATTATACATGGTGACTAGAGGGGGTTTTGTTTTACATGAATATCAGAGATTTCTGGTCTGTTTGTAATATTGAAATATTATGCATTGTATCTTAGCACCAGTGTTGGGGAAACTACTTTGAAGCTACAAGCTTCTCAGGTAAATTACTCATAGGTGTCTGTGCAGGGACTCAAACTGGTGAATCTTTTTTTGGTTTATTTAAGGGTTTTTCCTCAACTTTTACATTTTATTTACATTTACTTTATGCATTTAGCTGACGCTTTTATCCAAAGTGACTTACAGTGCAGTGCATTCAGGGTGTACATTTGTATCACTTTGTGTGTTCCCTGCAAAGCGAATACATGACCCCGACGTTATAAGTGTTATGCTCTACCAGTTGAGCTACAGGAAAAGGATTCAGTTACTTTCATGTCCCCTGGTTTGATTTTTATTAAAATAAAACAGATTTCTACTTTTTTTTTTTTTGTGATATGAAGGTCTCATTAAAGCTGACTTGGAAACTTTATACCAGGCCTACATCATTTATTTATTTATTTATTTTTCTAAAGCCTTTTATGTATAAAATTAGCTATTTTAGCCTTGACCCAGACTTTCAACATTAAAATACCGTATGACTATCCATTATTAATTATTAAATGTCTAAAAACAAAGAGTGAAATAAACTTAAATTATTTAAATATTTATTATCAGATTTATTGATTTCAATCAATGTATCAAAATCATGACTGTCCCACAGTTGTTGCAACATTTCCACCACACCAAACAATTTTGCCCCTAATATACAGTGTATATATATTATAAGTGTGGTGGTAGGGGCATGGTCGAGTGCTGGTTTGTGAATGGAGAGTGAGTTGGAGAGATGAGAGTGGTAAGGATTTACACCTGGAGTGAATTATCTCTAACAGCTGTTTTTTATTGCAGTGAGTGCTGGAGAGGATTAAGAGTGAGCCAGACCGCCAGAGAGGAAGAGAGAAAAAGCATGCAGCTATTTATGTTGTTGTGTGATTTTGTGTGCTTGCGATAGACTGAAAAATGTGTTCAATAAAAAAAAAACACATTGGATTGTTTAACCGGCTCCCGCTTTCTCCTTGCTTTGAGTGACCTAGATCTTGCCACAATAGGTTAGAAGTTAGTGTACTTTTTAACCAAGCCAACAAAAGTGTTGGTGAAAAGCATGGTTGAGATGAAATATGAGACATTGATATTTGATGAAAGTAAAGAACATTCAAGGTAAATATCACTTGTGAGCAGAATGTTTTATTGGGTGTCATCGCCACTCAAGCTGTAATTCTGAAACTATTATAATTAAAATATTATTTAATTGTGTGTATTTAGGATACATAAAATGTTAGTTATGAAATTAGTCAAAGCAAATCTGCCATTTTATTTCAAAAATGTTCAAATGTAATTTCCATCACTGTCATTTCCACCACAGAATTCTGTTAAACATAATGCAGAATTTGAGATGTGGTGGAAATTACACTGTGATGGGAATTTCCACTTTCAGAAACAAAAGAGATCAATCTCCTGTGGTGCATGCACATACAGTCAACATGATCACACAGGAAGTTGGCATGTTGTTTCCAAGAGTTCCAGTACTGTAGAACTGGGCACATTATGATGACTCACTGACAAGCAGCATCTCCTAGCTTTATGGTAGCACTTTGCATCAGCAGTTCGGCGTTTAAACCTGGAAGTAATCACATCTGCATAATCAGCGATGAGTGTCATTAAGAGGTTGCATTTTTCCCACTTACATTACATTTTTACTCCAATGATGGTTAGGTTTAGGTTTGGGTTGGATTGGGTTGGGTTGGGTTGGGGGGATGGGGGGTGGGTGGTGTAGTGGAAAGAGATGGCCCGTCCTCTTAGGGCCGTCCTTCAGCTAGGTTCACAACAGGAGTGAGCAGAAGAGAGGAGAGCCTCGTTTGGGCAGCGGTTGATGAGGCACACCTGATGTTGATAGAGCCTCATCATCGCTGCCATTAAAACACAGAGTGTACCTCTCTTCAGGAAGCCGGCTTCTATCTCCTTGGGTGCATACACTGGCATCCTTGCAGGTCCAAGAGCAGAGCGGGGAGGGTACTGTCCGAATTAGATGCATGGCGGACGCACACCCTCGGAAGCTGCCGCGGGTAATATGAGTTGCCAGGGTGTACCTACCGCACGCGTTGTGGGCCACCTTCCCCATGCACTTACTGCGGCCCTTGGAAAGAGAGGCCGCCACAGAAACTTCCTATACTCCTCGCGCTACGGACCACGGAGGAGAGCGCATTGCTGCAGCTGGACCACGCCCATGTACTGGACCATTCCTTTGGACCAGTGTTCGAATTGGGTCAGAGCTCTTGTAAGGTCCCCTTACAATGCTTTTGTTCTGGAGATGCCCAACGCTTGAAACAGTTTCTTTGCTGTAACTCCCTATGCTGTCTCTGCTCCATTCTCTCTGACCATGTCACTGCATTAGCACTCGGCAACTCTAATGCATTAATAATATTAATGAGGGGAAATATGATGGTATCTTGGTAGAAAATAGTTCAGGTGGCAGAAAAGATGTCTGTTGCAGCTAAAGCATGAGTCTGTCTACTGCTTTTGAACTGAATAATTATGTCAGATGCAAGCATGACTCCCCAAGAATCCCTACGTGAATCCCTACCAAAAATTAACAGTAGTTCCCAATCTGTCACTCACTCGATGTTGTGTCGATGTAGTGACACTAGGGGTCACTCTTGGGAGCCCCAAAGAATTGGCGAGTGGAATTTGCATGCCACTCCCCCAGATATACGGGTATAAAAGGAGCTGGTATGCAACCACTCATTCAGATTTTCTAAAAGAGTATATTTTCTTTCTGAAAGAGCGGCACACAATGAACGTCTTTTTAAAGATGCCTTTCCGTTTGTGTGTTATTCCTGGTTGCGGTCGTTATCTCTCCGCCCCCGACTGCCACGATCGCTGTCTTACATGTCTGGGCGCTGCCCACGTGGAGACATCGTTCGTGGATGGATCATGTCCTCATTGCGAGAACATGACCATGGCAATGTTGCGGTCACGGCTTGCATTTGTAAGAAAGCAAGCCACCCCAGCGGCTTCCTGCCTCGGTCCTTCTACCTATGGTTGGGTCCGGTATCCCCCCATGGACCTCCCATTCCCCAGCACACTCGCTTGCCCCGGTCGTGCTCGAACGAGATCGCCGGATTGTCTCAGGGTGTGTTCGACCCCTCGTTCAGAGCCCGGGAAGAGGATGAGTTATCGTGCGCAGCATCGGAGAGCGGGCTCGTCCAGTTAGACACAGAGGCTTTGACTGTGCTTCCTCCTTCGGGAATGGTCGCCCAGTCCCAGGCTGACACGGAAATGATGGACATGCTTTCCCGGGCGGCCGCGAGTGTCAGGCTAGAGTGGAACCCTCCACTCTCCCCTGAATCCTCGTGGCTCGATGATTGGTTCCTGGGCCCAGAGCGCCGCTCACGGCCGCGCCCCGCCCCCGTTCCTTTCTTCCCGGAAGTTCCTTTCTTCTGGCCGACAAAGGTCATGGTGCAGTCTCTCGGGCAGACAATGTCCACCCTCGTGGTCCAGGAGCGCCACCTTTGGCTCAACTTGGTTGAGATGCGAAAGGCTGACAAGGCACGGTTCCTTGATGCCCCCATCTCCCAGGTTGGCCTATTCAGTGACACCGTCGAGGACTTTGCCCAGCAGTTCTCGGTGGTGAAGCAGCAGACGGAGGCCATACGTCACATCCTGCCCCGGCGCAGCGCAAGACCCCGCACCCCGTCTGCTCATTGCCAAGGGCGTCCTCCTGCTGCAACAACATCGGCTCCTCCACAGCCCGCTCCCGTGGCCCGGCTCTGGCGTAGATCCCAGCGCAGGAAGCAGACGCCACCTATCTCATGGCCAGCCGCTAAGAACCCAAGGAAGTCTTCGAAGCGCCCCTGAGACGGGTGACCCAGGAGCAAGGAGACCTGCTACACTGGAGCTGGTAAGCAGACCACTCCATCCCCCGGTGGAGGGCTGGAAGGAGAATCTTTTGTTTCATTTTCCTTTAATTGCGCTGCATGCCCAAGAGGCTGCGGTACCCAAAAGTTCAGCAAAAGAGCAGTTTCCTTGTTCCCTGGGTCACATGTCCGGTGTGCACGGCCGTCGTCATGACCACCATCCACCGTCTCATCTTTGCAGGTATGGCGCTCCAGCGGCGGTTCCCCCACCCCTGTGAGCCCAGCTGTGGCACAAACATGCCCACACGAGGTTGGGTCTGGTGGACTATGGGGACGAGACTCCTCCTCTCCCCCTTTGGCCAATCTTATGGTGGGTGGCAGGAGCCAGGTAAGTGCTTCGATGTCCCTGGACTCAGCACGGCCACAAGGCTCAGATCCCCTCAACGTGGCACCTCGAGCTCCACCCCTCAATGAGGCCACACCCGCCGGTACATCCGACGTGATCATTCCCTTGGTCCCCCTCGCCTGGAGTTTGGGCGCGTGGCTCGCGCTTTCCAACCCGTCGCGATGGCTGGTCCGGACCGTCTGACTCGGCTATGCGATTCAGTTCACCAGGCACCTGCCAAGGTTCAGTGGTGTCCACTTCACCTCGGTAAAGGGCTAGAACGCCGCTACCTTGCATGCGGAGATCGCTACCCTTCTGCGCAAGGGCGCGATAGAGCCTGTCCCTCCAGCTGAGATGAAGAAAGGGTTCTACAGCCCTTACTTCATCATACCAAAGAAAGGCGGTGGGTTGCGACCAATCCTGGACCTGCAAGTACTGAACTGGGCTTTGCACAGACTCCCGTTCAAGATGCTGACACAAAAGCGCATTCTAGCAAGCATCCAGCATCAAGATTGGTTCGCAGCAGTAGACCTGAAGGACACATACTTCCACATTTCGGTCTTACCTCGACACAGACCCTTCCTGCGGTTTGCCTTAAAAGGCCAGGCGTACCAGTACAAGGTCCTCCCCTTCGGCCTGTCCCTGCCCCCTCGCATCTTCACGAAGGTCGCAGAGGCAGCCCTTGCCCCGCTAAGGGAAGTGGGCATCCATAACCTCAACTATCTCGACGACTGGCTGATCCTAGCTCACTCTCGAGAGTTACTATGCGCACACAGGGACCGCATGCTTCGGCACCTCAGCTGAATGGGGCTTCGGGTCAACTGTGAAAAGAGCAAGCTTTTCAGAGCATCTCTTTTCTCGGTTTTGAGTTGGACTCAGTCTCGATGACAACGCGCCTCAAGAACGAGCGTGCACAGTCGGTGCTGAACTGTCTGAAGGCATTCAGACGGAGAACAGCGGTTCCACTGAAACACTTTCAGAGGCTTCTGGGGCATATGGCATCCTTAGTGGTGGCCTTAGTGGTGGGTTGATGCATATGAGACCGCTTCAGCACTGGCTTCGGACTCGAGTCCCGAGATGGGCATGGTGCTGCGGGACACATCGCGTGACCATCACGCCGGTCTGTCACCGCCTCTTCAGCCCTTGGACCGACCTGGCATTTCTGTGGGCAGGGGTTCCCCTAGAGCAGGTCTCCAGGTGCGTCGTGGTTACAACAGACGCCTCCAAGATGGGCTGAGGTGCCGTATGCAACGGGCACACAGCCGCCGGCTCCTGAACTGGCCCATGGCTGCGTTGGCACATCAACTGCCTAGAGTTGTTGTCTTTACTGCTCGCCCTGCGGAGGTTTCGGCCATTGATCCAGGGCAAGCACGTGTTGGTGTGGACGGACAACACAGCGACAGTAGCATACATCAACCGACAAGGTGGTCTATGCTCCCATTGCATGTCACAACTCACCCGCTGTCTCCTCCTCTGGAGTGAAGCAGCGCCTCAAGTCGCTATGAGCCACTCACATCCCGGGCGACCTCAACACTGCAGCGGATGCGCTGTCACATCAGGTTACCCTCAGGGGAGAGTGGAGACTCCACCCTCAGGTGGTCCAGCTGATTTGGAGTCGATTCGGTCGAGCACAGGTAGACCTGTTTGCTTCCCGGGAATCCTCCCACTGCCCGCTTTGGTATGCCCTGACCGAGGCACCTCTCAGTATAGACACATTGGCACACAGCTGGCCCCCTAGACTACGCAAGTATGCATTTCCCCCAGTGAGCCTACTTGCACAGACCCTGTGCAAGGTCAGGGAGGACGGGGAGCAAGTCATCCTGGTAGCACCCTACTGGCCCACCCAGACATGGTTCTCAGATCTCACGCTCCTCACGACAGCCCCCCCGGCGAATTCCCCTGAGGAAGGACCTTCTTTCTCAGGGACGGGGCACCATCTGGCACCCGCGACCAGACCTCTGGAATCTCCACGTCTGGCCCTTGGACGGGATGTGGAGGACTTAAGTGGCCAACCGCCCACGGTGGTAGACATGATCATTCAGGCTAGGGCTCCCTCTACGAGGCGCCTGTATGCCTTGAAGTGGCGTCTGTTTGCTATGTGGTGTTCTTCCCGACGTGAAGACCCCCAGAGATGTGCAGTCAGATTGGTGCTTTACTTCCTGAAGGAGAGGTTGGAGGGGCAGCTGTCCTCCTCCACCTTGAAGGTGTATGTAGCTGCTATTTCGGCTCATCACGATGCGGTAGATGGTAAGTACTTGGGGAAGCACAACTTGATCATCAGGTTCCTGAGAGGCGCTAGGAGGTTGAACCCCTCTAGACCACGCCTCGTCCCCCCTTGGGATCTCTCTGTAGTCCTTCAAGGTCTACGAGGAGCTCCCTTTGAGCCCTTGGAGTCAGCTGAGCTTAAGGCACTCTCTTTGAAGACTGCCCTCCTGACTGCGCTCACTTCCATCAAGAGGGTAGGGAACCTGCAAGCATTCACTGTCAGCAAATCGTGCCTGGAGTTCGGTCCGGGTTACTTTCACGTGATTCTGAGCCCCCGACCGGGCTATGTGCCCAAGGTTCCAACGACCCCTTTTAGGGATCAGATGGTGAACCTGCAAGTGCTGCCTCAGGAGGAGGCAGACCCAGCCTTGGTGTTGCTGTGTCCGGTGCGAGCATTATGCATCTATTTGGATCGCATGCAGAGCTTTAGAAGCTCCAAGCAGCTCTTTGTCTGCTTTGGTGGACAGCGGAAAGGAAGCGCTGTCTCCAAACAGAGGATCACCCACTGGGTCATTGATGCCATCATGATGGCATATCAGGCTCAGGATGTGCCACCCCCTGCAGGGTTACAAGCCCACTCTACCAGGAGTGTGGCGGCCTCCTGGGCCCTGGCCAGTGGCACCTCTTTGGCAGACATCTGCAGAGCAGTGGGCTGGGCAGCACCCAACACCTTTGCATGGTTCTACAATCTCCGGGTTGAGCCGGTCTCATCCCGAGTAGTGGCAGGCACGAGCAGGTAAGTTCCAGGACAACTGGCTGGGTGTACCGCTTGCGCATAGCGCCTTTCCCCTCCCTTGAGGGGAAGACGTGTGCTCTTGACTCCCAGTAGTGTTCACAGACTGTGATCCCTGGATGACTTTCCTCCTTAGCCCTGTGGCAGTCAAGTTTGTGGAGAAACTCGCTGCTGGCTCAGTAAGTGCGCTAATGAGGCCCTGTACTGAGATAGGTGCTCTGCATGTGCTGGTTCACCGAAGGCAACCCCATGTGATATTTTCCGCAAAATCGTTTCCCTGTCGGTAAACTGCGTCTTCCTTGGGCAGGGGTCCCCCTGCCCCCGGTCGCCATTCTTTGTAGAAATTCCTCCCCCTTTGGGTAGGACCTACCATGGGACCTCTCCACATGACATACTTCCGACAAGGCTCGGTAAAGACCATGTGACGTATTTCCACTCAAAATACCCCCCCCCCCCCCTTTCTTGGGCGGGGTGTGGTCTCTGTGGTGTCTTCCCCTTGGGAGTGACACCCCCTGACGTAGACATTTAGGGCTCCCAGTCAGTTAACAAATTCTACTCTTTTTGGGGAGAAAAGAGTTGGAAAAGAGGCCTCGGCTGGGCTATCCTGTCCACCTATTTTTTGGGCAGTCGACTTGTTCCTGAAGGACTGTTCGATGCTCATAAAGAACGTTGGGGGAGGTTACGTGACAGCCTGGTGTGCTGTCTACGAGGCACACAGCAGTCTGCCCGTCACACACCGCCACTTCACTTAACACAGTTCAGTTAGTTGTGGCGTTTTGTATAGGGACCCCTAGTGTCACTACATCGACACAATGTCAAGTGAGTGACAGATAGGGAATGTCATGGTTACTTTCATAACCTCCGTTCCCTGATGGAGGGTACGAGACATTGTGTCCCTCTTGCCACAACGCTGAACTACCTGCTGAAATGGCTGGGACCTTATCTTGGCTCCTCAGCACAAAACCTGAATGAGTGGTTTCATACCAGCTCCTTTTATACCCGTATGTCCAGGGGAGTGGCATGCAAATTCCACTCGCCAATTCTCATTGGCCTTTTAAAAAAAAGATCAGAGGTGTTTGGGGCTCCAAAGAGTAACCCCTAGTGTCACTACATCAACACAACGTCTCGTTCCCTCCATCAGGGAATGGAAGTTACGAAAGTAACCATGACGTTATACACAACTGGTAAAAAGTTTTTAAACACTTTTTTTCTTCACATTTTAGAATAATAGTAAAGTCATCAAAACTATGGAATAACATAAATGGAACTATGGGAATTATGTTGTGACTAAACAAAATCCAAAATAAATCAAAACTGTGTTATATTTTAGCATCTTCAAAGTAGTCACCCTTTGCCTAGAATTTGCAGACATGTACTCTTGACATTTTCTCAACCAACTTCTTGAGGTATCACCCTGGGATGCTTTTTAAACAGTATTGAAGGAGTTCCAATCTATGTTGGGCACTTATTAGCTGCTTTTCTTTATTTGGTCCAAGTCATCAATTTCAAAAACTTTTTTTTTTTCATTATTATTATTATTTTTTTTTTATTTTTATTAAATGTTAGTTTTATAATGAAATAAATTAATATGGTGGCACAATTATATTTTTGTCTACAAAACTAATTCAAACATTTAAGCATACTCCTTCAGATCAAAAGATTTTTAAGATCATGAGAAACATTTCAGTGAAGTGTTACAAAACTTTTGACCGGTAGTGTATATATATTTTTTTTAATAATACTTTTTTATATTTTAATGAGTTGTAAGAAAAGATTATTATTATTATTATTATTATTATTATTATTATTATTATTATTATTATTATATTATCTGTAATACAGTAATGCCTGGCACATCAGTCCACATGTTGATATTATTTAAGCATATATGTGTTAATATAGTCCTCTGGATTTTTAAGAAAATATTGTCTGCCACAGAACACTTACATGCCTGTCAACTGAGATTTAAATATTATTCAGGAGCATTTCTTAGAAAAACAATTCTACTTGTCTGCTTATTTTTTTACTTGGCCTTATGCCCTTACCGTTCCTGTGAGGCATTAGAGCATAAAACCACTTTTGTATGATTTTAAACATGGATACGTGGATACTGTATCCCTCAGTTCTAAAGGTGCATGAATGATTGGAGTGGACATCACTAAAATGTCTGTCCCTCAAAAAATTAGCAGGAATGGTGATATCAGAATGCCCTGGAATATGTTCTCTGGTTTTTATCTTCTCTTTGTCAGTTAGAAAGATAGTGCTGCCCTGTCTGTAGGAGAAAAACAGTATGCTGCTGGGGAAAGAACTGCTTAAACCAGCCAGAGATGGTTTACTGGTCTTAGCTGGTCTCCCAACCTGGCCAAGTGTCCAAAACCCCTCTAAAACCCCTCTAGACCACACTGACAAAGGTGGGAGACCAGCAAATCAGCTTTGACTGCTTTGATCTGTTTATTTTAATTGTATTTATTTATTTTTTTCCAGCATGGTAGTCCAACTTTAGTCAGGGTTTTCAGCATATGGGATGCCTCTCCTCTCCTCTGTCCCACAATCATCATTCTCTTTTTCTGTTTTTACAAAATCCCTTGAACAACTTTGAGTGAGGGTGTCCGTTTACCTTGTAGTTGTGAACAAAATGGAGAGGTCAACAAGGTCAATTTGGAGTTGTTTGCAAGCATACATCCAATCAGAAAATGAGTCATTGGGCGGAAGCAGGAAGCAGTGGCTAGTTTTTCACCTGAATTTGTTTTTGATGGCTCTGAGAGGAGAAGGATTAGATTGGGAAAGGTTTGTTTGTGTTAGGCCTTAAATGTCCCGCTCTCTACAATCAAATAATTAGCTCCTGAGTCTAACAATCTAGACATCAGTCAGCCAGTTGTAGGGTCAACTAAACAAATTACAGCTAAACTGGGCCACCCTTCAGGCTATTTTCTCTGCCAACATCTGTGAGAGGTAGAAGATGAGATCAGACCTTGGGAAGTGCTTGTTTGTTGAATAGTAGAGTCTTGTTTAAAACAGGCAAACTACTGTATACTGTATTCTTCTCACTTAAGGTCATAGTGTGCGGTAGAACCTAGCTATTATTTAGCCATTGTTTTAACCCAACACAAAGTTGTTTGTTTTGCCTAAACTTTTTGGGCACCTGTTCCTGGTTTCATTTCAAGTGTTAATGAGCATTTTCAGGTCTTGAGAGATGGAGAGTGGCTGAAATGTGAAGGTCATGAGATACTTCCACTCTGTGGAGCTATTATTTCAACATGAGAGAGGAGGGGGAAGAAATAAAAATAAAGTAGGAGGTCTGGTGTTTATTTGAATGAACATCATCAAGAAAAATGAGAACTGTACCTGTGAACTTCGTTGACTCTCATAAAAGGAATAGTTCAAACAAAAATGTCAATTATGGCATCATTTACTCAAGTACTCAAGCTTCACAAAGGATGTAAATACACACACACACACACACACACACACACACACACACACACACACAAAACTGTTATAAAATTGGTTGATTTGACTTTTGTGCTATATTCCACTTCTTCTTATATCAAATGATAGCTTTGGGTGAGAAAAAGACAAATTTAAGTAATTATTCTCTGGAAATCTTTTTTTCTCTGAAAGCTTACCTTAGTGCATTTATGAGAGAAGTTGCGATGTACAATTTTTGTGTTCTTTTCAAGCTTGAAATTCAAGTTTGAAACAGTTTCAATATGGAAAAGAATGACCAGTAAATTTTTCAGAATTTCTCGTTTTGTGTTTCACAGGAGAAAGTAAGTCAAACAGGTTTGAAACAACATGAGGGTGAGAAATGAAGAGTAATTGGAGTGAACTATTCCTTTAAAATGCTCCTTTTCAGACCAAGAGAGACAAACTATTGAAGAAAAATAAATGTTCTGATCAGATTTACCAACAACACTAATCATCCGTATTATGTGTGGTGAATCTTGCAGATGGGAGGAAAGGAAGGAATCCATCATTTCATTTACAGAAATCTGTAGTTTACAATCGCAAGATTATGTACTGTAATTCTGGTCTTCAGATATGACTCATACTGTAGCTCAAGCTCTTTTCAATTTATTCCTAGCCAAGAGAGCTGAGTGAAAACTTTATAATGTAAGATAATAGCTTTATATGATAGAAATATAATTCTGATGAAAGCATTCCCCAGACATACAGTGTACATGAGCATGATACAATAAGCCATAATTCTATACATTAAGCTAAATTTGCAAATGCCCTGCAGAGTCTAAGCCCAAAATGTTATTCCTCTAAAGACTTTTTTTAAGAGAAAACATGGTCAGTATTAAAATCCAATTTTTCATATCTGACAAAAAAATAGGTCACAAGTTCAAGATCAATTCCTCATATGTATATTTATTGCCAACCCTCACCCTTCCTCTCTTTGTTTTTTTTTTCTCTCAATCCATCTTACTTTCACTGTACCCTCATGGCTGGCAACTCTCAAAATCACCTACTAATGATTTGACACAAGATGCTGACACTACATAATACACATGCAACTTAATATGTCTTTGTTTTTACAGGGTTAAATCTTGTAAGTTCTCATCCACCTTTTCACACACACTACAAAAATATCCTGCCTGCTTGTTGAGGGGTATTTCCTTCTGGGTGTACAACAACCTTATCAACTGTATTGGATCCTATTAGATTTAATGTTTCAACAATAGTCCCTAAAGTGTCAGGTATAGTTTCACAGATGGCCACATTTGATTTTACCATAAAGTACAAGCCTCCACTGGGAAAATGTACCCCAGAGGTCCAAATTCTGCTTACCACCACACTGAGTCTTTAATGGTGCTTAAAGATTAGAGTTTAGTTTAGTTTAGTTTAAAATCCTGTAATTTTGAAGTCTTGGTACATAGATGTATGTCACATTTTTATTTTTTTGTAATCTTGAAATCATTAGTAACGTATTTCAGCAAAAACCTCATCTTTTGGAGGAGGTCTGTCAGGAAGGAATGGATATTATGAACAGAGATTTGGGTTTTGAAATTCCGATCCATTTCTTTAATGGCCTTATTCCGGAGAGCACCCTAACTCATCCTAATGGAGTTTCAAAAGGGAGCCCTCTTGCAGTAATCTTAGTCTTGTGGTCACTGATGGATTTAGGCTGTCATCACATCTGCACAGACCGAAAAGAGCCGTGTGGTTTTGAGGGAACATTATGGTCCCCCTGTGATGATGAGAAATGAGGAAGAGGTGATCTGTGTCCTTTAAGCCTAGAAAAAAACACACTCTTCCCATCTGAAATGCACAATGCTTCTCTTTGCTAAAGGTAGGGGGAGACCAGGAGTGTTGTCACAAGGTGATGGTTGTAACACCATCAGTTTAACCAATTAGAAATTAGCTACAGAGGTGAAGTCACTTTCATGCATGCCCACCACCCTCCTGGGGTGACAATAGAATTTTTAAGACTCTATGAAAAATATAAAGGATTTACAGAACAAAATGGATGGCATAACAATTATTTTGAACAATCAAATTTGATTACCACTATAACTTAATGCTCAAATTTTAAAACATCCTATTATATAGAAAATATAAGTGTAACAACCCAAACTGGTAATGGGATCAGTTGTAAGAACAGCATTCTTTGTATTCAACACAAATTTATAGTGTTGAATTTGTAGCAGATAAATATGGAAATATTTTATCAAAGTTTGAGGCATATACCAAAACAAAAACAAAAAAACCCATTGAGCTTCAACGCTTCCCAGTCACCCCTACAAACACAACAAACATTTAAATTCCAGTTCATTTAAAGAAGCACATTAACATATTTCTGTTTTCTTCTATTTCTCTTACATTTTTCTGTCAATTGCTTTCAAAGGCACACATATTCCAAAAGACGTTGCTGACATATCTTTGTAAACTGTTCACCCGTATGACCAAAATGCAAAGAAGGCAAATCGAATTACTATTGATCAACAACATGCAGCCACTACCATTTATTATGTTTTCTTAGTCTTGCTGTTGATTTGTGCTGAGGTTCTTTGTCTCCTTGACCCACTGTCATCCCCAAAGAGTCCATCATTCAGACTTTGGAAAAAGACACCATTGCAGAGTAGAGATAGAGAGAGAAATTTTGATGGATGAGCCGAGAGAGAAAAGCGAAGGAGCTTATGTTTGATAGATGTTGTGGAGGCACACACATCTGCTGGAGAGCATGTGGATTGTGTGTCCCTGTTTGGCTGGAAGTCTGCTCTCTGTTGAAGAACTGTGACACATTTTTGAGGGTTGTCACTTAAGTTATTAGTGCTGGATACTTACATGTCAGCTGGTACCATTCTGCTAAAACGTCCTGGTTACTTGCGTAACCTCCGTTCCCTGATGGAGGGAATGAGATGTTGTGTCGATGTAGTGACACTAGGGGTCACTCTTGGGAGCCCGAAACACCTCTGGTCTTTGATAAAAGGCCAATGAAAATTGGCGAGTGGTATTTGCATACCACTCCCCCGGACATACAGGTATAAAAAGAGCTGGTATGCAACCACTCATTCAGGTTTTGTGCTGAGGAGCCGAGACAAGTTCCCGGCCATTTCAGCGGGTAGTTCAGCATTGTGGCAGGAGGGACACAACGTCTCGTTCCCTCCATCAGGGAACGGAGGTTACGCAAGTAACCAGGACATTCCCTATCTGTCACTCACTCGACATTGTGTTGATGTAGTGACACTAGGGGTCCCTATACGAAACGGCGCAACTGG